>NC_133494.1:13147783-13188604 GCF_025370935.1 Choristoneura fumiferana
TAGTACTTAGTAAGTATAAGTTTTCGGTTACAAAATACGTCTGGATCGCGTTCGCGTTTAAAATCTCAATTTGTATGGAAACACGAACATAGCAAACGTTCCGCTAGAGGCGTTGTTCGTGTTTTATTATCGACTTGACTCGATTATACTTTTCCATTGTTCTGGTACTTCTGGTTATTTGGAGATTGACAACTTTGCTATTTAGTCGCGGTTCCCAAATCTCCAGTCTCCTGAAAACAGAAAAATCTTAAATAATCTAATAAAATTTCTGAATATTTTATATTAAAATATTAATTAAGGAATCTTAAAAGGGATGCGGGGGGGTTTCTTGTTTCGCTTTCCAAATAATTCAGTCTGCAACCACCTCACATATAGTAAGTAGGTGCCGTAAAACTACACAACTATGGTACCGAATCGTAAGGTTTCAACTTTGTGCTTTTGCCTCTAACGAATGGATTGACATATTTAAGTCTAGTTATGTTTTTTAGATAAAGGAAAATGTATTAAGATAATAATTTAGTCACAAGTTAAAGTATTGACTTAATATATATATTTTTTAAATAATTTTGGACTATTGTTGTATAGTATTTTGACAACAATAGGCCAGATTATAAATCCTATTGAAATCGCATGTTATGGCATCTTTGACTATAGTTGGGTGATTTATTTTAATACCTCTAAATTTGTACTATAAAAATAAACACAAAAGTGAGATCAAAGTATTATTTATTAGCAAAATTTTGTATTTAAGAAATCACAGTTTTTGAGATCTTTTTAATTTTTAATAAATGCTTTTAAAATCGTTAATTTTATCTTAAACAAGAAGTAACAAATGTAAGTAATTAAATTACAATTAAATCTTTTATAAAAATCAACTACATACTTATAACATATGTAAAGAACTAGAAATGAGTTTTACTTTTTGGCTTGCCCCATTTAGATTCGAGTTTCGGGTACATGGAACAATGCACGCTTTGTGCCTAATTTCAATGGCGTTTCGATCGCGAAAACAATCTCATTCATTTCGATAGAATATGCAGAGCTCCTAGGTTTTTTTTTCACACCTCTCCTTCAGAAAGTAACTTTTCCTCCCTGGCGAGAGGGAGCAAAGTGCATTTTTCTGTTCAAGGCTTTTCGAAGTGTTTTATTGCAAATGCCATTTTTTGAAATTGATAATTGTAAAGCCACGCCATTTTCTATGCTGATTGTTCTTTAATAAATTTAGAATTATTTTTTTTCAGTTTATTAATGCTCGATGTGAAAAGTTGTATGAGCCACTCGGGAGCAAAATTATTTTCATCTTGGGCGCTAACACTTGAATCCCTCGTTACGCTAGTATTCTACTTTAGAATCCTTCGCTACATTCTGGATTAAATTTACGCCCTCGCTGTAAATACACCATTTTGCTCCCTTGTGACGCAAATAACAATTAGCAGCTTCACGATGTGTTAGTGTTTTTTTTGTGATATCCATGAGACAAAGTTCCTTTGGCGATCGCTGTAGCACTTATACGCTCGCCCCGCCTATTTTTTCTTCAATCATTTTATCTCGTGACGGTCATTTTCTGGAATAAAAGTTGACTAATTATGGTCCAAAATCCGTTAGTACTATAGTTGGAACCCAAGGGCGAGATTACAAAAAAAAGCCTACATTTTTTTTAAATTTTGCAATTTTCACAATAAAGTATATATAATTACATCCAAGAAACATACCTTCCATTTGAATCCAACACAGAGTTTATATCGTCGCTTCAACCACTATCTGGGAATAAAAGTTTGCGGAGCTCAAACGACACGTTTATACCGGGTTCTTCCAGCAAGCAACAACGACTTGAATCCGTTGGCATCTATTGGATACGCAAGAAACTAGTTCCTACATACGTCAGTGAATGATAATAGTATAAAATAATAAACTAGACGTCGCTACTAGTCGACGCAGCTACGATGTTGTTTGACAAGTTCACTGGACTAAAGTTGGAGCCCTGTACTATAGTTTGTGTAGTTTTTAACGGTGCCTAAGTATAAAAGTCACATTTCACAAAACAAAAAGTCGTTTCTGGGAAAATACGTTTTTATAATAATATTCCAAAAATATTACAAATGAAACGGGTCCAAATTCAGATCTATTGTCAAGAAGACATTTCAAAGTTAATGATTATATCATGGACAGGGATATTTGGAAATAATTCCGATCGGCATTAGCGATCCTTCAAATGGCGATCCTACTGTGTATAAATAAAGTTGTGTTAAATACTTGTGATGTGTAGATAACATTTAATAATATAGTAAATCTGTTAAAAAAAATATACCTCGTTGAGTTTCTTCTTCTTCCCATCAGAGGTTTTTCCGAACCGGTGGTAGATTTCTAAATAAAATTTATTAATTACTTACTCAAATCGTCTACCGATACCAAATTAATCGCCACATTAATTGCTTAAAAATCTAACCAAAAGAAGCAATGAAATATCTGCAATCTTTTTTGAATAAATCCCGAAATCCGAATATGTGGATCAGAAACAGTGAGGTTCTTTATTAGACACGGTTCAAGAGCGCTGACCGGCAGTATGCAAACAATGGAACAGAAATAGACACCTTAAAATACCTCATAGTATTGTAGGTATCTGTGAATAGGCTTGCGAGACGATATCCAATAATTGCGACGAAGAAAGATGAAACAACCCGTGTTGCTAGACTAGAGGGAGAGGCAGAAAAATACGCTGAATCCTTTCAAAAACGATGGCACGGTTTTAATTTGTTTTCGTTGACGTGCCTCAGACGAGTCAGACGGTCGGGTCGTGTTAGTGTTAGCGTGCTCTTTTAATGTTCCTGATCACTGATGTATTAAACTGTTCCTGATGCAATATAATAGCTCCTTTGTTATTTTGTTTTTGCATTGATAGATATTGCAGGCGCTGTTATTTCAAGTTTTTTTTTATATGTACCGGCCAATGTAAAGATAGATCCTTGGGTAACCTTTCAGAAGTATATTACCACATATTCATATCCTTTGAGTACCTAACCTTTCGTAACTATATACCACATATTTATATCCCAATCCAATAAGGTTGTAATGCCTGCATATTTTTGAGCATTTCGAATGGATACATATTTCTATATCCGATTGTACTTGCACGATAGGAGGAACCTTTCTTTTCTATTGTGTAGGTACCTCTACAGTCTGCAGATCTTGTGATATCGAACGTTTACTGTAGACAATGCCGTGTACACTTTGGTAATCGGTTTCGTAAGAGCGAGCGTTCATCTTCTTCAACAGATTGACGTCATCAGAGCACAGCCGCTGAAGCCTTCACTATTGTCAAACACATACCAGCGTGTGCAGTGCGGCACACGCAACCCCCGCCGAATACAACGTAACAGAACAACACATCCCAACCCAAAGTGATCCCTAACACCGTACTCCAAAGCGTGTTTTGATAGGGATTATTCTACCAGGTTCAGTCGTTCCCGAAACTGATGTTTTCGCTCCAACCGATCCTGTTTTGCACTGCGCCTGCGCGAAAAAAGCTCGGACGCTCCGAACGCGTTTCCAGTCAAAGTAAGGCGGCGCGCCGGGTCGCGCGCTCGCCTGCCGACCGGCCCCGCGCCTGATGCGACGGCATTCGATGAGAAAAAAACCATTTCATCAATAAAAAGACGCTCCCCTTGCACCCTGAAACGCACGCACCGTTAGAACATGTCAATTTAACCGCGGTACCGGAGTGTGGAAGTTCGCGAGAGAACTGTCCGCAGTGTCTTCCGTTATGCTCGTGAATGTGATTGGCTTTAAGAGTGCAGATGTTTTGATGAGGTGAGTCGGTTTAAGGTCGAAGGTTACTCGTGGTTTCGTGCTTTTGTGCGAACGGTCATGTGGCAAATTACGGAGTTGGCGTGACATGCAACCTCGGGTAAAATCACTCAGCAATTTACATTTAGCCCGCCGTGCTTGGCTGCCGCCGTAATCATTACCGCGATTGACATCGTACAAGGCCACAACTGTAGATTAAACTAGAATAAACAAAAGGTAAAAGCATTTTATGACCTTTTCGTTGACACGATGTTGCATCAACTTTTCAATCTTTCAAACCTTTTGGTCGATTGACGCAGGTTGTGTTAGACTGTGCACACAAACTTATTTACAATACTTAAGTCCCCAGAATCAATTAAATCTGCAAACCGTCTTGGCTTCAATAGATAGGTAAGCTACATATACCTAGTGCTCCAGCATTACATAACAAGACTTTACCTATCAATTTTATAAATTCTTTATTATTTACGTAACAATGTGGGTTACTAGCACAAAGTCATTACCTAGCTAGATCAAGAATCAATCCAGGTAAGTACGTTATTTAGTTTACTCATTTTGTTTTCTTTTAAACTAGTTTATTTAAACATTTGTATAGAGATTATCTTTTGGTGTTTTTTACGGTGTACCATAGAGTTTTTCAGTCCACAAATATGACAATTAATTATTGTAATAAAATCTTGCCCTCATCCTATGTCCAAGACTCCGAGTGCAAATTATTCTTGATCACGCAAGGCGCGGGCCGGGCGGTCGAATTACTAACAAAGTTTACGGCGGAGTCCAAATACGCGATACCTTCGATAACTAGGTACAATGAGGAAAAATTACGTATTTGCCTGTAGAAAACGTTGACACCTAGCTATTACCTTCCTACATAAAAGTAGGTATTCAATTTAATTTTTGAAGTATATCGAACCAAGGAGTTGAAGAATATAACAAAAATACAACAACTATGACTTTTTATTGAACACGAGAAGGTAAATGCCATAGTGTTTGGCATGCTGCTAATTCCCAATAGATGACACCCTGCTGGCACCTCCATTGGCCATAAAATAAGAGATGACAAGTACTGGGACAGTGACAAAATCGGGTTGTTCAAAATGTTCACTTCACACCGTTGCCAGGCAATAGTCGCAAATTTATAAAAAAAAACGAAAGAAAGAAATAAAGAAAACATTTATTCGTGACATGACATGGCGTGACAAGACATGGGCTTATCTGGTTCACATTGTCCAACAACCCTAACGTCCCCAATTTTAGAAGTAAACGTCATAACTCCATCATCATCAGCAGCTGCAGCAGCCTATTATAGCAGTCCACTACTGGACATAGGCCTCCCCTAGTGAGCGCTATTGTGCCCTGTCCTCGGTTCCACGTCCAGCTTCTACCAGCAGCCTTTTCCAGATCATAACTCCACCTGGTCGGAAGGCGTCCTACACTACGTTTGCCGAGACGCAGCCTCCACGCAAGAATTCCAACGGTTGTCGATTCGGCAGATATGACCAGCCCACTGCCACTTCAACTTGCTTTTTCTCTAAGCTATGTCGATGATCTCATTGAGTATGGGATAGCCTCATTGCGGACTCTATCCTTCGGAGAAACTCCGAGCATAGCTCGTTCCGTACCTCGCTGAGGGACCCTGAACTAGTGTGTGTCCACGGTCCAGCTCCGTATATTATAAGTTGGTTCATTATCATCTTCAACATCTCAACCGTCCTACGCTGCTCTTATTTGCGCCGATCTGCGTTCTCCACTTGAGAACTTTTCGGCCCCAACGGCTGAGATCACTGGCACCACACATTGGTAAGTTGGTTGCTATCTAAGTATTACAATTCAGTTTAGCAAAGATATTAGCGATTCAACATCTGCTATTGCTACACTCTTGCTATCAAAACATAGTGAACTGTTAACAACAATTGCTCACTGCATAAATCACTTTAGTTACAGGTTTCGCTTACATCCAAAACGTGGTGAATAACAGTTATTAAGTAGCCATTAGCAGACCTACCAGGGCGGAGTGTATGTTCACTGTTGATATTAATATAATACAGTCTAAGAATTGTTAATACCTATTTTTAACTTCTATAACAGAGGGTGTGTTAAATTTGACGCTAATGTCTGTCTGTCTCTCTGACCGTCTGTCTGTGGCATCGGGGCTCTCAAACGGATGAACTTCGATGCATTTTTTACGTGAAAGCGTGTCTCCTTGCACTTTTTAGCTGCACACCCGAGCCAGATTTCAAGTCCTTAATCCCAGTGGTTGGAAATTTCAAGATTTATCCCGGTTCCGTGAGAATGTCGGGATATAAAGTAGCCTTGTGTTATTCCAGGTGTCCAGCTATCTACATATCAAATTTAAAAATCTAACAGAATTAGCAAACTCACAAGATTTCACGTTTAATATAGATTATTAGTTGGATAAATACTCCTGTATTGTCTATTTATGGAGCAAGGACTTTTTATCTCGAAATAGCCAATTTTAAATCTAAATAGCTATGAGAATTTTCCTCCAAAAGATCTTCGGGGTGGTGATTTTCCGCTAAATTAAAGCTGCCTATTTGCGGTATTACAGCAGCATCACGTAATCCAATCAAGGCAGCTTGCTGTCTGCCATACCATCTAGAGGTAATTACATTTTGTGGAAGGTAGTTGACTATTTGTCAAAAATCAATGCGTTCAAGCCTTGGGGCTTGTAGGAAAAGTAATTGGTTATGTATTATTAAAACCAAATGCGGACAATTGCGAGTTGGATTCGCGCACCGAGAGTTTCGTACAAATTTGTAGGTCACTATTAATGTCTAGTGCCAAGTGCCAACAGAGCCCCTATGCAAAATGAACGTAATGCGGAGTAATTTTACATTGGGTGGCAGATCAGACTTTAAAAAATAAGATTTTTCCCACTTTTAAACCCCCGACGCAAAAAGAGGGGTGTTATAAGTTTGACCGCTATGTGTGTCTGTCTATGGCACCATAGCTCTTAAACGGGTGGACCGATTTGAATGCGATTTTTTTATTTGAAATCAGGTTTTCTAGCGATGGTTCTTTCTAGGACATGTTTCAACAAAATCGGTTGAGCCGTTTTTTAGATATTGAAACTTGAATTGACAAAGTCGAGGGTTTTCCAACTTTTTGTTGGTAAGGTTATTTATTATTTTGATTCCACGTTTCTAATGATTAATTACACGACATAGAGTTTGACATTGATCCACATACCTTGATTTTGATTTCACTGATCTACTCCACGCGTTTTGATATACCTACACTGGAAAAAAAGATTTGTAATGACTAGAATTTCCTTGCATTACGATAGCGCTTATGAAATATGCGTGTTCATGCAGTTCCTCCACCTCCACACTGTAAGAACACACACAAATCACAAAACCCATCTATCACCACCACCACACATACTGACGCGTTTCAAACTCAACCAGAGCTCATCTTCAGAGTGACACAACCGTACACCATGCTACCAGTTGTTAGACTACCAGTTGTTGGTAGTAACTTGAGTGACTACAAAACCAAGGCCTACTAGCAGCTAAAAGCTAGGTGATGTCTTACAAAATCAGTTTTGCAATTTCAGAAAATTTTGTAAATTTTGGCTAAATGTCAAGTAGCCAAACTAATTCAGCTAGCCTTTTTCTTCAGTGTACGGTCGGACAATGGTATTTTGATTCTAGAAGGGTTTTCGTCGACTGAATTACGGAACCTTACAAAACAGCACTTCAGTGCCTCTAGTGTGGCGTTTATACAAAACATTCGTTTACTATTCGAAGACGTAAATCGAGCGTTCGATCGTCGATACGTAGCCGCCACATGCCCACGGTGCGGCGTCCTCACCCGTTTTCGTTACGATACGCGGACGAAATAGTTTACGTAGCAAGCAAACCTACACTCACAAAAGTTGTTGCGCAAACTTTCCGCTAGAGGCGCTGTCCGTGTTTCCATACAAATTGAGATTTTAAATCGAACGCAATCGAGACGTTTTTTTGAACGGGAAAATACACTAAGCGTACAGGTTAAGCACATCTTTACAACGATCACTTACCTACTCGTATAAAATATAAATGGCGTTCGAATGTAATCGTGAACTGTCATTGTGATGTATAAAGTTACCCTTTAGATTTTGATCTTATTTATCCCGAACAATGTTTACCTTGCACTTCATTTAATTTTCTGCAAGAGTTTCCTGTGCCAAGGGCTTGTCCTTAATATCCAGTAATTAACCTTCACCGGACAAAGGAGCACGGCGTCCGTGGGATTACTGTTAATACCTTAAAACCAGCTAAGCTGTATCGTCGTTATATTTGACGTGACGTAATAGGAATTAGAATGATTCTTTGTTGTTATTATTTTGTTCAGGGCTATTAAAGCGCGTTATAAAACCAATGACATCGAACCTATGCTACAGAACTAGGTAAGTAATTAAAACAAAAATATATTAAAACCTAAAAATACCTATTATACTTAGCTACGAGTATATTAATAAATAGGCGGGTGGGTTCAAACCTCGGCTCGCACCTCTGAGCTTTTCGAAATTCATGTGCGGAATTACATTTGAAATTTACCACGAGCTTTGCGGTGAAAGAAAACATCGTAAGAGGAAACCTGCACAAACATGCGAAGCAATTCAATGGTGCGTGTGAAGGTCCCAATCCGCCAAGCCCAAGCCCAAGCCCCCTTGTTCTCAGAGGAGGCCTGTGCCCAGCACTGGGACGTATATAGGCTGGGATGATGATGATTTTTAACCCCCGTCGCAAAAAAGGGTGTTATAAATTTGACCGCTGTGTGTGTCTGCCTGTGGCACATTAGCTCTTAAACGGGTGGACCGATTTGAATGCGGTTTTTTTATTTGAAAGCAGGTTTTCTAGCGATGGTTCTTAGACATGTCTTATCAAAATCGGTTCAGCAGTTTTTTCTTGTAATGTCCAGATTGGTTTAGGTTGCATGGGTTAGGTTTATTTTATAACAATTCTGTAAAATTTAGCATTTCTGCGAAAATGGCATTAAGTAGGTATTATAAATGACTATTATGTATTTCGTCTATTATTCTTTTTAAACTATGTATTTAAATACCGACATAGAGCTATATTCGATCGGTGCTATATTTTTACAGCTCTGTAAAAATATGCAAGTTGAAGTGGCAATGGGCGGGCCACATCGCTCGAAGAACAGATAACCGTTGGGGGAGAAAAGTTCCCGAGTGGCGAACGCAAACCGGAAGACGAAGCGTTGGCAGGTCTCCCACCAGGTGGACTGATGACATCGTGAGAGTAGCGGGAAACCGGTGGGTGCAAGTGGCGAGTTGTCGTTCATTGTGCCGTTCTAAGGGGGAGGCCTTTGTCCAGCAGTGGACGTCTTCTGGCTGATGATGATGATGATATTTTAATACGTACCCGACATTACACTTTTACTGGTACATTATTGGTACGAGACCCTACAGGGGGGCTACTACGAAATTCGAAAATCGAAGTTCGGATCGTACCGTCCCACTGACGCTATATCTTATACGAGATTGAGAGGGACGGGTCGGTATGATACGAACTTCGAGTTTCGAGTTTCGTAGTAAACGAAAGCGTAAGCGAAGCTGCTTATTCCGAACCACCTGCCAAGGAAGGTATCCACTAAAAGGACTGGCGAAAAGGGCATGATTAATGAGACAACTGACACCAGCAGGGCTACTACGAAACTCGAAACTCGAAGTTCGTGTCGTGCGGTCCCCCTGACACTTATACTATTTAATACGAGATCGAGAGGGACGGTACGATACGAACTTCGAGTTTCGAGTTTCGTAGTAGCCCTGCAGTGTTTTAGCTCTTTCCTTTGTTTGGTAATGTGGTTACAGTCGAGTGGTGCTGACGAGTTGAGCTCGGAATAAAGGGATAAACGTCTACGTTGGGACTTTGTGGTGTTGGACAGATAGCGCATGTAGGTGTTGAAAGCGTAAATGCTACCAATACATAATATCCAAGTTTGAATAATTGTTAATTTAATTTTTAATACAAGCCTTTTTCTGCGGACTACTTTTCGTTAACCGTGTTTGCATTGCCATTCAAAAATCATATCCGCACCCAATGTTTCAAGACGTTCAAGAGTTCCCTCTTGCGGAGACGATTCTAGCCGAACCACCAGAATGTCACCAGATTACTGTCTGGTCACCACATTTACATACGTATGCCAAATTTCAGTTCAATCACATATCAATAAATGGTTACGGGTATCAATAACTGATCCATAAGTTAATAAAGCTTTTAAAAATATCTTGACACAAAACATAAACAATGTAAGTACGTTAAACCCCCAGCGATAGTTTATGCTGTCGTCCTCTTCTTCTTCTCTTTTAAAATATGGCTTTTCTGTCCTAATTAATAGGACAATTTCGCCAGTGTCAAAGTAAACTCTCTTTGAGGGGATAGTAAAATTCCAGAAACCACGTGGAGACTTGCGTATTAAAAATGTCTTACACGAGAGCAATATAGAATTTTGTGATCACTGTTCACTGTTAAGGTTAATCGCCGCATAAAACACTATCAAAATTATACTTCAACTAGCCAAAGAAACAGAAATAGCAAAATTAGATATTGTCCACATCCGCCATGTTCGATTGCTACAAATCGAAACCGCTTTCGTCTTCACAAACGATGAGTTCCTATTCAAAACTCAATCGAGCTACAACAATCAAGAGTCCGGACTACATCGAGGTGACGTGTGGCTAATTACATCAACTGTTCATTCAGTTAGTTTCCAACTTTGAATTGTGCCAGACGTTATTTTGCAAATCCATTCAAGTCAAGTTGACT
Organism: Choristoneura fumiferana; assembly: GCF_025370935.1. Classification (NCBI taxonomy): domain Eukaryota; kingdom Metazoa; phylum Arthropoda; class Insecta; order Lepidoptera; family Tortricidae; genus Choristoneura; species Choristoneura fumiferana. The sequence goes on from NC_133494.1 coordinate 13,158,382, forward strand.
TAGGCCTGGGTAAACGGGGTTACGAATTCGTCTGCACGCGACTGTGTTCTGTAAACATAGTTTGGCTGGGCCCATAAAGGCTAGATTGGGATTTGATTAAACAGTACTATTTGTTGTTTTGTGAACCACCTCTCTCCCGTCTTCAGAAAACTAGAAGAGTAAGCTTACAGAACAGCAGAATTTTTCAGTATGCATTATATTTGCAGTTATTATAATACCAACTGTGAGCTAAAACTCTTAGAAAAAAGGTTGACCTTAAAAATGAAAGTATGTTGTAAAGGTAAACCAAAAATATATGACTATTGTCAAGAGGACGCTATTGTTCTTATTTATATGGCAATAGTTCAGTATAGTCGGAACAATGACATCTTGACTTGTCTACAACGTTTACCTTGTTAGCTATGATGTTAATTTGGAAAGGTTTTTTGTGAAATAGTTCATTCCCCAAGCATTTTTTTTTTCAGTAGTTTATTATAATAGTTATTTGTGCAACAAGAGAGCAAAGTTGTTTTTTGTTGCGAGTGTTGATTTTCAATCCCGAGTAAGCGAAGGATTCTATAATTGAATCACGAGCGTTAGCGAGTGATTCTAGGTTAGAATCCTGAGATCAGCAAGGGATTGAAATACACGAGATGCAAAAAAACTTTGGTCTCGTGTGACACATACAATTTTTCACCTCAGCAGCGAGAACATAATTTAAATGTAACATAAGAATAAAACCACATATACCTACCTGTTTACAAAATAAACACATTTTTTTAAATAGAATCCGATTATTATCAAATATAATAATTACATTTAAAACCATAAAAAGAGTCCAGTAGCTACAATACAAATCGCATACTCATAACATGCAATCTTAACTTCTTGTACTAATGTCACACTTATTTTTTAATACTGCAAAAAGCCTCATCTCGGGTAATTGAAAAGGTTGAACAATTAAACCTTTAAATATGATTTTTATTAAGATTTCTATTACATAAACATAAATAGATTTGTTAAAAAAATCATTCAATTTAACAAAAATTAATTATACTGTAGAGGCAGTATACGGAATTCTTTTATAAAAAAAAAACAAGAGAAGCGGCTTTCGTGCAACGAGGTTGCATACTTTATTAAAAGATCAGGAAAATTTACATTTTGGAAATATTTCGATATATTTTTAATACCAAAAATTTAATTTAAGTTTGTAATCGACAAATTTAATCCTATCTCTTGCTTTTTTCGAGTTGAAGTGAAATGACAGATCAAAGTAAAGTTCAAATATTTGGAATTCAGTGAGTAGACCCAACACTGTACTCAGCATTTAAAAAAAATAATTAAAAAGTTACTTTGTCTCACGGAGTGAGCAAAATGCGATTTTGCTCACTGATTTCTCATAGCAAAACCTGCCTGTTTGAGGTGCTGAGGTGAAAACATTATTTACAATGATCCGTTGTTGACTACGAATCGTTTTGGGCATTTTTGTTATTTTTCAAAGAAACCGCCACAGTGACACTGACAATCATTAAAATTATTGCCAGTGTAAGAAGTAAGTTCCAATGAAATTCCGCAACATGGCGAGTAGTCATAATAGATTTCTGGTCAGGCTTTAAGTACTATGAGTTGAGTCTATTATTACTCGGTATTAGTTGTTAAAAGTCATTAATCATCAACCAGTACCTAATTCACTATTTGATTTAAGTGGGCTCATGTAAAAATAAATAAAAAATTTCGTGATAAAGTCGTTCGTGAAAAAGTTTTTCGTGAAATAATTTAATACTAGCGCCAATAAGCTGAAGCAGACCATATATTAGTTCTATAGTCTATGGTAAAACCTACAAAAGATGAATCAACTTTGTTTATCTTCTGAATGCAGCGAACCACACATAAAATTAATGTATCTTTTGTCACAGACTGATCCGAGTAATAAACATTGTCAAAGAGCTCGCAGCCTTGAAGATAAAAACGCCATGGTTTGCTGGATCCATCTCACTTGACCGATTTCCTAGCTCTGCGGTACCATTGCAACGGTCCGGTTTTATTTCCGCATACGGCGAAACTTCGTTGTTTACGTTTTGTTTTAGAGTGGACTTGTTTTTTGTTTGTTTTTGATATTGTGTTGATACGAAGTTGGAAATAGAAGTTAGTGGAAGTTAGTTAGTCGTAGTTATTTGTTGTAGCGGGTGAAGTAATTTGCGCGTTACGGAAATAGTAAGTAGTTGCATAAAGCGTGTATTTTTGATAAAAACACAATAAGTTATCATATTGTTTTTCAGTGATATAAAGCGATATTGCAATAAATACTATGACATCGTAATTTTTTTTTTAATTTTTGAGAAGCAGTTTATTGCGTAGAATAATTTTAAACGAGCGAGTTTTCAATAAAAACAAATTAGTAATCGATCATGTAGCGATACTTGCATGTTAATTTATTTTAAAAGTAAAAAAGTAGTACACTGCAATACAATACAAATACTCTTTATTTTATACCGGCAAGCGGTAAGCGATACAGAAAACAGATACACAGAGAAAAAAATACAAGGTAAGCAATAGGCGGCCTTATCGCTTAAGAGCGATCTCTTCCAGGCAACCTTTTTACAGAAAGAAGAATGGACTAGTTTACAACAGGTGGTGCATCAAAAGTAGATCAGAAAATACCTACCTGGTACCTATGTTTTATTGAATAATAAAACATATGCAAGTGTGTTCATTAGGAAATTTAGTACTAACCTTAAATTTTGTGGTTATGAGAAAAATACCTACACGCGGTTGTTTTTTCATTTATAATGGACGTTGAAAATAGAAAAATAATTTAAAAAATATTTGTGCTAGATTCGTGCATTCCTACACCTACGTATTTATACCCGATTGTTTCGAAGCCCAAAAGGAGGGTTATTAAGAGATGAATCGACAACAACAATTTATCTCAATCAACATGCATGATTTTTCTCGCGCCCGCCTAGTTAGATATGACTTCAAAACTTGTATCATTTCATTTTCTGACCAATTGTAACTATCACACTTTTCGAACAGAAGCACAAATTACTGATTGTCAAGTTAGCGTTCTAGTTTTGTTTTCTGTTTTCTTGTTATTGATTGAATGTTATTAAGTAGGTCTGTAAGTAACAGTTGTAACAGTTTGAAATAAGTTATTTGGTTTAACACGAGATTACCTTGAAGTAGGTGAAAAGTCTTTGACCGTGACGGTTCAGTCATCATTAATTTTGGATAGTTTGAAATCACTTGATTCGTCTTGCTTTGTAAAATATTTAGAAATCGGACATCATCACACGATTTTTTGCACTAGTCTCTAGCAAAACAAAATACGTCAGAAAATCCTCGAATTTTTGGTTTGATTAGCTTAGCTAAAGAGCTATTCAGATAACCTAGTTTTATTTTAATAGCAGACTAACTGCTGTTTATTTTATTTCACATTAGTAAAACAAGTACCTGATGCCGTATATTTATATGACAGCAGTGGCGTGGGTCGAAAATTTTCGTCAAGCAGCTCGGACTCCGGGAAAAGCGCGAGTTAGGTAGGAGTAGGACCTAACCGTTAGGTCTTCGGATGCACCATTAACAAGACAACATGTACCTATAGATGTGAAGCTGGTTACTAACATTTTAAGCCTAGCGGCTAGGAACGGTTTCTTTGGCTTATTCCCATTTCTAGCGATAACTAGCGGCTGGAAACGGCTGCTTACATTTAATTGTATATTCACATGATTTAGTTATTTGTTTTTGTAGTTTTTCTTTTTCGTTCGTTTTGCGAACGAAAAAAATATACTCCTTTGCGGCGGTATGGCGGCCATTTGAAACCCATGCCATGGTGTATTACGTGAATAGCTATTCACGAACTCGACGATGATTCATCATCATCCCAGCCTATATACGTCCCACTGCTGGGCACAGGCCTCTCTCAGAACAAGAGGGCTTGGGCATAGTTCCCACGCGGCCCAGTGCGGATTGGGAACTTCACACGCACCATTGAATTGCTTCGCAGGTTTGTGCAGGTTTCCTCACGATGTTTCCTTCACCGCAAAGCTCGTGGTAAATTTCGACGATGATTAGCTGTGTAAAAATTAGCTTGGAACAAATGGTTGAATTGTTTTTTTTTTAAATTAATGTATTCGCGTCGATATGGCGGGCTGTAAGCCACACCGAAGAAGTATGGCGTTACGCTACCGCCTACCTCTTTTTTTTATCGAGTATCGGAAAATACAATCATTTTTGTGGAACAAATCGTTCGACACTCGTTATTTATCCGACAAGTTCGATTAACGCCCACGTGATTGGGCCGCCGGTACCAGCGCTATGGCCATCATTTTTTTTTGTCATTCCGTAATTAGACCCCTGAAGAACCGCCATACTGGTACAAATCATCTAATATTTTGTGTCACCATCTCCCGGTCTAGGCTGCAGCAACGCGCTGCGGCGGCGCGTTGTGACGTCATCTCGTAGAGCGGATGACCGGACATTGTTCAGAATTCTCAAAGCTATTCTCAAAGTATCATGGGAGTGCTGAGATGAATTGTGCGGATTGTGGCCTGCAGCTGTGTAGGTTTCTCTACCATACTTCGCGCAGCCGTCAATCGTATAATTATTTATTAAATTAAATATAGTATAATGTAAGACTACATATTATACATAGCACAACCTTCCAATATTGTTCTTTACTATTTTGTGGCTTTGGCTCATATTTATTTTCCAATAGGGTTCCGTTATTGAAAAAGTTTGGGAGCGACCGTTAGGGATCTACACATACTTACAAGTTGTTTCATAAAAATTCATCATCTAAATAATTTCGGCTAGCGATTTGTAGTTATAATCATTACTCTTGCTAATGTTTCTCTTCATTATTATTATTGTTGATAAATTGGTACCTACTACTAATAAAGAAGTTTTAAGGTTTTATCCCACTAATATAATATTGATTGAATGTTATTAAGTAGGTCTGTAAGTAACAGTTTGAAATAAGTTATTTGGTTTAACACGAGATTACCTTGAAGTAGGTGAAAAGTCTTTGACCGTGACGGTTCAGTCATCATTAATTTTGGATAGTTTGAAATCACTTGATTCGTCTTGCTTTGTAAAATATTTAGAAATCGGACATCATCACACGATTTTTTGCACTAGTCTATAGCAAAACAAAATACGTCAGAAAATCCTCGAATTTGTGGTTTGATTAGCTTAGCTAAAGAGCTATTCAGATAACCTAGTTTTATTTTAATAGCAGACTAACTGCTGTTTATTTTATTTCACATTAGTAAAACAAGTACCTGATGCCGTATATTTATATGACAGCAGTGGCGTGGGTCGAAAATTTTCGTCAAGCAGCTCGGACTCCGGGAAAAGCGCGAGTTAGGTAGGAGTAGGACCTAACCGTTAGGTCTTCGGATGCACCATTAACAAGACAACATGTACCTATAGATGTGAAGCTGGTTACTAACATTTCTAGCCTTGCGGCTAGGAACGGTTTCTTTGGCTTATTCCCATTTCTAGCGATAACTAGCGGCTGCAAACGGCTGCTTACATTTAATTGTATATTCACATGATTTAGTTATTTGTTTTTGTAGTTTTTCCTTTACGGCGGTATGGCGGCCATTTGGAACCGCCAGAAAAGTATGCCATGGTGTATTTCTTGAATGGCTACTCGACGATGATTAGCTGTGCCAAAATTAGCTTGGAACAAATGGTTGAATTGTTTTTTTTATTAATGTATTCGCGTCGGTATTGCGGGCTGTAAGCCACACCGAAGAAGTATGGCGTTACGCTACCGCCTACCTCTTTTTTTTCGACTATCGGAAAATACAATCATTTTTGTGGAACAAATCGTTCGACACTCGTTATTTATCCGACAAGTTCGATTAACGCCCACGTGATTGGGCCGCCGGTACCAGCGCTATGACCATCATTTTCTTTTTGTTATTCCGTAATTAGACCCCTGACGAACCGCCATACTGGTACAAATCATCTAATATTTTGTGTCACCATCTCCCGGTCTATTAGGCTGCAGCAACGCGCTGCGGCGGCGCGTTGTGACGTCATCTCGGAGAGCGGATGACCGGACATTGTTCAGAATTCTCAAAGCTCTAGCTATTCTCAAAGTATCATGGGGAGTGCTGAGATGAATTGTGCGGATTGTGGCCTGCAGCTATGTAGGTTTCTCTACCGTACTTCGCGCAGCCGTCAATCGTATAATTATTTATTTATTAAATTAAATATAGTATAATGTAAGATTACATATTATACATAGCACAACCTTCCAATATTGTTTTTTTACTATTTTGTGGCTTTGGCTCATATTTATTTTCCAATAGGGTTCAGTTATTGAAAAAGTTTGGGAGCGACCGTTTGGGATCTACACATACAAGTTGTTTCATAAAAATTCATCATCTAAATAATTTTCGGCTAGCGATTTGTAGTTATAATCATTACTCTTGCTAATGTTTCTCTTCATTATTATTATTGTTTATAAATTGGTACCTACTACTAATAAAGAAGTTTTAAGGTTTTATCCCACTAATATTAATGCGAAAGTTTGTAAGTCTTTTTGTTTGTTTGTTACCTCTTCACGTGTAAACCGCTAAACCGATTTAGATGAAATTCGGTATACAGATAGTTTGAGTCCTCGGGAACGATAGTTTTTATCCCGGAAATTTACATAGTTCCCGCGGGATACCGATAAAGGAGTTCTATGCGGACGGTGTCGCAGGCAACAGCTAGTTTACTCATAATTATCATACAATACAATACAATACAATACAAAGACTCTTTATTGTACACCAGACATACAGAAAACAGATACACAGAGAAAAAAAATTACAAGGTGAGCAATAGGCGGCCTTATCGCTTAAAAGCAATCTCTTCCAGGCAACACTTTTTTCAGAATGAAGGAAGGACTAGTTTACAACAGGTGGTGCATCAAAAATAGATCAGAAAATTTAAACGTAACAGAAATACATCTACGAATACATAATAATGCTCAGAATTGAATATCATAATGTTGCTCAGAATGTCAGCACAGTATTCTCACTTACCTACTCCCTGAGACATTAAGGTCTTGATAACATCGTGTTAAATGCACGTTCGTTTGTTTTTGCATATTTGTCACTTGGACACTTTAATATTTTCCAGGCACAAACAATAGGACATTGTTGTAGAGGCTTGAAAGTATAAGCAATAGATGAACGAGTTAGCTTGAAGGCTGACACTTAATTTTGGCCGAGACTAAACATTGTGCTTTTCACGATCACTGCGAGGAAATAGAAAATATTTATCACAAAACAAACAATAAGAATCCAATGACTGCGTTGCTCCCGCCGATTTTAGTTTTTTCTTAGTGGGCAGTACGCAACCACATATTTAATAGTATATTTTGTCTTAAGGGCGGTAAATAAGAAATTACGAACGAGAGTCTATTAGAAGCCCGAAGGAGGGCTTTAATAAGTCGATGTTCTTAAATCTAGTACCGCCCGTGCGACATACAATGTTTTTCTCAAACATGCTCGGAAATGTATGCGTTAATGTCACGAAATGGAGACTACCACCTCCCTACATAACTTCTTGGCCTAGGCCATGAAGTATGTATGAAAATCCATTATTGTCCGCTGCTCTAACTTTTTCTCTCTCATCTTCAGAGCAACACAACCGTTCACCATGCTACCAGATGTTAGAAAATGTATAATGACAATATCAATTTTGTGAAAGGTTCCGAACACGTGTATCAACTCAATAAAATATCAATTTGATTGACATCAGTGAACAATAATAATGTTACTCACTTCGGAACAAAGACGCAATTGTATCGCGAGACGGCGAATTCAAAAGAAAAGCGTTAAAAACCCCCTTTACCTTGAAGGCTTGAGGAAATTCTTTCATGGAACATGAGAAACAATGGAAGACATTTAAGCTCGAAGCTTTCAGCACTCTGCACAATGAACATTTTATTGTGATCGGTGCGACCTCTCGGACAAAACTGAGTCTGTGGATATTTTGTCACTTTGAAATTTATAAATAAAAACAGTAACAGAAAAAGTTTTATGAAAGAAAAAATCCGTATAGGTACCATTCGGGAATACGAATACACCTACGCACATAATTATACAAGCTTACAAAAGTACCTATGCCGTCATCGGTCCTGTTCCCTTTTAAAGTTGTCAACAGATCAATAATTTCAGCTCTCATTACAGAGGAATGGTAGTCATTCCATTGAATTAAAAAGGATAAAATGATTTCACAAAATTCCATATTTCACAAATTGAAAGATCAGAACTAATAAAAGCAGAACCTAAAAGCCCATACTAGCCTACAAAAATGTTATCTTAGAAAAAGCTCTTAGGAACTAATTATAAACGCCTAGGTACTTCGCACATGCACAACATCCCTTTTAAATATTTCCTTAACTGTACTCAACCCTGGCACGTGCAACCCAGAGCTCGGTGCAAGAACAAAAGAATAAACGCTTTGAAAAGGCTAGAATATTAAAAGAGTTCTTGTCCAAGACTCGCATCACTTTCCTCGCGAAAAGACGACTGTGGAACAGACCGCTCTTGTAATTTAGCTGTATGCCTAAGATTTTACTGTAAGATATTGTATCTTCATTCTAAAATAACAAGGTCGTAGCCCTAGGGTAGTTAAGAGTATGACTATTACCATCTATTACCCTAAACTTGGTTGAGACAAGTGTACTCAGTTCAAGCCTCGTTGGATTCTTGTAGATCTAACAAAAATAACTTAAAAAAATACAAAAAGATGATCTTAAATTATGTATACACCTATCTTATTAGGAAAGGCTTAGGATTTTATTAGATACGCTGCCAAGTTTAGGGTTAAAGAACAACAACGGCAACCAACGCAAAACGGGGTCACGCCGTTTTACCACCTTAATCGTTTTTATTGTTTTATTTTTTATTTATAATTGAGTATATTAGTCTGTAATGTAAGGTATGGGTCATGTTGCCCGAAATAAATTATTTTATTAATATTAAAATTAATCAAGCGGTGAGTCTACCACGCCACTCGATCGATCAAGTCACAAAACGATTGATGTGGTAAAAAGTAGCGTCCAACCAAACGTTACATGAAAACTCGTAAAATTCTAATTTCTGTAGAATTTCTGTCAAAATCAAAACTAAACAAAAACTCCAATTTAGCGCCAAAAATTCGGTCGAACACTGAGTAGGTAAATAAATAGTAAGAATTATCGACGGGTGACAACCCATCCTTTAATTAAATATAAATCCATCAATAAATTTTACTGATTAGTTAAGATAAAGTAAGTGCTATAAAAAGATACGGATAAAAATAACTGGACTAAAATAGGTCGCCACCTCTTAGTCTGTAGCTATTGGATTTCAAGGTGTTGAGGTTGTGTGTGGGAGGCTGAAAGGCTTTTCCAGTTATTTGGGTATTTTCCATACAAATTAATGCAATTGTGAAAAAATATAAGTATCTACTTATATCCCAAAGTAATATACGTAATCATCATCCCAGCCTATATACGTCCCACTGCTGGGCACAGGCCTCCTCTCAGAATGAGAGGGCTTGGGCCGTAGTTCCCACGCGGGCCCAGTGCGGATTGGGATATTCACACACACGTATGTGCAAGTTTCCTCACGATGTTTTCCTTCACCGCAAAGCTCGTGGTAATTTCAAATGTAAATCCGCACACGAATTTCGAAACTCACGAGGTGCGAGCCGGGGTTCGAACCCACGATCCTCTGCTTAGGTCTTAGGTCAAAGGGTCAAACCACTCCACCACCACGGCTTCTATAAATAGGTAATAATTAATGAAAAACAACGACATTCAATATAAAATTATGATTTAAATTACTAAATTCACCACCTCATTCATCATACTCATAGTAAGATCAAACAAACTTGACGAGCATAAGTCAGCTGATTACATTATGTCCTCTTATTCCAACGCGAAGCTAATGCCATTTGGCCCATTCAGGTTCAGTAAAGGGTAGCTTTTAGTTGATAAGCCCCTTTGAAGATCTCTATAGTGAGCGACATTTGGGCGCCCCTGGAATTCTTAAAGGTAACGCTTTATTTTTAACCCCCGACGCAAAAAGAGGGGTGTTATAAGTTTGACCGCTATGTGCGTCTGTCTGTAGTACCGTAGCTCTTAAACGGGTGAACCGATTTGAATGCATTTTTTTTATTTGAAAGCAGATTTTCTAGCGATGGTTCTTAGACATAGTTCATCAAAATCGGTTCAGCCGTTTTTTAGATCACAAAGTCGGGGGTTTTCCAACTTTTTGTTGGTTAGGTTATAGGCTATAGCTAGTTTGTATCATCAGGTTCATTATCATCAGCATCCCAGCCTACAGGTAATTACGTCCCACTGTTGGGCATATGAATCCTCACAGAATGAGAGGGCTTGGGCCGTAGTTCCCGCACGGGCCCAGTGCGGATTACGAACTCCATATACACCATTGAATTGCTTCACAGATGCTGTATTGGTAAATATTTTTTGAATGTTTGTTTCTATACCTAATTTTAATAAAGATAATATTGCCCTTGCAAAAAAAAGGGAAAAATAACTCCATTAAGTACCTAACTTATATGTAGTTCAACAATAGGTCTCACTGTTGAACTTACAAACTAGTTAAGTAAATGTAATGTTACTGGAACTGTTGGTCCAGATTGTTGATGTTTAAAGTTACTTAATAAAGTCCTTAGACAACTAGACTTGTTTTTTCCTTTTTTTTTTTTTATTTTTTTTTAAGTCAATGGGGTTTTGATTTTTTTAAATTATTTTTACTTTATGAACTTGACATACTACTCGTAGAAACTATACCAGCGAAGTTTTGCTTTCCACTTTAATTTCCTATTTATGTGAAGTCGGCGGGAGTAATTACAAAGCAGTGTGAATAACATTTTAGGATGTTAATAACCCCCATCAAAAGCACTAGTAAAAAATCAAGCCTGGAATGGGGTAATAGACAGAAATCTTTATTTTTCGTGTCTCCATTTCAATAAATATGCCACTTATTACATTTAGGCTTGTGACACTTGGTTTTCATATTTCAACGTTATATAACTCGTCGACATTACTTTCAAAGTCAAAGTCAAAATATCTTTATTCAGCCGTCACCCTATCAACGTAGGTATGTAATGCAGCCGAAACTTCTATGTCGTTAATTTTAGCAACAAAATTGACACGTTTGAGTTTTGGGTATAATAATGTACCTAACTATAAATAATATTATTCAATTTAAGCTAAAAGAAGCACTTTATTCATGGCAAAAAATCACTGTAGAGATGAAACTAGTAGAGACTCAACGAGGTATACTCGTACATATTTTTGTTAAAACAGATCTACGAGTACAATGTCATTTAATGACCTGCGTAGGTACACCATAAGTTGTTACACAAGTAGTAACCACAACTTCTAAAATAATATAATAATAATAATAATAAATTTGAAATGTAACGGTTCCCATAAGCACCCTTACATAATGAAATAAACAGAATTTGAACCTTCCACTATATCCCAATTCCCAGGTGCTAACAGACAGAGGCTTTAAAATACACCAAAATTGTTTGAGAAAAAATGGTACCTGGTAGGTATACGGCAGTTTGCTTTGCGCTCGATTTGGCGGGGACACTACCGTAACCCCAGATATCATCATTGACGTAGGATCACAGATATAGATACACCGTAGGACCTACTTATTGTTATTTTTATTAACCAAGTATAACAATATACTAAATAAATTAAAATAAATTTAATAATATGGCCCACTGTAGAGCTATAAAGAAAACTAAAGTTCAATCTTTGTTTAATCTGTTAGAACAGTTCATATTTCATTTCCCGCCCCCGAGTACAACCAGCAATCAAAGATTAAGGCCGGCGGCGTAACTACGTAACTATAGCGAGCGAGGATCATACGTAACTGTAGCAAAAAATACTAGTTACCCTGGAGCAGTGTTAATCCCGTTATCCAACGGAGCGATCAGAGGAGAACATTTTCCTCCCGAGAACCAGACATATGACCAAAGTTTGCTAACTTCGCTTCGGTACACCTTTTTGATAGTTCTTGTAAGTCTTTCGCTTTGTTCTGACCTTTGAAATCAGGTAGGTACTTTGTTATTGCTCGTGTTGCGGCTTTCCTCTACTTCGAGATGACTTCTGTGATGTCTTTTTACCGAGTTTAAAAGCCTTACTTGAATGAATTCATTTTCTCTGTTGTAGATACTTTACTTAGTGTATATCCTTCGTAACTTTTAGGTTGTGAATGTTTTCAATACATTCCGAAATCTGCTAAGTCACGCCTGCCTGACAGGAATTGTGTAGTATGTTCGGTCAAATTTGTTCACTGTTGAAAACTATATTACGTTCATCATCATCATCATAATCATCATCATCCGGAAGACAACAAGAGGAACAAAGGTTCGTAGGATGATGAACATTAGTCCTGTAAAGTTTTAACATCTACCTGTACTACCAGTATTTCCATGGAAACGTGACGTCAAGTTTCAGCGAACAGGCGATCGTTGATCGAATGAACCGTCGCAAGTCGTAAGGCGATCATATCGGTCCGTGTACCACGGGGCCTCTGGCACCGACCAATCTAACATCACCGAAGCTTTCGATTTTGTACGACTTGGCTAAATATAGAAATAATGCTTTTATAGCGTAACCAGGAAGCGGTGCCTGTAATTTCGTTGTCGTTGGATTCAGATTCCTATTATTATGGTTTGTCAGCGATGGAATTTACTTTACAATAAAAGGTACCCTGCAAACAGATGTCATTTTGAATTTATGATTTATGGTTCTAAGTAATGTACAAATTAATAAGCTTGGTGTCCAAATTTTAATGTTATGAATAAGCACCTTTTTCAAGTGAACGTGTCCTTGTCGGATTTGTCTAAGTCATCAAAGCGAATATCTTTTTTTTGTGATATATCGTCATAGCGTACTAAAATCATATAATGTGCATTTTCATAAAATACAGAAATTAATGATGCCACAGAAACCCTAAAATTATTGACAATATTTATTACAATTTGTCAGAAATGACGCGATCGAAGTAAAAATTCATGAAATATCGTGTCCATAAAATATACTGATAGCAAAACAAAGACAAATCACGGAAGCAACATTTCCAAACCAATTGATCAACTTATTCATTCATCGTCGAACGTTGCTATAACGCTTGTTCTATTCGCTGCGGAAACCACTAAATCAAATCATCCGCGGCCTGCGGCTCGGCCGCTAAAGGAAGAATCCGGGAAAATTTGTTTCGCATTACAATCATTGGATCGTCGCGGAGCAGTCCACAATTACGTCCCCAAAGGAAGCGATCCATCAACTCATTGCCTACACTTATTAGCTCTATTTTGGCGGCAAATTGCCTGCTGCCAATATAGGCAACTTTGTTAAAAACTAATTTTCCGCAATAATCGAGCGTTTGCTTGGCGTAATTGAAAGCGCTAGTCGAGTGGAAGGTCGAGTTGGGTTCGCAGAATTACAACAAAATGTTAGAGCGTAGGATGAAAACGAATTTTATAGACTATAGGTTGAAGGCTTATTCATATTCCTTTTTTTTATAAACTTAATATTCTGTATGTAATTCCGAAGCCAACCGCAGACAACCACTGGTATGTAGGTACTGGAGCTTAGATACTTGAAATTTGGCACACATAACTATGTTTTAGTTTCACAGGGGTGCACTATGTACCTATAGAAAGATTTTTCTAAATTATTACTGGAGCTTTTTAAATCTATATTTAATCGTTTTCTGGAGGCAAAGCGAATAGAGGCCATCTTAGTGTTGAATTCGATTCTGACGTAAACTAACGATGTAAGCCGATGTTTGCTTCAATGAGTAATAATTAAGGCCTTTTGTTTGTTGCAGGTGGTGAAGCATGCAAGAACGCTGTGTAAATAAAAGGTCTATTATATAAAACAGAAGCAATAAATAATTTAAAATAGAAACCCCGTAGTTCTATAGACGCTCGCTATTGTAAAGTGCTAAAATTAGTCAAATTAACACAGAATTCTTCCATATTAGAATTTAACTGCGTGTGAACTGTGTTGTTGAACAGTTGTTGAGACAGTGCAAAATGTTGAATAATCGGGACATATTAGAGCTCTTTGAGTTGTGTACTGTTAGTAAAGGAAGTGTAGTGTAATTTGTCGAATGATGTTAGTGAAGCTAAAATGCCTGCGCGAGCGCCGTCTTCGTCGAGCTTGATGCGGCCGTTCGTGGTGTTGGCCCTGCCCGGAATGTATTTGCTGTACAAGTACAACCAGTACCGACAGCAGCAAATGGAGACCGCGCGGCGCCGCGTCACCGAGCGCGAGCTTATGCATCTCAACACTAAAATCGTGAGTATCTACAGCTGATAAAATAAAAAAATGTTCGTAGCATCGAGTTTCGTCGTGTATTTCCACCTTCACGAGACGGTTTTGAAACAAGAAAAGAAGACAAATAAGGGTGTGGTTCTTAATGAAAATTATGTTTTTTTTTGTATTAGGTACTTAATAGGAAAAGAAAATAGGTTTTTGCTAAAAATTCCATTAATTATCTGCAGGATTTTCTGCTGACTGTTTTTGCATTGTCATCCAATATAAGGGAATATAAGTAAGTATACCAAATTTCAAGTGAGTTAATTTTCCTAACTTCTAAGATTTGACATAAGCAAACCAACATTGCTTATAAAATACAAAATATCCATAGGACTAAAACTACTATTAAATTAAAATAACTAAGTATGTACGCCAATTAAAATTCCATGATGATGAAAGCCGACGTATAACAAAACGCAAAAGGATCGATCACATTAGAATCAGATACGTTGGAGCAGTCTCGAATGGAATCCAAGAATGGCAACCATTGCCGATAGTAGTTAGATAAGATCACTCTGAGCAAGATAGAGTACTTCCGCACATGTATAGACTTTTACCTACTAGACGATTCTTCAAAAACATCAGATAAGTAAGAGTGATTTGTTACTTAATTCACAAATTCACCCAGCAGAGTTGGTACAATACCAATAGAAAAATAAAGCATTCATCATTGACTCTCACACCCATTGCTTCTAGAGCCTGGAACTATTTACTGGTACTTATTTTCCTCGCCGTAACAGCAGAATAAAGAAAGAAAGTAAAGAGTGTCTTTTTTGAATGGTTAAAGGATTATGGTGGCTTTATCCCATTTCCGGTGATAGAATAAGGTTTTAAAGTTGACAACAAGTTTAACACGTATACAGGTGTATTGTCGGAGCTAAATTTTAATCTATTCCCAGATACTTCCATTTTGTTCTATCGAAACCCTAAGAATTTCCAAATCGGACTAAGTACATATTCAAGTTCTCCAAGCTTATACACAGTACATAAACGCGAATAAACAAAGTGTTACAGCTTTGTCGAACCACTAATGAAGCGGGCTGTGAAAAGTGTTGCCGGCACATTAACATTTACCCTCAACAGTATAGACGTGTCCATCAATCTACCCCGAGCACATTCTGCGAATAATGGAAAAACGCCAGGGTCAAAACATTCGCCCGACGTTGCCTTGAACACTACCCCAGAGACGTTCAAGGTAACAAAGTTGCACAAAGAAGCTTGTAAGTCTTGCTTTTTAAAATGTGACATTTTAGGTTGACGGTGCATGAAAACATGGAAGCTTTAGATTTTAGATATAGAGTACAATGAACATCATCATCATCAGCCGGAAGACGACCACGATTCATTGCTGAACAAAGGCCTCCCCCTTAGAACGACAGAGATACACGCAACTCTCGCGATGTTGTCAGTCCACTTAATGGCGCTTCGTCTTCCAATTCATGGTCGCTTCTTGAGGACTTTTCTCCCCCAATGGTTATCTGTTTTTGGGCGATGTGGCCCGCCCACTACTTCAACTTGCATACCTATTCTTCGAGCTATATCAGTGACTATAGTTAGAATTTCGGATTCTATTGCGCAAAGAAACTCCAATAAAAGAGTGTCAGCAAAATAGCTTGTACAGCTTGTATTAAAAATGACATTTATTGTATTATAATAGGTGTATTTGACTTTCATAAGTATAATAAATATGCCATCGTCACGTCACATATCGTCCATGCCTTGCTAAGGTCATTCCGTGAACTAGCCCCTGTATAACATGCTGTATCGTCATGTAATCGAGGCACCAAAAACGCGAGGGTGTGCCGGACACGCGATTTGCGCTACAGTACTTAGCTATTGGATTTGTGACACCGATTCTAAATGCCGGGTGTAAAGTACACAATTTAGTGATATGTAGTCAGTCATAGAGCTAATACTAAAAGGAAAATATGTCTGATAAATTTTCTTCGAGAGACGATGTATCTCTTGTGGCGCACGTTCTTTATGTTTTACTAACTATTTCACCTGACTTCCTGACGTCGCACGTCAGCTAGGCGTCGTCTTGACAAAAACTGATACATAAGTGCGCGGGAGCATTGATCACACTTATTTAAACTAATTACCTATTTTTTATGTAAAATTGAGAACCTGTGGATATGGCAATCTGTAAAAAAGGGAATATGTAGAAACGGGAACCTTACAAATGAGAATCTGTATAACTGAGAACAAACCTTTGATGGGTCTATGCAAAGTAACCCTTGACTTGACTATATAGAATCTTCTCTAATGCCTTTACAATAACCTCGACCTCGCGGACTCATCAACACGGTAAAAATCTGTAATTAATTAATTTGAAGCGTTAATTGAGCGAAGTCTCAGGACTTATTCAAACCACAACGGCATTATGCCACTTTAGAATAGTGATAGCTTAATTTATTGTCTACTAGTTGGTGCATTTTCTAAATCTTCTTTTGAACCTTCTTCTGACAATAGCAAACACAACAAAAAAAGAATTAGCGAAATCGGTCCAGCCGTTCACGCGTGATGCCGTGACCAAGACAAATAGGGATTCATTTTTATCTATTAAAAAAAGAAGATAATATAACGTTCCAAAATAAAGAACACATTATTTGTTTTTGTCAGCAATAGGTAGGTACGTTTGCTGAACGAAATCTATTATTTTTTTAATAATACCACGATTGCACTTCTATTGGCATATGCAAGTGATCGATATCTTAGGATGAGTTGTTCGGGAGTCGCGTGGTAGAGTTGGTGGCAGACTTGACGCGTAAAGCCAAGAGATGCGGGTTTTAATAAATCTGAAAGCAGAAAATGAGACTCAAATATTTATTCAGCTCTGAGGATTTGTTGTGCAGTCTCTCTTACATTACTTCAATTTAAGAAAATAATAACACCAAAGTGTCCATTAAACTCAAAGTCGTGATACCTTGTAAAACATCCCCATTTTCACGGAGAGCTATTGATCTAAACACAGTGCAGACCTAAACGGATTACGAGCGAGGTCACGACTCGCTCGCCAGGACGCTCCCGACTCTCGTTAACTGTCGGGTCCAGACCAACCGAAAGCCGTGCCCAGTTCATTGCTACGCTAATTTTTTGGACCACGATACAAGAACACGTTTGTGTGATCTGTGTATGTTCTTACAATGTGGAGGAGCTGCCTGAACACGCGTTTGTTGCATAGCCGTAGCTATCACGGGTGAGCAAAGTAATTGTTTATAGTTCATTGATGATGGACCATCGCAAAGTAACGTCTGATTCAATAAGTTAATGAAACTCGATTTCAGTGTATAAGCATGCTTTTGTCTAACATGTCGTGTGCTTGATACTACGAGTGCTATCAAATACATCAAACAAGCCAATAACGAATGATTGTAGACTATAAATACTGCAATGTCAAGGCAGATCGTTGGCCGTGCCGTCCCGCGAGCGCTTTCCCTCTCGCCCGATGCTCCCGACTATAAATAAGCCGGAAGCCTTTATTGAAGCCTCTTTGCATTCATTAACAAGGGAAAAGTTATTGGAATGCATTCTATCTGAATGGAAACAACGTTTCAGCTATCGCCAATCCACGTGTCCATTATTCTGCACCAATGATATCAACCTTCATTCTTTCAAATCAAGCTGGCTGAAAAGAATATTTCTCAGTGATTTAGCAAAATACGAGTACAAAGCTGAATTGCATCTGACAATCATTCATACAAAAACCAATGTCAAAATTTCACGCTAACACTTTTTCCACAAAATAAACCAAAAATACAATATGCATTCCATAGCAACATTATCAAGATCAGGGCAATTTTGGAACAGCTTCAGAGCGGTTTCGAGGATCATAACTCAGGGTGATGTATTGGTAAGATGGTACGCAAAGGATCCACCTTGTGACACCAGCAAACCTAACCCTCAATGTAGAAGAGCTCACGCTGATATTAAGCCTGACGTCGACCCTAATTGTCCTGTTCCGTGTGAAACCAGGAAGTCGAAAAAGAAGGGTATCTTGCACAAAATTAAGTTGAGAGTAATCGAAGGAGGCACGAATTTTGGGAGTAAGTTATCTTATCATATTTATCTTCTTACGTTTTGTTTTTACTACTGGAGGTCAGAGTTACTATGTATTTTTTGTAATTGATGTTTAAATAATAAAATTTCGTCTACCCGATAGTGACTTGCAGTGTAAACTAAGTTTCGTAAAACCTATGCCGTATAACGATCCAGATTTCTTAAATCCTAACGTAATTACTGTCGATAATAAATTCCCTTAAACTATAGCGCCATTTCGTCGCCTCAAATGCGAGAAATGCAAACCTAAGGATGAAGAAAAAGAAGAAAAGAAGCCAAAAAACGAGGAACCAAAGGCACTACCTGAGCCAAAGAGGGTGGTGCATACGATGCCGCCTTCGCGGGCAGGCGTGCAAGTATCGGTGCTTGGCGCCGACACTGCCGTAGGACAATACGTAGCGCTGCTGTTGAAGCAATGCTCATGTATCAAGAAGTAAGTTCAATTGTAATATTGAAGGACAAAAGTTATGTTGCCAAACGGATAGGAAGAGCGTTATTTTTTTCTGGAATAGCCATACTTACCATGTTTATTTCTACAAAAGCCAAAATAAGTCGTTCGATAAATATGGTAGTTTTTAATACATGTTTTCGTGACGAAGGATTCAAAAATTCATGTTACGAGTAGGTATGAGTTTCTTGAATGAGTTAATATTAAATTTGGTTGTTACTTCCAAAGTTTCTATGAATCAACATTTTCTTTACATTTAACATTTCCAAGTTCGCACAACTCCGCCGTTCCAAACTGTTATTACTTGGTTATTTTAGCGAAGTACCTAACCCTTGTACGCTGGTTCTATTTATACAGCGGATTTGACATTTCTCAACCCAAAATAATCCGTTTCTCGTGTCTCGTAAATGTCACTAACCTACGTAACATTCCCCTTAGAGAAGCGTAGTTCTGGGCTAGTGGTAGGTATAGGTACTGACGGCATCACAGAACTAAAAAATGTCTCAAACGTTAGACTCTTATGCGATTTCTTGATGAGATGAGAAGCCGCGGTGGCCGAGTGGTTTAATCTATGGCCTATCAAGCAGAGGATCGTGGGTTCAAACCCCAGCGAGCACCTCTTGAGTTTTTCCAAATTCATATGCGGAATTACATTTGAAATTTACCACGAGCTTTACGGTGGAGGAAAACATCGTGAGGAAACCTGCACAAGCCTGTGAAGCAATTCAATGGTGTGTGTGAAGTTACCAATCCGCCAGGGGCCGCGTGGGAACTACGCCCCCAAGCCCTCTTATTCTGAGAGGAGGCCTGTGCCCAGCAGTGGGACGTATATAGGCTGGGATGAATACATTGTAGAGTAAGTGATGACCGGATAGCCTAGTGGTTAGAGAATCTGACTACAGAACTGGGGTTCAAGGTTCAAGCCCCGATCGAGGCAGATATTTGTTTGTAATTTGTTTGAATAATATGAATGTTAAAATAATCTTTGGAACACCGTAACGGCTCATCCCCTTCGTCTGCTGACTGCACCTAGACAACTATATGTTTTCGATGGCTAAGTACCTACAGTTCCTTATGTTTTGCAAATTCTTTCTTCAAGGGAGAGACGTGTGAACCTGTGATGAATTTGTTTATTATTATCCTGGTATTTTCACATTTGTATCAACTTTTGTTATTCGAATCTTCCTTTAGTTCCATTTTTCCGTGCATTTCTGACTCGCTGTGTACCGGCCTCGCTGTGTAAGGCGGCGGGCGGCGGCCCGTGACGTCACCACTCGGCCCGTGAGATACGCTTCATGAAATCGCCCGTTTGCGGCCCTCGGGGACCGTTTCTCGCACCGCTGTCAAAACATGAACATTATACGATACTAGAAAAAGCGTCTCGGTAGTTTGAATCTTAATATTAGTAAATGCGGAACTTTGTGAGTTAAAGTGCAAGCGTGCATGCGTACGTGTGTGTGTGGGTGATATTTATATAGGCTCAGGATATATGAATCTAAAATTTCGAAACATCTACCGATAATTAAGGGACATAAAATTTTGCAAGGGTTATTCATGCAACGTAAATAAAGATCACGTTTTAATATTTTGGGAATTCGCGAGCGAAGTCGCGGGTATAGCCTAGCATCAGATATACGTTTTGGCAAGATTCATTAATTCTATTAAAACTTTAATTACCGCTGCTTTTGTAAGAAATGTTTCATAAATTAAAAGTCTCCAGTCCCGCCAGTCCCACATCAATTAAAACCTACAAAGTACGTTTCGAATTAAAACTCTTAAGTGCGAAACTTTTTCTAACTCGCGGAAGACAAGAAAAGACCGCGGCCGTCGATTTTCGGCTCATGAATCCGTGATACCATCTCCGGGGACTGTCTGCCGTCGACAATGCGGCTTTTGTGTAGAGTGGCCATAAAAACTGCCCTGACATTTCTTGTAACAGAGATTTGGCGTTAAACCAAATAACAAAAAATCAATAAAGAAAAATTTATTGACATTTCTTTTAGCTGTTAATTTATCCTACTTTAAATGGTTTTGAAAGAAATATTATTGGTTTGTTGATAACTTACTGCTTACATTTCATTCATTCAAACTGTGTAAACTTTGTAATAAATGTATCATGAAAACATTATAATTATTTTTGTTATGAGGTCATTTCTAAAAAACTTGACACATGCCCCTGGTCCGGTCGCAGTCCTGGCAAAGGGTCAAAAAACCTGACATATCAGGACAAATCCTGAAGTATGGCAACCCTGCTTTTGTGCGCACTATTGAGAATTCGGTGTAAAACATCGGCTTTTATTTACGCCACTTTTCTATGAAGATCGGCCAGTCTTTTACCAGCGTATTTTATCTGACTTCAAGAAAAAAAAACTGTTGTTGATGTTGCGAAACAATTTGTAAGTTTTTTTAGTTGAAGGCAAACGAACAAGCGGGTTATTTGATGGGAAATTCGTCACCGCACTTTAACACCAACAACTCGAGGAAAGTCACTGGTCTGTTGCCGTCTTTAAAGCAAGTATAGTTAAACTCATTTATTGAAAGCTGATGCCATAATGGAATGTGAACACTGCTGACGAAAGTTGATTCCACAATTTCACTATAAATTATTTTTTATACAATATTTTTGCTGACTACTTTTGTTGACTTTACTTTATTTTTTCTTTCATTCATCCATTTCATTATCCAATTTCAAGTCAATCCGATCACTAGAAGTGGATAACTTTCCATTTGCAAAATTTGACCTTTACAGATGATAAGCAAAGACACATTCGGCAAACAAGAAAAGTTTGACGATAGGATCCAAAAGGAACCATGAATGGTTCCTCCAAGTAAATTTTTCAAGTTTCAATTCAAGCTAAACGGGAAAGTTAACCTATTTTTGCAAATTATTATAAAGAGAAGAGCGTTATTTATTCTCGCACTAACCCTTTCGTGGTTATAACTCAGCGTCACGCTATGTTCAGTACTTTCAGTCCAGCAAGCTCACTTTAGTAAATTTGAGCTTTTCTATTAGTTCACAACCTTATGATGTGTCTACGTTCTAAGCGATCAACCGATTCCTAAATTTTCAAGTCTGTTAAGTACTGTTGAGTGAGACGCAATAAAAAAAGATGTATCAATAAGGGTCAAAGCGCAACATTTCCTATATTATTATAAATACAGTGATCGAGTTATTGCCCGTTCCATATTTAGTTCTTGTTTTTAGGAGGATACGTATTTTAATACTCCTTACAAGTAAAACGTAAAGTTATTAAATAAAAATGAAAAAAAACAAGTCGCTTCCGATTTAGATTCGAACCCTGTACTTTCAGTTTGTAAATCCGACATTAAACCGATGAACCACCACGCTGACGATAGAGCCATCAAAATTATCGATCTTATCGCGCGTGAAATCCGGAACAAAGAAAAATACGCCAGAACTAAAAAACGCGTGTTTTCCCAGAAACAAAATCAAGCAAAATTGATTGCTCGCCCACCGAAAGCCATGTGGACAAATTTTGTCAAAATTCTCTGAACCGTTTCCTAAATTTCGGAAACAAATAAATATATACAAGAATTGCTCATTTAAACATATAATAATAAGATTTGCGAGCCGCATTCACTCCGCGTGCCACTATTCGAACGATACATCAAACTTTCACAGAAGCCTTAGACATGCCTTTATATGGATCATTCGGGCTGGCGTAATAAAAGGCGTCGAGATTTTACGACCAGCCGTGACTGCCTCACAGCTCTGTTTATCACACAATTTTTATGGCTGAAATGCTGAAGTATAGCAGTACACTTAGCCTGTGACATCCGTAATTGATTGTCTGCGTTGTTTATTCATCTCGTTTATAGGAGGCATATGACTGAAATTCTTGAGAGTTCGCCTGTTCTCTCGCTCTCGTTGCTCGATGTATTCTCTTCGTCATATTTAAGCGGCAGAAACAGTCGGTCGTCGACCAGCCATTTGACTACACCATAACATGCCACATTGACTTTACCCCTCATCTGGTCATAAATGACGTACTCCTCTGAAGAACTGTGTCACTGTAGGTATATTTATCAGATATATGATAGCGCCATTATTAGTATCATAATTAGGTGTGGAGATAGTTTGAGATCTTGGGAAAAACATTGGATAGTTTTATCCTGGAAAATTGTGCAGTTCCCGCAGGACGCGATAAGTGTATTCTAGGCAGTCGTTACCGCGGGCATGGCTAAGTTAAGTGGTAAATTAAAAATATTAGTACCTACTACCTAAACTTTGATCAGCCTTGCCTCCTAATATAAATGGGACACTGAAACATCTTCCAATTCCCATACCAACATAAGACATTTCCACTCCAAGTCGCGTTTCAGGTTGCGTTTATACGAATCCAAGGACTCCTCGTGCTGCAAGCGGGACCTCTGCTCCGTGGTTCAGGACCTACAGCACATCAACACCAACTGCCTTGTCCAGGCGTTCAGCTGTAGCGCTTGCTGTGATCTCGAAAGGTGTTTGCAGGTGCGTTCGTATACCCCTTCACCTTCTTACAGTAAGGCTGCGTTTCCACTAGAGATGTTCGAGGAATATGTTTTTCGGGAACAATAGAAACGCTTCATTTACCCACCCTCGCACAGCACAGCTCTAGAGCTAGAATTGGGAGGGTGCAAAGTACTAGGTGGGGATAATGAAATCTATCGCAGCGCTCATATTGGCCAAAAGATGAAATAATCTAGGCTCTGTCATCTGTCATACTCATATGAATCTGTCATTAACAAAGAAATTTGTATAGACATTAGCTACCTAATTTTAGTAATAGATGTTTGTGTTATGATGCGAGCTTGAATTATTGAACACTGTCCCTGTTTTTTTCTTAATTCCTCTACATCTCGGACATGTCCATTGTCCAGCAACAATTTTCCCTATGAAACGGTTTGTGGTTGAAATTTTATATTGAGTTATACTCACAAAACCGGTCTTCAAAATGATACTCATTTTGATCTGAAAACGATATTTAATTTATTACTATCGATATAAGAACAATTATTTAATTTTACTATTATTCAAAGAAACCAATAAGATACCTTTATCTTTTCGTTTTACAGTAAAAGTACAACTAAACATGAAGTAAACAAACCCTGAAAAACGAAAATAAAACACAGTTTTTGAATAAATTTTACTTACCTCATTTAATTTTAATGACCAAAAATGAATTCACAACCTTTTGCCCACCCAAATCACGGTATCGCAGTAATTTTGTATTATAAATTAATACGTTATAGGTTTGATTTTTGTCACAATGTCGCGATGAAATTTCAAAACGTCAGAGCATCAGAGCCAAAAAAGTTGCGGACGCTAGGTGGCGCTGATGTCGTGCACAGAGCCAATAGATAAATGGAGCGTTTCTATTGGTTCATGACAAACACATTCCTCGCAACGTATCCTCGCTCCTGGTGGAAACGCAGCCTAAGTGTTATATTGATTTTCCTTGTCAGGCAATGTGATTCCGCTAGGACATTTTCTGTGGAAAAGTTCCTCTCGATTCAGTTGGTACTAAAGTATCTATAATAATTCGAATTCGCCTATTTGTGGTGGGCCAGCTAACTGATAATGAAAAAAACTAGCTTGACGATATAAAGCGACAAACTAAGCGTGCTTCCAGAAAATTGCCTTCTCGCTTAAATTAAAATAAATTAGGTGTAATATTTTATGTATAGCTACTTTATTTTGATTGACCACAATCACGCCAGACGGTATAAATTGGTAGGTGTTTACATAGCTTATAATAGTAATCTTTATAAGGTGGCGATAGTTAAGAATTTATTTTAGTACGGATATCAGCAGACTTGAATCCACATTAAGTAGGAACCAGTCTTGCTTTAGGGGGTCAATAGATATAAAACTCTAACGCTATTACAGGATAAATTCCACTCCTATTATCAAACTCTAAAGAAAATTTGTGGTCTTTTAATTCTAAGCGAACCAAGGAAGATTCTGAACAAATCCTATTATCATAAAAATGCAAAGCCTATTAGCATTTCAGCCTCAAAATCTAGGTTTCAATACAGCCTGGGGTTTTATTCAAAGAGCCTTATTTAAATCTGTCTCTTGAAAATTTATATATAAAAGCTGTAAATTTGCTTCGAAGGGAGAATAAATCCAGTGTTCCGATAGATTAAATCATTCAATGGTTTGAAATTGAACTTGCCAACTCAATATAAAATCCAGATATCCGGGTATTCTTATGGGGTTATGGGCCTTACGTTAAGTAGCATTTGGGTTCTCGCAGAATTTTTGTCAGGCACAGTGAAAATTTAGAATCAGCTTGCATCACCAATAAATACAACTTAGAGAATTTATTGAAAACTCGCTGCTCTTATATTTATAAGAATTAGCATGTTCTGATAATTATTAACCTTATTTAGTGAAACGAATCTATTGAAGTGTAATGCTGCTCCGATTTGAGTATCTCGCCCGCTACGATATAATCTGATAGCGACTGCAACAACCTATTATTGAGTGTTGCTTTGACTCCTTTATAAAAACATGTTTGTCACCAGTCGTATGCAGCAATCCTATATATAATAAAAGCAAGCCGCTGATTCCACTGGCAATCAAAATTTGCATATTATCTATCTCTGCGGCGCTCAAACTTCGCTATTTAAATACCCAAACTTCATGTCTTGACGAATGCGTGTTTTGCCGTAAAGTTAGAATTGGTTGATGTTAATTAACTGATATGAAAAGGGAAGTTCATTTGAAAATGTCACAGATGTTATTCATTACTCTTCTCGTTATAATTTTCACGACTTGAGTTGTTTACGTTTTCTTTTTACGACGAATGAGACCGAGGTAACGGCAACTTGCAACCTGTGTCTACTGGTTGCCCACAACTTTCGTGTTATTATCTGGCCTAGAGGGAGGCCTGCTAACGTTGTCTCTTCCGGTTCGTGGTCACCACTCGAGAACCTTTCTCCTCCGGCGGTTATTTGCACTTCGAGCGATGTGGCCTGCTATTTCCACTTCAATTTAATCTATTAACAAGTAGAAATCGGCCTAGTTCGAAAAAGATCAAGAGAACCAAAGCTCTCTATACAAACCGCCACGATGTCGAGGCGTTTCAACTAAGCTTGGTTTTTCTACGCAGTTCGGTTAACTGGCTGATTCAAATATTAATCCAGCACCCTAATTGTGAAACCTTTTCGAGCTTCCCTATAAATTTCGCAACAACCCATTTAACCCTTTTACGGTGCTTAAGCAATCCTTCTGTATACAGGTATCTGAATGAACAAGGGCCATGAAAGGTCCAGCCCAGTTAGGATTAGTGATGTGCTGGGTGTTACATCCGCGGATACTAATACGGATTATTAAAGTCCTGATCCGTGTATACGGATAAAAACCTTACATTTCTTATAAAAATACCAATCTTCACACATTTTTTTTAACTGATAGATCAAATACAACGTTGTAGCGACTCTAGTGCCACCTTGTCACAGAATAGGTGAACTACTACGATGCTGCGATTCGTATTCTATACCAATCGTTTGCATATTTAAATACAACTTCAAATTCTTAAAATTTGCCTGAGAGAAATCTTAATACCGTATGGCATCTTCTTAAAACGTCAAATTTTCAACAATATTTTACTACACAAATAAGTGATTTTAATGAACGAAAATTGGAATTGAAGTATTTCGTTACTACATTACTTGAAAATCTTGATAAAATGAATAAAGCCCGCTATTTAACAGACCACAGAATATTTAAGTATATATAAACCCAAAAACCTTTATATAAATAGTATCTATTTTTTCTTGCGAATATCTTGATACGGATACGGTTACGAATGTCCGGCACGTCTCTAGATGATTCATTGGGCTTACGTTTGCTAAAATTGTGTGCTTAGGCATATTTCAATTGGGACCTTTTCCCCTTTGTCCAATTAGTTTTCTTTGTCCGAGCACATTATTCGCGAGCAAAGGGAGCCGTCGACCTCTCTGAGTGCCAATCAATACTACGCCCTAACAACCACAAATACCCCGAACGCTGTTCTTTGAGAACGGCTGGAGGTATTCGCAAACATGTCGTTTGAATAATGTTTTGGACATCTTTACTTGTCTTATTAAATGAGACCACCCTTTCTTTATAACAGCTAGAAGTTTTTGACGTAAAGTATTTGAAGTTTTCCTTTATCTTTGCTACTCTTTATTGCCGATTACACAATTTTATTGCCGAACGACTCACGCAAAATGGATTAATGATAATGTGATTTAGGTGGATTAGTCGTTCCTAATCCTATTCCATCCAAATAGATTTAAAACGGCTCCAAATTCTCGCAACATGTAAATTGACGCGACACGTAAAGTGAGCTTTTGTCGTGTTTCCCTTTTCCAAGATCAATGGGCGTGAAACGTTAAGTTTAAAACGAGATCACATTGAGTGTAAGCTAAAGTGGTCTGGCGCCAATCTGTCTGGCAAGCGGATGAATTTCTCTCACGGAGGCTTCACTTGACTCCTACGACGCTAAGGCTAAAGTGCTATGTGAGGCAAAATTCAAATCCGATAGATTACGTTACCACGTTTTGCCGACTGTGGGACGTAATGCTGCGAGTAATGCTTCGCGTGTGACAGGAATAAGAACAAAGGGGAGGCATAATTTCACGAAGAAGGGATGAAGGATGATAAACTAATCAATTCTGAAACGATATTTGTAATGCGAAAAAAACGGGTAGTCATCTTTTCAGCTCATGTTGAAACGCGCAAAATATAAAAACTGTTCATGTGTGCAAAATTGAGCATTGGTAGCTTGTATTTTTTTTAGTTCGTAATGTAATTATTTGCTCTTTATTCAGAGTTAGACCAAAAGGTATCGTAACAATCTCGTATCTCAAATCAATAAGTCAACAAAATTGACCCTTGAAATTATGTTCATTAGTTAGTACACAGAAAAATAATCGATTCAGGCTTAGAGTCATGTGGGGTGGGGGAGTCATGTTTACCCCACATGACTCTAATCAAGTTTGATTTGAGGATAACATAACACAACAGGAATTATCTTCCATGTTCAGCGGATAACCATAATCCAACGGCCTTATTCTGCTGAGCGTAAATAGGGCTTATTCTTAGCAAACATCCAAGGAGTAAGATATATTTTCATGAACTTGCAGAACACGGATATAGTATTGATGCTTGAGACCGGTGACGTGAGATCCAACATGTCTTCGGAGAAGCGCTTCCACACGCAAGCGCCGATCGTAAAGCGATATGCTGACGTCATCGCCAACGAGTGTCCGAAAGCGTTTATTATTGTCTGCACTACGCCTATCGACTGCATGGTGCCGTTGATCGCCGAGGTACCTATCGCATTTCAGATTTTATATTAATCATCATCAGGCATAGGAAATCAGGCGGCAAAAGTTAATGACTGGTAGGGAGTCCCTCTAGCGATAAATTCAAGTTGTCTTTGAAATTTGGCCCCGAGATTCCGATGTCTGAATTAGGGATGTCACGAATATTTGTATTCGAATTCGCATAAGTATGCGAATAATTCGCATCATTTTCAACATTCGCATTCGCATAAAACGATGCGAATATTTTGCGAATGCGAATGTGTGCAAGTCGTGACGTGTTTCGCCTGCGCCGGCCACCGGCCGCCGAGCCCGAAGCGCCGACTCGCGCATACGCATAGCGCCCAACCCCGTATTACGTGATTAATTTTGACCAATAGAAAGCACTTTTACTTGTGACAGTGGCTTGTGATTGCTTGATTAGTTTTGTTTTTAAAGTTGAGTTTTTAATGTACTCCCTTAATATTCGCATTCATATTCGCATTTGCACATTCGCGTCCTAAATATTCGCATCCGCATTCGCATTCGCAAATGTGCTAGAAATGACATTCGTGACTTCCCTAGTCTGAATGATTATGTTTACTGCTGGACACAGCTTTCCCCTAAAGATTTATCGCAACCCGCGGCTCTTGCAACCTTCACCAGGACACCAGGGCCTAATTATACTACGTCTTTCGGCAGGCGGTCGCGACTTAGAACACATTAGGTAGCCCTAAAGGCCAACAGTTTTTCGAGCAATGTGGACATATCAATAAACTATAAGTATCTAAATACTGGTATTTACTTGTAGTTGGACAACAACTAAAACAATAAATGTTTTTTGTGCTTTTATTAATTACTTTCCGCATTTCATTCTACTGTGTCTAAGTATTTTATTTTCAACCGACGCAAAAAGCAAAAAAGGCAAAAAGCTTGAAGCAAAATAAAGTAGTGCGTAGTTGTCAGATGCTGACGAACGCGGCCCTGCGTGTTTAGCAATGATTCGCAATATTTATTTCGTGTAACGAACTATCGACCTTCGATATCATCGAGGCTCTGCAGCTCACGCTAGGTGCTGTCACGGAGACAAAGCAAAGAAGTAAATGTTTTGTGCCCGTGTTAAAATGCTTGTGTCCTATGGCCACTGGGTCTGTACAGAGACAAACCATAGCAACGTGGCTGCTGATAAGTACTATTATATTAAACTACAGAATTGTCTCTGCTGGACTTATTCAATGTTTCCATCTGCTCTCACCTTCCCTTTCTTTCATTCATACTACATTGAACAAGTTTTACACTAATCCATGATGTCTTCCATAGACCAACCAGAGACAAAGCTATATGAGACTGCTTTCACCGAGGCCGACCCGCTGTAAACCAATTTCGCACACACCTCCGCCCACAGACAAGTTGCTACTTGCTACTGTACGTGCTAACAGTCTATAAAAATTAACGTCCCCAGTGTAGGTACTGTGTATTGTATTTCAGCTTAACATCGGCTTGGCATTTACTTGCGAATCTGTACTTCGGGTGTATCAAAACACATTGAAATGTCATGACCCTCTCGTCAAACCAAATGGAAAGGTCAAATCAAAGTATAAATTATTATCCAGAGTTGCCCCTGCTTTTCTTAATTTGGTGTCAGCGTCTGAAATTTCTTTGATAAATACTGGTACGAGTGCCTTGGCCAGTGACCTTTATTATCAATATACATAACCATAAAAAACTGCACAACAAATACTGCCCTGCTAAGTCAAATGAAATCTCGAAAAAAAAACACTTAAATTATTAATACCTACTGTTGTGAAGCTTGAGAGTGCATCATAATTATCGTATGGTTATAAATAACTCGTGTTTTTTTTTTGAGATACCTGAAACGGAACAAGAGAACCTTGACCCGGCTCGTACAATATTATGAATAAATAAATAAATACAAAATTAAATAACTACTGCATAAAGGCACAATGAATATAATCCTCTGCGTACGCATGTCTGGCTCTATTATTCGGTAATCGCTTAGTTTTATACCAAATGATCACATTAAAAGAAAGGGTGACTATTATTTAATCACAAGT
>NC_133494.1:13188704-13380395 GCF_025370935.1 Choristoneura fumiferana
CATTTAACATTTCCAAGTTCGCACAACTCCGCCGTTCCAAACTGTTATTACTTGGTTATTTTAGCGAAGTACCTAACCCTTGTACGCTGGTTCTATTTATACAGCGGATTTGACATTTCTCAACCCAAAATAATCCGTTTCTCGTGTTCGAGGCATTAATTTCGTAAATGTCACTAACCTACGTAACATTCCCCTTAGAGAAGCGTAGTTCTGGGCTAGTGGTAGGTATAGGTACTGACGGCATTACAGAACTAAAAAATGTCTCAAACGTTAGACTTTTATGCGATTTCTTGATTGGCCTATCAAGCAGAGGATCGTGGGTTCAAACCCCAGCGAGCACCTCTTGAGTTTTTCGAAATTCATATGCGGAATTACATTTGAAATTTACCACGAGCTTTACGGTGGAGGAAAACATCGTGAGGAAACCTGCACAAGCCTGTGAAGCAATTCAATGGTGTGTGTGAAGTTACCAATCCGCCTGGGACCGCGTGGGAACTACGCCCCCAAGCCCTCTTATTCTGAGAGGAGGCCTGTGCCCAGCAGTGGGACGTATATAGGCTGGGATGAATACATTGTAGAGTAAGTGATGACCGGATAGCCTAGTGGTTAGAGAATCTGACTACAGAACTGAGGTTCAAGGTTCAAGCCCCGATCGAGGCAGATATTTGTTTGTAATTTGTTTGAATAATATGAATGTTAAAATAATCTTTGGAACACCGTAACGGCTCATCCCCTTCGTCTGCTGACTGCACCTAGACAACTATATGTTTTCGATGGCTAAGTACCTACAGTTCCTTATGTTTTGCAAATTCTTTCTTCAAGGGAGAGACGTGTGAACCTGTGATGAATTTGTTTATTATTATCCTGGTATTTTCTTGTGATTGTAAAACTATCACATTTGTATCAACTTTTTGTTATTCGAATCTTCCTTTAGTTCCATTTTTCCGTGCATTTCTGACTCGCTGTGTACCGGCCTCGCTGTGTAAGGCGGCGGGCGGCGGCCCGTGACGTCACCACTCGGCCCGTGAGATACGCTTCATGAAATCGCCCGTTTGCGGCCCTCGGGGACCGTTTCTCGCACCGCTGTCAAAACATGAACATTATACGATACTAGAAAAAGCGTCTCGGTAGTTTGAATCTTACTAATATTAGTAAATGCGGAACTTTGTGAGTTAAAGTGCAAGCGTGCGTGCGTGCATGCGTACGTGTGTGTGGGTACGTGTGTGTTTGTGTGTGTGCACATAACCTAATTTTTATCCTGATATTTATATAGGATCAGGATATATGAATCTAAAATTTCGAAACATCTACCGATAATTAAGGGACATAAAATTTTGCAAGGGTTATTCATGCAACGTAAATAAAGATCACGTTTTAATATTTTGGGAATTCGCGAGCGAAGTCGCGGGTATAGCCTAGCATCAGATATACGTTTTGGCAAGATTCATTAATTCTATTAAAACTTTAATTACCGCTGCTTTTGTAAGAAATGTTTCATAAATTAAAAGTCTCCAGTCCCGCCAGTCCCACATCAATTAAAACCTACAAAGTACGTTTCGAATTAAAACTCTTAAGTGCGAAACTTTTTCTAACTCGCGGAAGACAAGAAAAGACCGCGGCCGTCGATTTTCGGCTCATGAATCCGTGATACCATCTCCGGGGACTGTCTGCCGTCGACAATGCGGCTTTTGTGTAGAGTGGCCATAAAAACTGCCCTGACATTTCTTGTAACAGAGATTTGGCGTTAAACCAAATAACAAAAAAATAATAAAGAAAAATTTATTGACATTTCTTTTAGCTGTTAATTTATCCTACTTTAAATGGTTTTGAAAGAAATATTATTAGTTTTGTTGATTACTTACTGCTTACATTTCATTCATTCAAACTGTGTAAACTTTGTAATAAATGTATCATGAAAACATTATAATTATTTTTGTTATGAGGTCATTTCTAAAAAACTTGACACATGCCCCTGGTCCGGTCGCAGTCCTGGCAAAGGGTCAAAAAACCTGACATATCAGGACAAATCCTGAAGTATGGCAACCCTGCTTTTGTGCGCACTATTGAGAATTCGGTGTAAAACATCGGCTTTTATTTACGCCACTTTTCTATGAAGATCGGCCAGTCTTTTACCAGCGTATTTTATCTGACTTCAAGAAAAAAAAACTGTTGTTGATGTTGCGAAACAATTTGTAAGTTTTTTTAGTTGAAGGCAAACGAACAAGCGGGTTATTTGATGGGAAATTCGTCACCGCACTTAAACACCAACAACTCAAGGAAAGTCACTGGTCTGTTGCCGGTCTTTAAAGCAAGTATAGTTAAACTCATTTATTGAAAGCTGATGCCATAATGGTCTGAGAACACTGCTGACGAAAGTTGATTCCACAATTTCACTATAAATTATTTTTTATACAATATTTTTGCTGACTACTTTTTGTTGACTTTACTTTCATTTTTTCTTTCATTCATCCATTTCATTATCCAATTTCAAGTCAATCCGATCACTAGAAGTGGATAACTTTCCATTTGCAAAATTTGACCTTTACAGATGATAAGCAAAGACACATTCGGCAAACAGGAAAAGTTTGACGATGGGATCCAAAAGGAACCATGAATGGTTCCTCCAAGTAAATTTTTCAAGTTTCAATCTCATATATCTTTAAGCTACACGGGAAAGTTAACCTATTTTTGCAAATTATTATAAAGAGAAGAGCGTTATTTATTCTCGCACTAACCCCTTTCGTGGTTTATAACTCAGCGTCACGCTATGTTCAGTACTTTCAGTCCAGCAAGCTCACTTTAGTAAATTTGAGCTTTTCTATTAGTTCACAACCTTATGATGTGTCTACGTTCTAAGCGATCAACCGATTCCTAAATTTTCAAGTCTGTTAAGTACTGTTGAGTGAGACGCAATAAAAAAGATGTATCAATAAGGGTCAAAGCGCAACATTTCCTATATTATTATAAATACAGTGATCGAGTTATTGCCCGTTCCATATTTAGTTCTTGTTTTTAGGAGGATACGTATTTTAATACTCCTTACAAGTAAAACGTGAAGTTATTAAATAAAAAAAAAAAAACAAGTCGCTTCCGATTTAGATTCGAACCCTGTACTTTCAGTTTGTAAATCCGACATTAAACCGATGAACCACCACGCTGACGATAGAGCCATCAAAATTATCGATCTTATCGCGCGTGAAATCCGGAACAAAGAAAAATACGCCAGAACTAAAAAACGCGTGTTTTCCCAGAAACAAAATCAAGCTTGCAAATTGATTGCTCGCCCACCGAAAGCCATGTGGACAAATTTCGTCAAAATTCTCAGAACCGTTTCCTAGATCTCCGAAACAAATAAATATATACAAGAATTGCTCGTTTAAACATATAATAATAAGATTTGCGAGCCGCATTCACTCCGCGTGCCACTATTCGAACGATACATCAAACTTTCACAGAAGCCTTAGACATGCCTTTATATGGATCATTCGGGCTGGCGTAATAAAAGGCGTCGAGATTTTACGACCGGCCGTGACTGCCTCACAGCTCTGTTTATCACACAATTTTTATGGCTGAAATGCTGAAGTATATAGCAGTACACTTAGCCTGTGACATCCGTAATTGATTGTCTGCGTTGTTTATTCATCTCGTTTATAGGAGGCATATGACTGAAATTCTTGAGAGTTCGCCTGTTCTCTCGCTCTCGTTGCTCGATGTATCCATCTTCATCATATTTAAGCGGCAGAAACAGTCGGTCGGCGACCAGCCATTTTACTACATTTGACACCATAACATGCCACATTTACTTTACCCCTCACCTGGTCATAAATGACGTACTCCTCTGAAGAACTGTGTCACTGTAGGTATATTTATCAGATATATGATAGGGCCATTATTACTATCAAAATTAGGTGTGGAGATAGTTTGAGATCTTGGGAAAAACATAGGATAGTTTTATCCTGGAAAATTGTGCAGTTCCCGCAGGACGCGATAAATGTATTCTAGGCAGTCGTTACCGCGGGCATGGCTAAGTTAAGTGGTAAATTAAAAATATTAGTACCTACTACCTAAACGTTTGATCAGCCTTGTCTCCTAATATAAATGGGACACTGAAACATCTTCCAATTCCCATACCAACATAAGACATTTCCACTCCAAGTCGCGTTTCAGGTTGCGTTTATACGAATCCAAGGACTCCTCGTGCTGCAAGCGGGACCTCTGCTCCGTGGTTCAGGACCTACAGCACATCAACACCAACTGCCTTGTCCAGGCGTTCAGCTGTTGCGCTTGCTGTGATCTCGAAAGGTGTTTGCAGGTGCGTTCGTATACCCCTTCACCTTCTTACAGTAAGGCTGCGTTTCCACTAGAGATGTTCGAGGAATATGTTTTTCGGGAACAATAGAAACGCTTCATTTAAACCATCCTCAGAGGGTGCAAAGTACTAGGTGGGGGTAATGAAATCTATCGCAGCGCTCATAGTGGCCAAAAGATGAAATAATCTAGGCTCTGTCATCTGTCATACTCATATGAATCTGTCATTAACAAAGCAATTTGTATAGACTTTAGCTACCTAATTTTAGTAATAGATGTTTGTGTTATGATGCGAGCTTGAATTATTGAACACTGTCCCTGTTTTTTTCTTAATTCCTCTACATCTCGGACATGTCCATTGTCCAGCAACAATTTTCCCTATGAAACGGTTTGTGGTTGAAATTTTATATTGAGTTATACTCACAAAACCGGTCTTCAAAATGATACTCATTTTGATCTGAAAACGATATTTAATTTTTACTATCGATATAAGAACAATTATTTAATTTTACTATTATTCAGAAACCAATAAGATACCTTTATCTTTTCGTTTTACAGTAAAAGTACAACTAAACATGAAGTAAACAAACCCTGAAAAACGAAAATAAAACACAGTTTTTGAATAAATTTTACTTACCTCATTTAATTTTAATGACCAAAAATGAATTCACAACCTTTTGTCCACCCAAATCACGGTATCGCAGTAATTTTGTATTATAAATTAATACGTTATAGGTTTGATTTTTGTCACAATGTCGCGATGAAATTTCAAAACGTCAGAGCATCAGAGCCAAAAAAGTTGCGGACGCTAGGTGGCGCTGATGTCGTGCACAGAGCCAATAGATAAATGGAGCGTTTCTATTGGTTCATGACAAACACATTCCTCGCAACGTATCCTCGCTCATCTCTGGTGGAAACGCAGCCTAAGTGTTATATTGATTTTCCTTGTCAGGCAATGTGATTCCGCTAGGACATTTTCTGTGGAAAAGTTCCTCTCGATTCAGTTGGTACTAAAGTATCTATAATAATTCGAATTCGCCTATTTGTGGTGGGCTAACTAAAAAGAACTAGCTTGACGATATAAAGCGACAAACTAAGCGTGCTTCCAGAAAATTTCCTTCTCGCAGAATTAGGTGTAATATTTTATCTTGAATCCACATTAAGTAGGAACCAGTCTTGCTTTAGTGGGCCAATAGGGTCTTTTAATTCTAAGCGAACCAAGGAAGATTCTGAACAAATCCTATTATCATAAAAATGCAAAGCCTATTAGCATTTCAGCCTCAAAATCTAGGTTTCAATACAGCCTGGGGTTTTATTCAAAGAGCCTTATTTAAATCTGTCTCTTGAAAATTTATATATAAAAGCTGTAAATTTGCTTCGAAGGGAGAATAAATCCAGTGTTCCGATAGATTAAATCATTCAATGGTTTGAAATTGAACTTGCCAACTCAATATAAAATCCAGATATCCGGGTATTCTTATGGGGTTATGGGCCTTACGTTAAGTAGCATTTGGGTTCTCGCAGAATTTTTGTCAGGCACAGTGAAAATTTAGAATCAGCTTGCATCACCAATAAATACAATTTAGAGAATTTATTGAAAACTCGCTGCTCTTATATTTATAAGAATTAGCATGTTCTGATAATTATTAACCTTATTTAGTGAAACGAATCTATTGAAATGTAATGCTGCTCCGATTTGAGTATCTCGCCCGCTACGATATAATCTGATAGGGACTGTTAAAGCAGTGCAACCTATTATTGAGTGTTGCTTTGACTCCTTTATAAAAACATGTTTGTCACCAGTCGTATGCAGCAATCCTATATATCCTATATATAATAAAAGCAAGCCGCTGATTCCACTGGCAATCAAAATTTGCATATTATCTATCTCTGCGGCGCTCAAACTTCGCTATTTAAATACCCAAACTTCATGTCTTGATGAACGCGTGTTTTGCCGTAAAGTTAGAATTGGTTGATGTTAATTAACTGATATGAAAAGGGAAGTTCATTTGAAAATGTCACAGATGTTATTCATTACTCTTCTCGTTATAATTTTCACGACTTGAGTTGTTTACGTTTTCTTTTTACTACGAATGAGACCGAGGTAACGGCAACTTGCAACCTGTGTCTACTGGTTGCCCACAACTTTTGTGTTATTATCTGGCCTAGAGGGAGGCCTGCTAACGTTGTCTCTTCCGGTTCGTGGTCACCACTCGAGAACCTTTCTCCTCCGGCGGTTATTTGCACTTCGAGCGATGTGGCCTGCTATTTCCACTTCAATTTAATCTATTAACAAGTAGAAATCGGCCTAGTTCGAAAAAGATCAAGAGAACCAAAGCTCTCTATACAAACCGCCACGATGTCGAGGCGTTTCAACTAAGCTTGGTTTTTCTACGCAGTTCGGTTAACTGGCTGATTCAAATATTAATCCAGCACCCTAATTGTGAAACCTTTTCGAGCTTCCCTATAAATTTCGCAACAACCCATTTAACCCTTTTACGGTGCTTAAGCAATCCTTCTGTATACAGGTATCTGAATGAACAAGGGCCATGAAAGGTCCAGCCCAGTTAGGATTAGTGATGTGCTGGGTGTTACATCCGCGGATACTAATACGGATTATTAAAGTCCTGATCCGTGTATACGGATAAAAACCTTACATTTCTTATAAAAATACCAATATTCACACATATTTTGAACTGATAGATCAAATAAAACGTTGTAGCGACTATAGTGCCACCTTGTCACAGAATAGGTTAACTACTACGATGCTGCGATTCGTATTCTATACCGCACTATCGAATTTGCTCAACTCGTTTGCATATATAAATACAACTTCCAATTCTTAAAATTTGCCTGGAGAGAAATCTTAATACTGTGGCATCTTCTTAAAACGTCAAATTTTCAACAATATTTTACTACACAAATAAGTGATTTTAATGAACGAAAATTGGAATTGAAGTATTTCGTTACTACATTACTTGAAAATCTTGATAAAATGAATAAAGCCCGCTATTTAACAGACCACAGAATATTTAAGTATATATAAACCCAAAAACCTTTATATAAATAGTATCTATTTTTTCTTGCGAATATCTTGATACGGATACGGTTACGAATGTCCGGCACGTCTCTAGATGATTCATTGGGCTTACGTTTGCTAAAATTGTGTGCTTAGGCATATTTCAATTGGGACCTTTTCCCCTTTGTCCAATTAGTTTTCTTTGTCCGAGCACATTATTCGCGAGCAAAGGGAGCCGTCGACCTCTCTGAGTGCCAATCAATACTACGCCCTAACAACCACAAATACCCCGAACGCTGTTCTTTGAGAACGGCTGGAGGTATTCGCAAACATGTCGTTTGAATAATGTTTTGGACATCTTTACTTGTCTTATTAAATGAGACCACCCTTTCTTTATAACAGCTAGAAGTTTTTGACGTAAAGTATTTGAAGTTTTCCTTTATCTTTGCTACTCTTTATTGCCGATTACGCGATTTTATTGCCGAACGACTCACGCAAAATGGATTAATGATAATGTGATTTACTTAGGTCGATTAGTCGTTCCTAATCCTATTCCATCCAAATAGATCTAAAACGGCTCCAAATTCTCGCAACATGTCAATTGACGCGACACGTAAAGTGAGCTTTTGTCGTGTTTCCCTTTTCCAAGATCAATGGGCGTAAAACGTTAAGTTTAAAACGAGATCACATTGAGTGTAAGCTAAAGTGGTCTGGCGCCAATCTGTCTGGCAAGCGGATGAATTTCTCTCACGGAGGCTTCACTTGACTCCTACGACGCTAAGGCTAAAGTGCTATGTGAGGCAAAATTCAAATCCGATAGATTACGTTACCACGTTTTGCCGACTGTGGGACGTAATGCTGCGAGTAATGCTTCGCGTGTGACAGGAATAAGAACAAAGGGGGAGGCATAATTTCACGAAGAAGGGGATGAAGGATGATAAACTAATCAATTCTGAAACGATATTTGTAATGCGAAAAAAACGGGTAGTCATCTTTTCAGCTCATGTTGAAACGCGCAAAATATAAAAACTGTTCATGTGTGCAAAATTGAGCATTGGTAGCTTGTATTTTTTTTAGTTCGTAATGTAATTATTTGCTCTTTATTCAGAGTTAGACCAAAAGGTATCGTAACAATCTCGTATCTCAAATCAATAAGTCAACAAAATTGACCCTTGAAATTATGTTCATTAGTTAGTACACAGAAAAATAATCGATTCAGGCTTAGAGTCATGTGGGGTGGGGGAGTCATGTTTACCCCACATGACTCTAATCAAGTTTGATTTGAGGATAACATAACACAACAGGAATTATCTTCCATGTTCAGCGGATAACCATAATCCAACGGCCTTATTCGGCTGAGCGTAAATAGGGCTTATTCTTAGCAAACATCCAAGGAGTAAGATATATTTTCATGAACTTGCAGAACACGGATATAGTATTGATGCTTGAGACCGGTGACGTGAGATCCAACATGTCTTCGGAGAAGCGCTTCCACACGCAAGCGCCGATCGTAAAGCGATATGCTGACGTCATCGCCAACGAGTGTCCGAAAGCGTTTATTATTGTCTGCACTACGCCTATCGACTGCATGGTGCCGTTGATCGCCGAGGTACCTATCGCATTTCAGATTTTATATTAATCATCATCAGGCATAGGAAATCAGGCGGCAAAATTTAATGACTGGTAGGGAGTCCCTCTAGCGATAAATTCAAGTTGTCTTTGAAATTTGGCCCCGAGATTCCGATGTCTGAATTAGGGATGTCACGAATATTTGTATTCGAATTCGCATAAGTATGCGAATAATTCGCATCATTTTCAACATTCGCATTCGCATAAAACGATGCGAATATTTTGCGAATGCGAATGTGTGCAAGTCGTGACGTGTTTCGCCTGCGCCGGCCACCGGCCGCCGAGCCCGAAACGCCGACTCGCGCATACGCATAGCGCGCCAACCCCGTATTACGTGATTAATTTTGACCAATAGAAAGCACTTTTACTTGTGACAGTGGCTTGTGATTGCTTGATTAGTTTTGTTTTTAAAGTTAAGTTTTTAATGTACTCCCTTAATATTCGCATTCATATTCGCATTTGCACATTCGCGTCCTAAATATTCGCATCCGCATTCGCATTCGCAAATGTGCTAGAAATGACATTCGTGACTTCCCTAGTCTGAATGATCATGTTTACTGCTGGACACAGCTTTCCCCTAAAGATTTCTCGCAACCCGCGGCTCTTGCAACCTTCACCAGGACACCAGGGCCTAATTATACTACGTCTTTCGGCAGGCGGTCGCGACTTAGAACACATTAGGTAGCCCTAAAGGCCAACAGTTTTTCGAGCAATGTGGACATATCAATAAACTATAAGTATCTAAATACTGGTATTTACTTGTAGTTGGACAACAACTAAAACAATAAATGTTTTTGGTGCTTTTATTAATTACTTTCCGCATTTCATTCTACTGTTCTAAGTATTATTATTTTCAACCGACGCAAAAAGCAAAAAAAGCAAAAAGCTTGAAGCAAAATAAAGTAGTGCGTAGTTGTCAGATGCTGACGAACGCGGCCCTGCGTGTTTAGCAATGATTCGCAATATTTATTTCGTGTAACGAACTATCGACCATCGATATCATCGAGGCTCTGCAGCTATCACGCTAGGTGCTGTCACGGAGACAAAGCAAAGAAGTAAATGTTTTGTGCCCGTGTTAAAATGCTTGTGTCCTATGGCCACTGGGTCTGTACAGAGACAAACCATAGCAACGTGGCTGCTGATAAGTACTATTATATTAAACTACAGAATTGTCTCTGCTGGACTTATTCAATGTTTCCATCTGCTCTCACCTTCCCTTTCTTTCATTCATACTACATTGAACAAGTTTTACACTAATCCATGATGTCTTCCATAGACCAACCAGAGACAAAGCTATATGAGACTGCTTTCACCGAGGCCGACCCGCTGTAAACCAATTTCGCACACACCTCCGCCCACAGACAAGTTGCTACTTGCTACTGTACGTGCTAACAGTCTATAAAAATTAACGTCCCCAGTGTAGGTACTGTGTATTGTATTTCAGCTTAACATCGGCTTGGCATTTACTTGCGAATCTGTACTTCGGGTGTATCAAAACACATTGAAATGTCATGACCCTCTCGTCAAACCAAATGGAAAGGTCAAATCAAAGTATAAATTATTATCCAGAGTTGCCCCTGCTTTTCTTAATTTGGTGTCAGCGTCTGAAATTTCTTTGATAAATACTGGTACGAGTGCCTTTGCCAGTGACCTTTATTATCAATATACATAACCATAAAAAACTGCACAACAAATACTGCCCTGCTAAGTCAAATGAAATCTCGAAAAAAAACACTTAAATTATTAATACCTACTGTTGTGAAGCTTGAGAGTGCATCATAATTATCGTATGGTTATAAATAACTCGTGTTTTTTTTTTGAGATACCGCCTAGCCTTTTGGCTTAGGAGGGCAGAGTAGATAGTAATTGAAGCATGAACTTGATAACACGCTTTAATTAGGCATACCAGTAGTTTTACAGTGAATCGTGAATCCCTGGGCGATAATATTTTTATGGCTGATACTAGAATGCTTAGTTTATGAGCGATTCGAGTCGTAAAGTGCCTAATATACAAGCTTGTTTGTTATCAACCAGTGCCATCAAGCTACTTGACAATAACTGAGAGTCACCATTATTGTAATGAAATGTCAGGGTCACTGACTCTGAAATTCTTTCAACCAAAGCAGAGGCCTTTTCTAAAACATTTGAAATCACAATCATTCTCACCACTTCTCTTTGTCACACGGTATCAGAAGAGGGTAAAAAGAGATGGTAAATGCGATCTCGAACGTGAAAGTGGTCTGAGAAGTCATCGAACAAAAATAATTCTTTATTAATTTTCATCAAAAGTGTACTTTCCGAGCTATAAGTGGTCCATGGCAAATAAAAAAAAACAACATTACATTGCGGTGCTCGATTGACCACTACAAACTCGTTGGCTTTACGGTCTAGCAATGTAATGCAACTTGCAAGATTTTTCTTGCAAGTCTAAACTCGGCTTAAGGAAGTCGAGTAAAAAGCATGTTGTGTTCACTGAGGCTGTTATAAAACCAAGTAATTTAGTATTCTCTCTGCAAACTGAGGTGAGCAGAACATAAATCATTAAACAAGGAAGATTGGGATAAATCCCTGCTGGGGCTTTACTTTTTATCGCGAAACAAACGCAATCACTCGATGATAAATATTTTACATCCTCCTTGGGCCCCATATTTTCAATCCACAAGCTGAATTGCGTTTTCCTCGTGGGCATCCTCATCTGGGAAAACTATCCTATTTATTGGATGATAGTAAATAATGATAATATCGTCATGCATGGGAAAACCAAGGAAATAGAAGCCAATTTCTATGGAAATAGTAAGAAAAAACTGGCAGTCTGTAAGTGGATTAAGTGCAAATTATATCCTTATTATTTCCTTATTTACATGACGATTTTGCTGTGACATTTATAAACACTTACAAGTAACGATGATCTAAAATTAGTTTGATTTTAAAAATAATGTTGAATTTTTCACTCGTTTCGTTTAGTATTATCATTTGGTTAACTATGATCCCCACGTAAATGTACATAGGTTAGGTACAGTCAAGGAATTTAATTCATGGGCCACCATGAAACCTTTTCAAAGGAAAAGTCATTACGACTTTCCTTGTTAATTAATGCGATGTCACTATGACATTTACTGTGAAAAGGTTCCATGGTGGCCTATGAATTAAACTCCTTGACCGTACCTGCTACTGCATACGACTCGTTCAGCATATTCAGGAAATTCAACTTTTTATTCTCTAGAGTTCCAAGAATAATTGAAACGAGGTACAGTCAACAGCACCAATATCTCACCAAGATACGGCTCTATTTCTAAGGCCGATAGAACGTGTCAGATATTTTTGCATGCTCCGCTGTGGCAGATGTTTATGGTAAAAGACTGTACGGTCAATGAGCCACCATGGAACCTGTTCAAAGGAAATATACGATTTTTCTTGTTAATATCTATGTCGTTTACTGTGAATAGTTCCATGGTGACTCATGTCATGATTAAAGTCCTTGGCCGTACAAGGTATACGAGGTATTTTTTTAAATAAATCCACAATATTTTATCACATGGTTGGAATTTAGTTGACTGAATAAACACCCTTGTAAAGATATTTGAACAGTTTTTTTATACAAAATGTAGTCACGCCTCTGACGCGGTCCATTTTCTATATCGATCAATATCATCATCATCAGCAGCCTTTATCAAACCACTTCTGGGCTTAGCCTTTCCCATCCGTCAGTTCTACGGCATATGTGACCTGCCCACTACTCAGCTTACAGCTTTAGTCACCGACATAGTTAATGTGCTTTAGTTCTCTGACGAATAAGTTCATTCCGATTCGATCCCGCGAAACTCCGAGCATAGCTTTCTCGATAGCTCGCTGAATGCATCTGTATCGAAATATCGGGGGCTCATTCAAGTTAATCACGGTCTGCGTCCCGCAAAAAATGTATTTACCTGATTTTAAAACACCTTGTACAAGTCTTAAATTCAGCTATAGGTAAAAAACTAAGCAAGATGACCACCTGTTGTATGTAGTATAATAGTAACGTGTCCGTATACATAGATGTCGGCGGCCGATCGTAAAATCCGCCAGATCACGAAATTCCTAGGCGTATCCTGAAATGGCGCCATTTCATGACAAGCCTAAAAGTTGCCCAGGCATATCACGATGTGCCTGAAAAACAATACGGCAGATCGATTAGATTAGAGTGATATGCCGAAAAAAAGAAAAAAATAGGTACAACGAGCGAAGCGAGGAGTTGTTAGTTTGAATTGTGACCACAACGCACGAGCCTAGCGAGCGAAGCGAGCGTGCCGCGGCAGTGGCCGGTGAAGTGCCAGAACCGACATGGCGGCGTTTCATGATATGCCTAGGAATTTCATTATCTGCCTAAACTGGCCAAATCATGAAATGGCGGCGTTTCATGATATGCCTAGGAATTTCGTGATCTGGCGAATTTTACGCTCGGCCGCCGACATAAATAAGTCAACGTTCCATGTTCGAAAAATGACTTAAGTCCCATATCAATTATCTGCACTAACATACAACAGATCATCTTCATAAGTTTTTACCTATATTCTCATCTCATACCTACCATCTCAACTAATGTGGCATCATTCTCAATCCGCTTATTTGATGTCCATAATTCCGGCTGGTCACCCTCTCGCGTATTTATGGACCGTGTAAATGCTTCGACCCTTATCACGGTACTCGCTTGATGGTAATGGAAACAGACCAATGCGACTGGCTGCGAGATAAAAATCGACATCAAATACCAATATCACCACCGATATAGGGTAAAGCGAAAGTGGCGTAAAACGTTTCATAAAATTGAATCGTTAACAGGTGCTTTTCAAACGTGGAACCACTTATTTACAACTCGATTTGAATTTGATAATAATTACTAAAAATCATAACGCAAAGCAAAACAAAAGCATTACTTAAAAGTAGGTATTTATTAGGCACTTAGGTATGAAATTTTTTACAAATATGCAATATATTAATAAATATTTCTGTCTCCGTTAAAAATAAATCAAGTCCCAGTAGACAAAATATGAAAGAATACGTAAAGAGGTTCTCTATGAATTTATTTACGAGTTCAT
This sequence comes from Choristoneura fumiferana, assembly GCF_025370935.1. Taxonomy (NCBI): domain Eukaryota; kingdom Metazoa; phylum Arthropoda; class Insecta; order Lepidoptera; family Tortricidae; genus Choristoneura; species Choristoneura fumiferana. The sequence goes on from NC_133494.1 coordinate 13,202,736, forward strand.
TAAAAAAATAGAGCCAAAATACGGAGAACAAATTAAACAAAATATAGCTAAATAAAGCCTGACCAGGGATATAGGTTTGTACTCTTACTGTTTGTAGTTAAGAAACTCAGCTCAAGACTTGTCTCTGTTATTCTTTTACTTGTAGTTTTACTCCTTCCCTAACTATTGCTGCACAATTCTATACTTATCGATAAAGTAAGTGAGACAATCACACTTAGCAAAATAATCGATGATGATGTCTGTTACTCACTATTTCAGTCAGTGTAAACCATAATATTATTACTTGCTTTTACCCCTGACTTTGTCTGACAAGAATTCGTTTATCGCTATCCCGAAGGAACTACGAGTACGCTATTTTCTGGTATGAAATCTTATGTCCTTATCCCATGATCTCAAACCATACCTATCCAATAATGTCCATACCAAATTTAGTCAAAATTGTTTCAGAAGTTTAAGTGTAAAGAAGTAACAGAGAGACAGAGTTTCTTTGGCATTCATAGTATAAGCCTAAGGACCTCAAAATTATAGAAATCACACAGCCTTTCTAAAAACCTGTAATATTATTGCAGACTTTAAAAGAAACTGGTTGGTACGACCCTCGGAAGTTGCTGGGGTCCTTGGCCGTTCCTGAGATGAGAGCCAGCACGCTGGCTGCCAAAGCACTGAGCCTGGAGCCGTGGTACACGAGGGTGCCATGCGTTGGTGGTACTGAAGGAGAGACCTTAGTACCTTTGTTTTCAAAGGCTGTGGAATACTTTGATTTCACTGAGGTATCTTGGGGTTTACTTTAAAGGAACAATATTATATTTTACTTTGACTTTGCAGTACGAGTATACATATGAGTATTTCTCAAAAAGTTGTCCCGTCATGAAATTGACAAGAAATCAGTTTTGTCAAAAATTATTAACCCTGAGGATGAGATCATAAAATATAAAACATCCAAAATTTCTTGACGTAAGGAAAACGTCACGAAATCTTGTGAGGAAAAAATCGTAATTTTGTTACTAGGGGAGGCCGAGGAAAGTTGTGACAGCGGAGAGTAGTGACAGCGTCGATTTTTGGAACTTATTAACTGCTAGCGAGCTCGCAATAGCGCGCGTTTTTAGTACAAGTCTCGAGCTAAGAAATGCGCCTTGTTGCGAGCTTGCTAGCAGTTAATAGGTTACCAAAAATCGACGTTGTCACTACTCTCCTCTGTCACAGCCCTCCTCGGTCTCCCCTACATCAAAACTTTCTGTTGGATCTAACAATAAAGATTATCTGACTTTTTATCACTTTTACCACAAGGTTTTGTATATATATATAAACAATATTACTTATTTTTTGTACTGAAATAGCGTCAGGTTTTTTTAAATAAGTGGATAACTGAAAACTTTTAAAATGGACAACTTTTTGAGAAATTGTCATATATGTACAGTCAAGTGCAAAGATATCGACACAGCCAAAGTTACAAAAATATTTATACAAGACTTAATGTTAATTGCATAAGGTCGTGTATACATATTTTTACTCTGGCTATTTCGTTATCTGTACAGTCACCAGCGCCAATATATCTGTCACGTTACGACTCTATTACTGTTGCCGGTCCGGTAGGACGTGTCTGATATATTTACACGCAGATATTATTTAGGCAATTGAGAGGGACAGACTCACTGTCCACAGCTAGCTTAGTACAAATTGGACACAAAGTAAAAGATCTTTCGAGACTAAAGTTTAACATCTCCAACAAGCCCCAACATAAGCCCAACATGGCTGTTTTGTGCTTTTGTAAATCTCCCAACACCTACATGTCAACGGACAATAGCATGAGGTAGGATGGTCATCCTTGTTCACTGTCGTATTTGGAAACAACAAAAACTAAGGTGGTATGAGTACCTACCTATTCTCTCAATATATTATCCTTATCCCTGTCTATCCTCCCCAGCATAACGCACACATGCTGACTGATGTTGTACGCCAGGCAGCAGAAGCAGTATCACGTTGCGATGGACCGTGCGCGAAGGCAGCGGATCTCAGCGAGGCACATGCCCTCTACGGGCTGGTCACGAAGGTTGCCCACGCACTACTTTGCCATGACGTACCAAGAGTCACTGGTTTTGTTGAAACGGATCCCTCTACCCAGCTTGTGTCGCCAGCTAAGTACGTTAACTTTCTCTATTGAAAGAATTACAAATATTTACTGCAATATTTGAATATATCTTCAGACAATACAAACCAACCTTGCATTTTCATATAAAACATTTTAGACACCAACTAGGTACTGTTCCTATTTACGAAATTCTGTAAAATCGTAGGTACCTTTTCAACAGGATAGCCCCAAACAGGTCCATAGACCATACGGTTACTTACTTGATTAAGAACTTCGATACCTTTAAAAAAAAAACATTTCGGCTCGTCTGTTTGGTTGTGAGCTTTTGACTATAAGTTTTATAAGTGAGCCACTTTAATTTCAACAATTTTGAGTACTCTCCCCTGCATCCTTGCAGGCATTTCCTACTTAACTGGATAAAAATGTTTTGTCAACTCCATCAAAAAACTATAAATAAAATCGCGTTTGTTCGTTGCAAAGTGAAGAAGATAATAGTTATGAAGTCATTCTTCTGCCTCCAGATACTTCGCGCAATATGTTGACATCGGAGGCTCTGGCATCCGGAAAACCTTAGGCCTACCCCACATGTCACCATTTGAGATCCAAATGATGCATTTCGCGTTGATGGAGCTCCCTGTCAGATTTAAGATGGTTAACAAGTGGTGTCAAAAGTTCGTCTTCGCTGCTGGGCCTCACGATGCTTATAGACATAATTTCTTCACTCCAAAACCATATGAAAGATTCGACGATTGCGCTTATGCCAACGTGGTTGGATAGTTTGATATTACTTATAATTAAATTGAGTTCGTTTTGAATTGAAGTACGAGTGCAATTGTAAATGTTTTTTAAAGCCGTAAATAAACACTGAATATACTAATTGTGATTGTAAAAAAATGTTTCCTTTTTTGCTAAGATACGCAGTATGTCAGTAGAATTATGAATAAAACATACAGTAGTTCACCAGTATGATGCGATCAACATTAAATAATACCCCTAAATAGCAGCTTTTGTTTGCAATTGGTAACAGACGTCAATCGTAAGAAAGAGCAACCACGTAACGGTCAATATAGGTACCCAAGAAGCAACTAACATCACCAATTTCTCTTATCCAGCTACCTCGCCATCGATTGTCTCCTTAATAACCATGGTGTCTGCAAGCGTTTCGACTTCCCACGTCACCTCAGCAACTTGGAGATAGATCTTCTGGATAAGGCGTTAAATCATCTGATGTGTAATGTCACCATGACTCACACCTGGTTCTGTCAGAACCAAATTGACGAGCGTCAGAAGAAACAAATGACAATGCAGACCAACTTCCAGTACGCCAGGCACTTCCCACACCTGGAAAACTGCACGCACCACTTAAGTTAACAATCTTGTAAGGACAAACTTGAAATATTTTGAAACACAGTATAAAGTAAAAAATGTGGAAGAAGTGTTCAATAATATGAGAACTGCTGGACGTAGCATGTTCACATATTCTTGTAGTCAAGTGTTAAAATAGCCAATAGCAAACAGTGAAATGTTGACAACAAAAAAAAAACAGTAACAGTAAGAGAATAATAAAAAATGTGTAAGTTATTTAGTTTATTTATTTAATTTCTATTATAATAACTATATCACACTAATTCATTGGCACTGACATCATATTATCACAATGTGGAGGTTACGGCCCATTTCTGGCGAACGGCGATCTCTGATTCGTCTCCAGATACATCTTTCCGCTTAACCTGCAAGCATAAGGATCAATCGGTACTGATACGTTCATGGACACAAGACCACTTCCAATAATTCGTAATATGTCACAGAATTTTTCTGTATAATGTGTCCATCACATCTGGAGACTGATTGTCATATTATTCTGTTTTGAAATATCTAAATGTTGTGGCAGTAACGGCTATAGACGAAGACTGTATGATGTATGGGTAAAGACGTATTCAAGGGACTTTTTACGTGGGTATGTGTGAGGTAAATAGATAACTTCTGCGTAAGAGCAAGAGTGTTTGCTGTGCCACTAGTGGTTTGTTTTACAACCTAAAACGGTATAGGGTGTATGTTTCCTATAAATGCTAGGTATGAGAAATAGCCGGCCGTAGACGGAGTTCAAATTTTGAAGTAATTTAAACTACCGTCAAAATCACAATATATTAACTAATTTGGAACGGGTGCATGCAACGTAAACGAAAACTACGACATACTTTTAGGATTTTTTCTGGGAATTTAGTAAAGTCCCGTAATTTCAATTCAACAAAATCTAATGGTTCATGCGATCGTCCTTGTAGACGCGACCGCAGCCGCATGCAAGGGCTAGTTTACTTATAAATCAGACTTCACATCAGATCTTTTGTGGGATGCATAAATAAGGGGGTTCGGCGCGAGCGCCTAGCACAAACTCGTTTATGTCGGGCACGCATTTCGTTATTGCACTCCTAAATCTGCGTGCCCTGTGGATCCAAGCGAGATTCATACGCGCGACGTGCGTGCCCCGTATAACGCTCGTAAAGCGTACCGCTATGACGTTACCAGTTTGATTAAACTGTTTGATTGCCACGATCGAAGATGAATTATCTTTTTTTTTATTTATTGGTTGCGTGATGTTCGCACCTTTTACTTGCAGTGGCATAGCTAGGTAATCCAGGACTGGGTTGTTAAAATCTATTGAGCAACAAAAAAAAAAGTTAAAGATTAAAGGGTTTATTAAGTTCAGTGTTAAATTAAGGTAATGGGGTAGTTTGAGTTTTGCTGGCTTTGCTGGTTGGGATGCGATGCGAGGGCTCCCTGAGTTTACACCTGGAATGCACTGGCACACCGCCTAGCCCTCCGATAGCTTCGGCACAGAATAACTAATAGTACTACGCTTCGGCACTGTTTAACTGCTCAAGCAATAAAAAGCTTTTCAACTCATTTAGTGCCGATAGTTTTTGCGACTTTTGCCGAATGCTGCCGTCATAATTTTACAACCTTTTCAACCCACAATTAAATTCCAGCTGAAGACCTTTCGAAACACTTAATTGATAGAGAATGCGTTATGAAATAGGTACTATACAAATCAGTCATCGATGCAAGATCGGAAAACAGCAAAAAAAAATTAACCTTGATAGGAATACTTAGCAAGATCGAAGGTTGTAGACCAAAAATAGAAAACACATTCCATAGTTTTAGATATGGTTCGAATATGGACTTTATCTTGAACTTTTCTTGAACCGTGTTATTTTTAGAAATGAAGGTATTTCCAATAGCGCTGCGAGTATAAAAGCCATTTAATGTAAGTTTTTGTTTTGGTTTATTCCCGTTTACTTACGGTGTGTGTAGTTACTTACGGTGTGTGTAGTTACTTACGGTGGTCCAGCTCCAAAACCCATGTAGCCGTCTACTTGAAAATTGCACAGTCTTGATCCTTTCCATTTACGACACAAAGTTGCAGGGAACCCTCGAGGGTTCCGTATTGACTCCGCGTAGAGGCGCCAGGCTCGGTTGTGGCTGCAACCATCTGTAATGGAGTAATTTGCCCAGGAATGGAAACGAATTTCAATTTGATTCCACGAGCTTGACTGCAAAGGATTTTGATTAAAATATCGCTGTTTTATAAATTTGGTCATCAGTGTGGCTGATTAGATTTCAGCAGTCGATTTTGAGATAGAATTCTTATTAAAAAGAAATTATACAACCTAGATTGTGTAAACGATGTGATCTAACTACTAGGATTGTCCATCTATAGGTATATCTTGCATTGCATTGGCATTTGAATACTGCTAGGTACCTACTACAGTAGGTACATAACAGAGAATAATAATAATATCATAGGTTAGATCCTAATAACTTGTAACTACTCGCTGTAGGTACACGTATCATGTAAACCCTATATTATTATGTATGTACTTAATGCCATATCATATTACTTAGAGGCGGTTGCGCAGCCTAGTAAGATCAGTCGCAAATATAGCTTCATACCAGTAATACGTCTTTCCACTTAATAATCGAATAACCTTACTTATAACAACCTTCTACAAATAAAGTTAGGCAGTGCGCAGATAAACCAATACCTACACTCGCTTTACTCCGCGATATTGCAAGGAATAGTCTGCCACATTTCGTTTATCTTGTTAGTTCCAGTTCTTTAGACTTTAAGAGTTGTCTGTCAGTCAGTCAGATATATGTAGATACAGTGCGACAAAAATAGTTTGGAACATTCCGTTGTGTGACGACCATAATTAACCAAACAATTACTGGTTAACTGCCTGTTAAAATAGTCCTACTTTTTGAACCCCCATCCGCATCATTCCAGCTTATATACGTCTTGCTGGGCACAAGCCTGACTGACTTAAATTGCTTCACAAGTTGTGTATGATACCTACGATGCTCTCCTTGAAAGGCCACAGGTGAAATCAGTACCTAGGCCACCCCAGCTTCTTTTCTTTATTAACGGGCTACCCGAGGTTTTCATCGATTGTTGACAAGTTTTGAATCGTATCTCCTACTTTTGCACTACAAATAGAATTATAAGTCAAACGGCTACCGGTTCTTCAATCTTCTTCAGTTCTTTATTCTTTTCGGTTCTTTATTCCTTTTTTTTCCATTTTTGTCTACCGGATTTTGAAAAAAATTAATACTTAATTTTGTATGATTTTTTAAACATTGTCTAAAGAAACACTTATTTCGTATCTCTATTGACATGAAAGATCTAACATATACGAAATCTACATTTTTGGGTTCGTCGTTGACGTCTCTAAAAACGTATCTAGGGTTTTCATTTGAAACTGTTAATTAACACAAAAGTTATGGTCAGAAAACCAGTTTTTTGGCCTAAAATTGCTCAACTTTGATATCTCAAAGACAGTGAACTTTGAAGTAAATATGGGATACTATATTGCTTAAAGCCGTTGCTGTTAATATAATAAGCTACAAAAAATATTACAAAACTAAGGAATTTAGATCGAAGGTCATTGGGGCATGGGATCCCCTTAAGTCGCAATAGATTAGGCCGTTTGTTATTAGCCCTGCTCGGTGTTTACTTTGCTTAAAATAAATGAGAAGAAATATATGAAACTTACTCCCACACGTGTATCGATTCTAGATTTGCTGGCAATATCCCTCAGAATACTGAATTAACTTGTTCGCAACCTACTAACATTTGTGGCTTGATCTTATCGCTGGGGGACGATAGCTAATATGTACCCTATTGACATTTGGAGTTGACGATCAATGCTTGGCATCGAGCCAACAAGACCGAGGAACTCCAAATATCAGGGTATACCTGACAGTCTTTCATTAAAAATAAGTTCCGTTATGATAAATGCTTTACAGACAAGGCCTGTGCAAACACTTAAGTCTAATTTGTCTAGCGCAGCCGAAACCATGATCGTTTTCATGAATTCTTTCTGTCATTCGATATGAGATGAGAATAAAGAGAGGTATATGTTGATGTTCATTCACTTGTACCTAATGTGCTGCTAAACCTTTTATTGAACAATAATAAATAAACGAACACAATTGACAAACCTATCTCGAGGTTTCAAGGTCACTTTTATACGTAATCTATTCCATTATTATTAACTTTTCATATGCAGGTAGTACAAAAAGTTAGTACCATTTATTTTAAATCAAATCTATCAATTTATAAAAAAAAATAACGACTATCTCGCTTCTCCGCTAAAACCATTCACCACAGCTACCATATCATAGCATTCTTTGTTAGATTCCAATTCTTATGAAATTCTACATTTTTATTAAAAAGGTTTGCGATAATAGCAGTTGGAAATAATTAGTAGACGGTGTTATTAGTTGTCACAGTACAGTTTTGATTGACAATGACAAAATTAGAATCAGTACCTACGAGCGAATGATAGTAGCGGAAAGTACTTTATTTTATGTAGTGACTTAGCACTGTTAAACGTCATTATTTGCATTTGAAACGCTTCTGAGATAGCAGATAAACTTATACAAAAGTTTACTATCGGTGGTGCACAAAGTTTCTACAGAGACTAACGCCACTAACAAGTGTTAGCTTGGCGGGATCGGGGGGCTGCACTGCGAGCTAGCACGTCTTAAACTTCTGCTATACCTACACCTAAATAGTAGCAACATCAATCACTAAATCACTAAATTATTCGGTTTGACTAAAACAGTGTCACGAAAAGGTCTGAAGTGAACATTGTAGAAAGTGTCTGAAAGTGTCTGTTCATGATAGGCTGCATATAACTCGATTATTTGTCTGAAACATTGCGACTATACTTCGTTTTTCTCAGCATTAGAAAGAAGCTAAGCGATCATGACATGTCTTTTTTATTGAAAAACACTTTTGAAAAATAATTCACAGTAAATATGTAACAATGAGCAAGGACATATGATCATTTACATGCTCTTGGTACCATAAGTAATAGTTACTGGTTTTTTAAAAACGTTTTTCAATGAAAAAACTTGTCAAGGTTATTTACCCTATTTCTAATGCTAAAAAATAACAAATTGTATAGATTCGGTCTTTTCGAAAAACGCGTTTAAGCGTGTATTGGCGGCGGAGACATACCTGGCACGAATTATTTCACGGCAGCTTAGTCTGTTTATTCTAGGTACTTTGTGATAATCGTTTGTGGAACATTCTCTTCAAGTTTAAAGAGTTTTTCCGCAAGTTAGTAACATTTATAATATGAAAATATCCCTCTTTCATCTTTAGGTATATTATCTTTTAAATATACGAAAAACCTTAACCGTCAGCCACTGCGGGACCTTTTTACAATTAATACCATAGCAACAAAAAAATCTCCAGGGAGTTCTGTAAAACACTTTGGCCCTTAAGAAACAAGTTTCTGGTAAAAAAAAAAAAAAACATTTTTAGTTCAAGCTTTTTTGCGGACTGTACTTTTTGTCGACTTTACTTGTATTGTCACCCAAAATACGTTTGCGTACCAATTTCATGTTGATGCCATTAACCGTTGAAGAGTTCCGTCCTGCGGAGACGATCCTGGCCAGACCACCAGGATGTCACTACCTGATTATTGTATTGTCACGCAATTTACATAAATATGCCTAATTTCAAAGCAATCCGACTATTAGAAGTTGGTCTAACCTGCAATATTTGACTACAGACAGACAGACAACGGGACAGGTGAAACTAAATAAAAGCTATAATCATCTCATATCAAATGGCCGAACCCAACTGTATCTGCTACCCTTACCATAGCATTTTCAAATGAAGATTTATCCCTGAAAAAAAAACAGGTGACACAAATACGTAAAGCAGCCCCATCCCTCGAGGCTTAACTCAAATGGACTTCCGGAGAATGCACAGTTATGTCTTTCTTTACTTTTTATTAACTACCTAAGCAACTTGGAGGATAAAACGATGCCAGTAAGTAACCAGATGCAATAATCTGTTGTAATATTTTCTTAAGAACATATTAAATCACAATAAAAACACAAGTAATGTTGACACATGGAACGGCTCTTTTCGAACATGTGCATATGATTTGTAAATAAGATAAGAATTCTAACAGTTATCATTATTCATTATGACGCATATTAAGCTGAATACCTGCTTCTAAAGCGATCTGAGCGATTGACATGCAGATATTGGATAATCTGTTTAAAACAAACACAATTAATAAGGCTTTAACTGACTATATTCAAAAATAAAAAATAAAATAACTGGCTTTATCACTCGGGTAATATTTTAACGATGAGCTTTCGTAGGTACTATTCAACATACTTTCTCGGCATTGAATCAAGTAAAACTTGCCTCTAGGGTGTACTTAGAGCGAAGTATATATACTTGATTCATCGTAGGAAAAACAAGCCACCGTACAGTCGCAAATTTTACAAAATAAGTTGAAGTAAGAAAAATGAAGGTTACCTATTCCACACGTGTATGACAATGTGTCATTAGGGCTCAGCGACTAAAATATGTAAATCACTTTTGCGTGAAGCTTAAAATATGTGCGCGCGCGGGCTCATTTGTATTTATGAATTTTTATGAAATATACTTTTTTTGCGGCGCCATTTTTAGCAACGAATGCTGGAGATGTTTTGTCCAATTAAAAAGTCAAGGAATTATAACATGCTCTGATTAAATTTATGTCGAACAAAGAAAGCTGTACAAGTTGGAACGCTTCCACAAACAAGGAAACGATACATAAGTTCAAAATAATCGGAAAGATGAAAAGTCTTAAGTAACTTTTCAAAACATTTTAATGAATGTTGTTACTTTTCGTCCAAACAACAAGCCTAAACTTTGCTTCTAGAATGGATCAGAGCAGCTTTAAATTTATCACAAATTCATGAGCTAATAAAAACGAATGCTAGATCAAAAAGGGCTGCACAACATCAACAAGCGAGATAACCCACCTCCAGCCACCTCGTTAGCCAAACCTTTTGCGTTAACAGCTACCCTAATAATAGCATTTTAAACGGTAATAATTTGAGCGCCCGTAGCATCCCGCATCCCTCCCGGTGTCCTTGCCCTCCTCCCAGCATCCCCCCTGTGTGACGTAAGAGCATCGATCGCCCGAATATGCGGTTATTACTGATGCAGCATTTTAGGGTTAACGCGCTTTTTAAGTCTAGTTTAAATCGTACGTATTCAGGGTTTAAAATTTATTTTTATTGAAAGGGCATGAGCTGCGCCTTTAGTTTAGCAGACAAGATGGCAACTAAACCAAATTAAATTAAAAGTTACTTAAATTATTTGATATCAAAAACTTGATCAGACGGGGAATAAGAAAGTTTAAATAATTGTGAAGGTCAGAGGGTCTCAGTGAATATCGCTTTGGGCAAATGAGTACATACCTAAGGTAAGTCGGGGCAAGCGCACCGGCAGGCGGTAAGCTCGCCTACCATTAAAATATTGAAATATATTGTACTATTAACGACATCTTACAAGCCTAGGTCAGGTCTTAGGTGCGTGATTTTAAGATGTCGTTATTAGTGCTTATGATACTTTTTGATATTTTAATGGTAGGCGCGTTTACCTCCTGCTGGCGCGCTTGCCCCGACTAACCCAATTTCTTGCATATTTGACATATTTACTCTTTATACTTTTTACCTTTATGTAAGTATCGTGTTAATATGGCATTAAACACGATAGCTCTTAAAAGTAACAGTTATTTTTTTCTGTTATTGAACATCGTGTGAGTAGAGATAGCGTGGCATTATTTTTTTCCAAGATAGATGATATATGCAAAAAATTACATAGACCCGAACTTCCGCGCTATAATCTTAGTGGGGCCAAAATAATCACATCACAGTTTTCAATATACAATAAAGTAACTCACTAACAAACCCCAACTCCCTATTCCTGATGAGCTGATCGATCCAGCAGCCCGGCTGCACCCACTGGCCAGCGTTGGGGTAGAAATCCACGTCCCCGATGGGCTGGGGGAAGCCCAAAATCCCGGGGTTGGTGTGCAGTACGTCCACGAAGGCTGCGTCACCTTTCGCAAGATGGCCGTCGCTACCAGTCAGACTGTAACCAGGGTAGGCTGGGTCTAAGCCTGAAAGTTAATGGAAAGTAGAGTAGAGTCGAATCTAACCTATTTCTAAATAGAATCGTCTTAAATTTTGGTGTACATAATGTGTTGTTTGGATCACAATGCAACTACATAAGTTTGTAGTATTTTTTTTACAAATTTATCTATTTTACTGCTTCTTCCACCTGACTATAAGTATATACCCACCCATTCAAATTAACAGAACAGTACCAACAGTCAAAGTTAAGTCACGGACAGACAGACGCATGGACATGGTGAAACTAACACGGTTCCTTACTAGGCCGGCAACAGACCAGTGACTCTCCTTTGAGTTGTTGGTATTCATGAGTGGTGGTGATCATTTCGCATCAGGCGACCGCTTGCTCGTTTTCCTCCCTCTGCCTGGTTCTTACATTAAAAAAAATACAGGATCTAAAAAAGGACGTTTTCAGTTTCGGATACAAATAAGCCATACCAGTGATCCTGCCTAGCAGCAATCCCCTCCTCTTTAGCTCTTTCCCCCCAAAGCCGGCCGCCTCCGCCCCCAGAGAGAATCCCACGACGTGCAGCGACGCTGCGCGCGCGCCGGCGGCGTCCAGGAACTGCACGAAGCTCGCCAGCTGCTGCCCCATGTAGCGAGTGTTGTGGACTGCTGATATATACCTTATTTTTTTAAAGAGAAACATATTATTTTTTAAACGGTTTTATTTATAACCTGCCCTGTTTTGATACTAGGCTTTAAATTCAAATTTTTGTTAGAGGCAAGTGCCCTCCCCCTCCTCCACAAGCAAAACCATTGGCTTAAAAATTACGATAGCGAATCTTATACAGCGCGTGGACCGACAAACTAGCCGTTTTTTACTCGACTACGGCAAAGCCAAAGGAAGAGTAATGATTTTAACAGTCTATGTAGGGGAGACCGAGCAGAGTTGTGACAGAGGAGAGTAGTGACAATGTCGATTTTTTGGAGCTTACGAGTATTTAACTGCTAGCAAGCTCGCAATAGCGCGCGTTTTTTAGCTCAAGACTTGACCTATCAAACGCGTGCTGTTGCGAGCTCGCTAGCAGTTAATAAGTTTCCAAAAATCGATGTTGTCACTACCATGTCACTACTCTCCTGTGTCACAACTCTCCTCGGTCTCCCCTATGTTTTTTCCTAACTGCGACCTGAGCCGTCAGCATACAGAAACTTTTCAATGTGTTCTCGAAGTAGAAATTACTATAAGTTTTATATGTTTTTGACACACGGTCAATGTCCCAATCGCCGTGTGAAAATTAGCAGTCTCTACATCGCATTAGACGTTTGTTACGACATGGAATTTATTCAAAGTACATATAAACAACTACAGCAAATCAATTGGCTGTAACCTGTGAAGATAATTGTACAAGTGGAAATAAATAAATGAAATAAAAATTTCATCGAGAAACCATTTTCACTTTCACTGCCTCAATTAAGCATCCAGGGTTATATGTACAATATTTTAGTATTAGTGTAAGCAAATAAATATTTACGAACATCAGTTGCAAACACATTAATTCTCGAAATACCTGTACATTGCATGTAACAATAAATTCTACCGCTCCGTTAATCTTTCGTACTAAAGATAAACATTTGTATGTGGCCCATACAAAATGTTTGTAAGCGAAAATGCAGAATTTTGTCACCCGCATCCTGTTTCAAACACACAACACTGCATAACCTTATGTTGGTACATAAATCTAGACTAGTGCTTGGCACATGGCCATGATGTTATAAATGTGGAGCTTAAAACGCTTTCCAAAGAAAATAGAGCATGGAATGTTCAAGACTGGAACTCTACTCCCCGAACGTTTGCTTTTAAAATGTTAATTCATGACAGCAATTAGCATCTGCTAAATGTTTCTTTGCTTTACATCTCTATTTTAAAAGTTTTAATTGGCGATTTCAAAAATATTTAGAGGAGTTTGATATTTACAAGCTTCTAATTAACTTGCAATATTTGTTTGTTCGTTAAGGATCTTACAAATCGAATCAAATTTGACTATTAATATTACGAATAATGCTTCTTATTATTCGTAGGTTGGATGACAATGCAAGTACAAGTCAGTACAGTCAACAAAGAGTAGGTGGTCAGCAAAAAATATTACATAAATAAATAAATATCTCGGGACAATTCACACCAATTGACCTAGTCCCAAAGTAAGCTTTTTACATAAATAAATAAATATCACGGGACAATTCACACCAATTGTCCTAGTCCCAAAGTAAGCTTAGCAAATGTAATATTTTTTGCTGACCACCTACTCTTTGTTGAATGTACTGACTACAAATGTACTGATAATATATATATTTATTATTATTATTAACAATACATATAATATACATTTGAACACTTGGTTATCCGTTACAATACGGATAACTCACGTCTTAAACCGAGTTATATTTATATATTATATATTTTATTTATAAATATATATTTTATTTTATTACTTTGTGTTATTGTAATGTGCAATATGCGCACGCCGCCAAAAAATAGTCACAATAAAGAACGTGTGAAATTATTTCGGCAAACACCAACGTAATAAAATTAAGCAACGCTCTCAGAAATTTCGATGTGATTGCTATGGTTCTTATGGCGTAGTGGTTTAGTAAAGCGACGTAACTTACCACGGAAACGCCACGAGACGCGCCCAGTCGACCGAGACGAAGTTGTAGTCCCCGGACGATAAGTACGCTGAAACATGTTTATTGAAACAATTATTAAGTATTATGTTCACAAAAACACTTGAGTAGAGAGAAAAATATTATCCTACATCTCGACTCGAGTTGCATAAGATCGGATGTGAATATCCGACGAAATTGACCTTATTTACACTACGGTTTCAACTACAATTCAATCCGATCTTAATTTATTTTTTAAAAAAATCCGCCAATACATATTTAGAATTTGTGTAGTCTATAAATTATTGTTTGTATTAATAATGTTTGTATTAAATAAATAGGGTACAGTCGAGTTCATAAACTTGTGAGCAAAATTATCGTCAAAAATATCTGAACACGACAATATTGTTAACGGTGTAGAAGCATGTTCAGATATTTTTGATCAAATTGTGACAAAATGTGTCAAACCACGAGTCTGAAGTATATCATTCTGAGATGTTATAACCCCCACAATTAAGTTATACAAAGAATATGGTTTAAAAAAATAATAATTAAAATCTTAACTAAGGTGTTAACCGCTCTATATCGATTATTAATCTCTCGAGGCGACCTTCCCCTACTCTGTCTAGATGGGTACTGAGTCTGAAGCAGCATGACAAATACGAACATTTCCAATAAAATACGATGGGAAATGATGATTCATTCAATCTGTACAAGCATTTCTCCAGCAAACTCTACTGAAAAGAAATTTGAAAGTGCCTTTCCCCACTACTGGCCAGGTATTAGGTAAATTCGAACTCCGTATCTTGCTGTCCCGCTGACGCTTATATTATTTAATACGAGAGTGAGAGCGACGGTACGATACAGACTTCGAATTTCGTAGTAGCCCCCTGGTGCACACCTGTGCTCCCACTTATATCCAACTTATATCGTACAGCTGTTAGACGATTAGAATTTTATTTGGCTTAGCAAGTAATTGATTGCGCTATAAACGCTAGCGGCAAACTAATAATGTGCTCGTAAAATATATTATTACTAGTTCGCTTCCTTTCCTTAATAGCTCATAGTTTAATCGCACTAATATTATAAACGGTAGGTGACTGTCAGTTGTCTCCCAAATATAGCATCGTTTATCTCTAATATACAAAATTCTCGGGTCAATATTGTTTGTGAAACTCCTTCGAAACGGCTTGACCGATTTTTATGACATTTTTGGGTAGGTATATTCGGTAGCGAAAATACAAACTGAGACATGGATGCACAGAAAAACCAGAAAAAGAGACCAGCACTGGGAATCGAACCCAGGTTCTCAGCAATCCGTGCTGCGTGCTATAACCCCTACACCACTGCTGGATTTTCGATATGGTTTCACGGGATACCCGTAAAAGTAACAAATTTGGAGTTGAAATAAAAAATACAAAAATACTCCAAAAAACAATCATATATTCGGTAGGTCTGAGAATAGGATGTAAACATTTTTTCATACCTCTACGCGGACGGAGTCGCGGGCAACAGCTAGTTGTAATATAAAAATATATTTGTCTGGATCTTACTTTTGCACTGGAATGTAAATTTTCGATATCTTTCACGTCGTTATTTTTAAAAAGTGACAGTATTTTAGGCGTTACGTACTAATAAATAATTATTTCTTGAAAACAAAATGAGATGAACCGCGATATACAGGGTGGAATTCAGAACGTAGTACAGTCGAGTTCATAAACTTGTGAGCAAAAATTTTATCAAAAATATCTGAACACGCTTCTAAGCCATTGACAATAGAGTCGTGTTCAGATATTTTTGGGCAAGTTTTTGCTCACAAGCTTATGAACTCGACTTTACAAAATTATGTAATGCATTCACTCTTTTATTAAAAGTAGTCTGATAAAATGTGGTTTTCCTTTGAACAAAATACGAAATTCCCACGAGCTATAGCCTCCTTGAGGACATAAGCATTTTAATTTCCCCACTTTAACCTCCTGGATCCTGAAGGTGATTTTGCCGGAACTTCTTCAAAACAGCGGTATTTCTTCAAAAAATCGAATAAACAGGTCCCACATTAAGAGTTTAATTTTTCCACATTAAGGTCACCTATTAATTCGATTTTTTGAAGAAATACCGGTTTTGGGAAAAATCATCTCCAGGATCCAGGAGGATAGAGATCTCATTTCTTTACGTTTCCGCGAGAGCAAAGTCGCGGTATAATACTTAGTTGTTTGTATAATCCTGTCATTATTACAGACAATTTAGCTGGAAAATATATGACCTAAGTCGTGAAATAAAAATCTACATTACTATTATGTCGTCAACAAAACTTATAAACACAAACCAACTGATGTTAAGAAACAATTATATTGCATTGTATTTGCAAAACATTAGACAATATTGCAGGCAACACACTTCTGGGATTTAATAGTTATTGTCTCTATGTCCGTATAATTACATACATTAATTTACATTTTATTGATGTTTTGACAAGCAGCTACTTTTTATATGCACCTACAAATGTAAAACAGTGTGTGTTATGCAGTGTTTCAGTAACAATTCCGATAACCTATAGCGAAAAAATAGGAACAAGATAGGAGTGCTCCATCCAATCTCACAAATATTTTTTACTTGTATGTTTATTTATCATTTTGATCTTCCGATCTGGTATTAAAAAATATTTCATCAGACTATTACTACCAAACTATTCCGCTGCACTGTTGGAATGCATAAAATCAATATCCCATAATTATTTATTACGCATAATTTTTTTGCCGAGAAATCGATATACCTAATCATCTTTAGGAGTAAATTATTACACATACCTAACATTTAAAAGCATAACATTGAAAGCATAGGTAATCGACAATCGTCACATAGACTAACATCAAACCGCAATAAATACAAAAAGGCATAATAATTAATCCGCATCGTTACAAAAAGCATAAATGTGTTTACTCCTAAAAATTGTAATGTACAAACACAAGTGTACAAATGTCATCCATCCCAGCCTATATACGTCCCACTGCTGGGCACAGGCCTCCTCTCAGAACAAGAGGGCTTGGGCCATAGTTCCCACGCGGGCCCAGTGCGGATTGGGAACTTCACACGCACCATTGAATTGCTTCGCAGGTTTGTGCAGGTTTCCTCACGATGTTTTCCTTCACCGCAAAGCTCGTGGTAAATATCAAATGAAGAAAATGTAACAAATGTCATATAGCAATAAAAATGCTATATTAAAATTCGTAAATATGTTTAGGAGCAAAAGTGAGGTCGACGGAGGTCCGTTTTCCGGGCCTCCTAGTCTAGGTAAAAATACCTAGAAAAATAACTAAAAACCTAAAAAGGCGCTTCACGTCTGGACAACATACTAACCAAACCTAACCTAATTTATGTTTAATAAAATGTTGGATGAAATTATGGTTTCTGAAAAATATGACAAGTAATAAATTATTAGCCTAAACTAATAATATGTATAAAATACATTAGTCAAATTTATATTAGTCCAACTAAAATTATTATAAAATCGTAATATGCCAAACAAAGTGGTGGCCAAAGTAAGTAAGTAGTATTACTATGCGACTGTAATACTATACTAATACAAATTATGCGAAATTACATAATTATGCCAAATTAAAATAGGTCAAAAAATGCAAACGAAAGGAATCCCAACTATTCCTAGGCCGGGGCGAGGTTATGGCCCCGAGTCTCCACATGGTAGGGGCTATTGGCCCCCACAACAACAAAAAAACACTAAAAAGTACAGACAGCAAAAAAACTTTATTTTTAATGTAATTTTTAGCAATAACTTATTTCTTGGAAGGCCGCTTAGGGAACTGCATTTGCACTTACCATCTCGAAGGGTGGTAGTGCTCCGTCCAGTAGTGACCTCAGTGAAACCCATCAAGTAGATGACAGTCGGGTTGGATGCATTGAACCGTGTGCGTCGTAGAGATGCAACATCACCCACTACCAAGTACTCGAATTCGGTTGGATTTGCTCTGAAAATACATGTCTGGTTATATTATTCGGGTACGTAATCTTAAGTAACTGAAAACCTGAAAATAGTTCAGCATCGATTACACAAAATTTTCACCAGGTTGTATTTTTTTTTTAATTTCTCTTACTGTGCCCAGGCTAACTGACAAGAAAAAATTACTAGTGTAGAAATCAAGTAGAATTACTGTCTTAGCAAAAGATAATATGAATATTTTTTGAAATAATTTAATGTAATTTTTAAGCATGCATTAAACTAGCTTAAAATAAAAAAGAGAGTAGGGATGTCTGAGTTTTTCAGTTTTATAATTAACACCTTAAGGGGCTGTTTCACCATCCATTGATTAGCGTTAACCGACGGTTAAATGTGATGCCGTCTCCGTCTATTCGAGCAAAACAAATAGAGACGGCATCACACCTAACCGCCAGTTAACATAACACTAATCAATGGATGGTGAAACAGCCCCTAAATGTCCAGGTATTCGAACTGCTCAAGGATTATGTGCTACGATCTTATTACGTCGCACTAAGAGCGTATGGTTCATACTTTTGAAGCGTTGCACATGTAGGTACAGTCAATCGATTTGATTCCTAGGCTACTATAGAACTTTACCGTAGTAAATAATTTCATTTATCTATCTATTACGCTTATCGAATTAAGTAAATCTCATTGGAATCAATTAGTTGACGATACGTATTTTTTACACTCGACTGTAGATACTAGATTCAAAAATATCTGAACTTCGTACTTCCCTGAGCAGAAAAATAAATTGTAAATATCAAAATTAATTTCGTCGAGGTTTTAAATAACATAGATAATCCAGTGTGACGCCAAGACTAGGTCACGGCCTTTTTGAACTCTTAACAGAAATTGAGAAATTGATTTTCAAACAAAATGTGAAATAAGTAGGTACAATATGTACGTCAGTAAGTTTTTAAACTAATACCTCAAGGTGGTAAAACAAACGTGATGCTATATATTATGCAATGCAGTCGTCCACATAATACGACGCATGCCGGAAAATGTGTGCTGGTGCTTGCAAGAAAGTTAAATTGTCCTATTGTATTAGAGCATAAGTAATTAGTTGTTTTGTATCAAATGTAAAAAAAATAAGAATTTTGGACATTATTTCAAAACTTCATAAAATCCGACACGTTCCGCGCCACTATGGATACAAATGGACCCTCTTTGAAAACAGTAATCTTAAATAAATGTTATTTGTATATTTTGTTATTTCTTGTACTTTACATACCTAGCAAAGACCATCAATGAGATGGAAGGTCGCCATCTACCGGGAGGCAGGTGATTTATGGATTGGATGCAGTTGGCAATGAATCGTCAGGCGAGGAGAAATTGAGAGGCCTGTGTCCGAAGGCGAGCGAAGTAAAAGCTGTTATGATGATGATGATGATGATTTTACTTACCTAGTGAACAGTTTGTATTGTACATCCAATGCGGTATCTCTGGGGCAGCAGTAAAGGCAGAGCCCCACTGGCGCCGACATGAAACATATCTCCGTAACCCCTGCAGATAAGTCAAACGTCATCACCACACCACCAGTACCCAGCACCAATATCTGACGCAACTTGACGCAAGAAAGCGTGCATAAATATCTGACACGACTCTATCTTATGCCAGTAGGACGGTCAGATATTTTCGCACGCTCCGATGGAGCAGATATTAATGCAGGTGACTGTACCTACCATTCTACAAAATATATAGATGTACAGATGTAATGAATCCTTTCCCGTCACATTTTCTATTGAACTTGAAAAGACCTGATGAGCAGCCATTTCGCTGAAAAAGCCCCCGAGAATTTGTATTGCCTAGGGGCCCCGACATGGTTAATCCGGCCCTGCATGAGTTAAGATTTTTGATCGATTTTTGAAAAAAAGAATGATTATAAGTTGAGCCAAATAAAAAAAAAATAATGCCCGTACGTATTAGTTGTGTAAAATAACCAAAATTAGCAGTACATACTGCGACAAGATCCCTTTGTATTTTTTTTTTCATTTAATACACAGTTTCCTATACGACACGTAATGTCACTCACCTATAAAGAAGGTTGTTAGTTTGCATACGGATGAAGCAGCCGCCAGCATGTTGCAGTTTCCAATGGCACGAAACCCGACCTCAGAAAAACATTAAAATTCATCTCGAAACACGATGCATTTTCCCTCGTAACGAGACCGGCTTCCCGGCACAATAGGCGCGCCACAATGCTTTGGAACTCGTTAAAAAACTTCCTAACCGGGATTTTTTTGATTAATCGCCGCGGAAAACTCGAGCCGACCGTCTTATTGCTTTATTTACACGGACACGGGCCACTTCTGCACGCGGAAATGCATGGAGACTTATATATATGGGTAATTTGGTTTAAATTACACTTGACCTTAATTTTACTGTCCATTGAATCCGCATAGAACGCGTTGAATGCGGCACGTGGTTACCAACAATACGAATACTTAATCCACAATAATCTCTGTTGTCTAAGCGAAGTAAAATAAACGACTGAATTAGCTGAAACCATAGCGGTGTCACGGTGGCGGTGGTTATGATGTAATCTCTGTAACAATATCAATCTACGGAGATTTGGGCTTGCACGAACTGATTAGTTCGCCGAAATTGCGGTCAATGGATAAGTGTATTTGCTTTTACGTTACTTCATCGGCCATTGAGTAAAAAGTACAGAATTAACAAGTTGGAAGTAACTCCACACTTGTACATTTTAGTCCACGCGATAAACTGCGTTATTAGGCAGAGATTTAATAAGCCCTTCCAACGCCTGCAAGAAGGTTGAATGCGTTAACAAGGTACAGTCGAGTTCATAAACTTGTAAACAAAAATTTGATCTAAAATATCTGAACATACGCTTCTACGCCGTTAACATAGACTCGTGTATCAAATTTTTGCTCGCAAGTTTATGAACTCGACTGTACCTATATACTGGTAGGTAGGTAGGTAGGTAGACTGGTAGGTTTGGGCTCCACAGAAAACCAGCGTTACTGCACATAATGTGCGGCAACACATGCTGAGTGGAGACCCTTTTTGGTATCCTGCCGTGTCACCAAGTAACATAGTTTTAGTGCTAGTTCTAGTCTTAGTTTTAGGTGGTACTTTTGGAGCCAAAATAAACCTTTCTTTCTTTCTTTCTAATGCGACCTATTCCTTGAAAGGGGTTATTCTGAAGCTTATTTGCAATGTCCAACCAGGGGTCCAAATTTAGTAGTTATCGAGTTATTCGAGTTTTAAATTTTTTCGAACCTTCCGACCAAAAAGTGGCAATTGTAAAAACGTACATGCATTAGGACAGCCAATTTTTTTAATTCTAGTAGCCAGTTCATAAATTTGTGCCAAACTATCGCAAACGTCATGACGAGTACCGGCCATGTGTATAATTATGAAGTACCTAGAGTTAAATTAATACATATAGGGCCTGTTTCACCACTTGTCGACTAACTTTAAGTGTCAGATAAAAGTAATGCCGTCTTTGTTTATTCGAACAAAACAAACAGAGACGGCATCACTGTATCCGTCACTTAAAGTTAGTCGACAAGTGGTGAAACAGACCCTAAATGTAACTTTTCTCTTCTGTGCTATTTTTTTATAAACACAATAGCGTTATTTCTTTTTTCTTTCTAACTACATTATTATTGATAGTATCGAATAAGTACGTGTGTATATAACGGGGTTTTTTACTTTTGGTAGATAATATAAGTATATGATGAACCGCAAGATGCTTCTTTATTTATAAGTAACAGCTGAGTAAAGTATCAATTTTCTCGTTTCGTACTTAATACCATTATTGATGAAGCTCACAGCCGAGCAGGGTTAATTAAACCGCGGTTCGAGCTAAACCGGGATTCTATTAAGTTAGGCATAACCCGGGTTAAATTGTGTAGAACAGATTTATGAAGACAATCAATTCTATTGAACATTAAAATTATGTTTGAACATATATAGGTACGGTCAAGGTCTTTAATTCATAAGCCACTATGGAACCATTTCACAGTAAACGTCATAGTGACATCGCATTAATTAACAAGGAAAATCGTAGGTAATGACTTTTCCTTAGAAAAGGTTCCATGGTGGCTCATCAATTAAAGTCCTTGGATCGTGAGTTCAAACCCCGGCTCGCACCTCTGAGCTATTCGAAATTCATGCATGTGCGAAATGCATTTGAAATTAACCACGAGCTTTGCGGTGAAGGAAAATATCGTTAGGAAACCTGCACAAACCTGCGAGCAATTCAATGGTGTCTGTGAAGTTCCCGATCAACACTGTTACAAGCTGCACAACGTTCCTATATACATATATAGTTAAAATTAAGATACTCTACTGATTTCACGAACTTCCCGGACAATGCGCAAGCGCATAATACGAGTATGCAGAAGCAACTTTCGGCTAAAATTAAAAACTGTAGAATACTAACCGAGCTGTGATTGTGAATCTTTGTTAGACAGAAAAATTAAGTTTTTATGAAAAATTTAATAGAAAATGGATCGATTAACTCCTGTTTTTGCTACCTACCTAGTTGGAATCGAAACCCTTATTCGCTAACACGTTTTAAACTCATTTTACACACACTATACGTAAGCACACTAAGACATTTAACACAATCATCTGACACGCCAGCTCTATATATCTTATTTGATACAAACCGACGAAGTGCGAGTTTGACTTGCTCACAGAGTTCCGCATATTTGGTTTATGTAAATTGTAATTTGTTTATTTTTAAGAACCATGTACCGTTTGTGCCCAAATAAACAATAAAACATTTCGGATGTGTTTGTTTGTACCTCTAAAACTTATACGGGTGTGGCCTGTAATACGAGCAAATAATTAAAACATAGATATATCGCACTCGTCAAACTCAACAACATTAGTTCAGCGACTTTTAAAAGTAATGTAGACTTTAGATTTTTCCCTTTTAGCACATATGTTTCATAAAGCGTAGTATAAAAAAGTAACATGTAAAGGAGCGCTTTGTGGCCTATACTTAAGTATAGAATAAACGTTTGGAATTTGATTTTTTATTTCGATTCTAGTAACGTCCGTTTTGGGTCACGGGAGTTCGTTATGCGTGTGTATCTACCAAATTTTCTCTTTAAAATTTTATGTTCTTCTTTAACTTAAGAGTTAAACTCTTGTCGGTGGAGTATCTTCCACATATCCTTCGAGCCATCCTCTTGACCTCTTGATACGACACGACGCCGACTTTCTCCCTTGTCTGGTCGATGTAGCTGCGCCTAGGTCGAATCTTCCTCTCTTCCCCTCGATCTTTCAGAAAAGTTTTTCGTGATTAAGTACTGACACCTTCAGAATAGTTTAGAAGAACCCGTCGTGTCGTATCAAATGTCCGATCAGTTTCCCACGTCTAGCATCCAGTATTCAGGATTATTCACCGTTCCTTAACCATTCTCAAAACTTTCAGTTACGGAACCCAATTTTTTAGGAAGATATACCTACTTTATTCTTGACCTAGAATCCTAATTAACCTACTCCTAATTCATTAATTAGAATCCTAATTGACCTAGATCTAAATAAAATCACGATAGTAAACGTAGCAATATACACTTTTGTATTAGACAATGAATGTCTAATAGGTACCTACACACACATCTTTCATACCTTCATATACATAAAACACGCAATTTTGCGCACGCACTTTGATAGGTACAACAAAAGAAAACGAATACATAAAACAATTATTTCCCATTGCACTAGAATTTAATGCATTTTTTATAATTTAATAATGTAAATGTATCCATCTGTCTGTCTTTAACTTTGACTTGCCCCCCCCCCCCCCTACGTGTATTCTCGGCTTTAGACAGAATAATAAATCACAAAATTGGAATGGAAGCCACGTTTTAGTTTAATCTTTAACCGAGTAAGATATAAATTTATAATAAAACCAGCATAAACTGCTGCTACTATATGATATTGGCAGCTGGGTGGGCACGATATAAACATTAGCTGAGCGAAATACGATATATGAATGAATATCTCCGGTAGAAGCGGCTGTGCATTTCTATTTGGTTTTAAATTCAAACCTAGTTTAACAGTTGTAATTTGATTAATAGAAAAAAGAGTAGACAGTCTGTCTGGGAACTGGTGGTTTCGCTCGTTATTTCTTAGGACAAACTTGCCCTTTTAATTTCAACTTGGCGTCAAATAAATTTAACCCACTTTCAGTTGTCGAATTGACTTAATATTTGGTGGTTGGATGACAATGCAAATAGAGTCAACAAAAAGTTTAGTAGGTAGTTGATATTCATGGGCAGTGGTGAACATTTCATATCAGAAGACCACCTTGCTCGTTAGACTCCCTCTCAAAATAAAAATAAAAATTCGAATTAAAAGCGATTTCTTTTAACACGAAAACATTATTCATGAAATAAATTTTTGGCACACCTGCATTGCCTTCGGAAATGACGAACTTTCTATAAGTAGATATGCATTCCGAGCAAGTGCACTGTAATTCTTTTTACTTAGAAGAAGGACACGTGACATAGTTTGTGTTGTTGTTAGCGTAAACAATTTATAACATCAACATCAGTAATGTTCTTGCAGATAAATTTACCTAGGTACTGCAATTTCCCACAAGCAGGCACTTACCTATAAACACGCCACGCGTGCGCATGCTCATTAGTTACACATACAATGGTCCCATTTTTAGGGTTCCGGAGCCAAAATGGCAAAAACGGAACCCTTATAGTTTCGCCATGTCTGCTTTGTCCGTCCGCGGCTTTGCGCAGGGACTATCAATGCTGGAAAGCTATAATTTTGCACGGATATATACATATATGTAAAGTATGCCGACAAAATGGTACAATAAAAAAATCAAAAAGGATTTTTTTAGGTACTCCCATAGACGTAAAGTGGGGGTGATTTTTTTTCTCATCCAACCCTATTGTGTGGGGTATCGTTGGATAGGTCTTTTAAAACCATTAGGGGTTTTCGATTGAGTGATTTGTTTGCGAAATATTCAACTTTAAGGTGCAAATTTTCTTATAAAACTAGCGTCCCCCCCCCAACCTCTAAAATCTAAACCGGTGGGTGAATGTGCACCATTCTTGGAAGATTCCGTATAAAATAAATACAAAATCCTTTGAAAAATATTACTTAACTTTTTCGTAATGGCTACGGGACCCTATTTTTTCTCATATTTATTTGTAGATCTTCTATGATCTGTTTATGTGTTTATCTTATTTTAATAATTTCTGCAGTGTGTCACGGTGGATTTGATGCAAAGGTCTCCAGTGTTTCGAGTTTAACTTCCAAGTTTTTTCACGTCCGTATTTCTGTTTGTTTCAGGACAAATTGCTCAATAAACTGGAGGAAAATGAGCCAGAGTTAGCTTCGTCGCCTGAAGAAGAGGTAAAACATTAATCTATTACTACAATAAGTTACATTGTGAAAATTAACAAGAATGTACCTAAAGTCAAAATATCGAATTATGAACTCCAGTGCCTTGAGAATAGAGTGCATGTTCCGATATTCTTGGCCACCAAAATGGCAAAAATGGAAGGAACCCTTATAGTTTCGCCTCGTCTGTCTGTCGGTCCGTCTGTCCGCAGCTTAGCTTAGAGACTGCTCGTACTAGAAAGCTGTAATTTTGCATAGATATATTTAGCAATTATGCCGACAAAGGTAGGTACCTAGGTGGTATTTCTACACAGGTGTGTGAAAGTTTCGTCACGATGTTTTCCTTCATCTTAAAGCTCATGGTAAATTTAAAATGCAATTTCGCACATAAAATAAATTGAAATAAATTCCGTAAAACTTAGAGAAGCGAGCCCGAACACTCGAACCCACGAAGCCCTCTCATTCTGAGAGGAGGCCTGTGCTCAGCAGTGGGACTTATACAGGCCGAGAGACTAACTAGGTATTTTTAATCAGACTACGACCTTCATTGTTTCAAGGTTACAATTTCGTCGCGATTTAGCGGAAAGCGAAACGGGCCGCGATTACGAAAGTTTTCTTATTACAAAGCTGATGACAAAATTCAGCGCAATTTTTCATCCATTCTACTCGATTGTTCTTATGGGGGGCACTATAATCACGCACTAATCCTACACAAGGACGGTTTCTTGACAAAATATCGATAGATGGCGAACAACAACAACAAACAACCTTAGAAAAGTCGAAAAAACCCGCGACATTATGATTTCAAAGTTCAATATCTCAAAAAATATTTATTTATTACTATTACTGATTTAAATTAAACACAGTTAAAAACCACCGTAATTGTTTTCACGTAAAAAAACCGCATTAAAATCGGTTCATCCATTTGAGAGCTACGATGGCAAAGACAGACAAACCGACAGACATTGGCGTCAAACTTATGACACCCCTCTTTTTGCGTCGAGCGACGGTTAAAAATATTACAGAGAAAATATTTAGATTTTTTGATGGCCTTTTTTGATACCTACACTTCACGTGTTCTTGAGAAAAAGGATCTTGGGGCTAACTACGAAATTCGAAAATCCAAATCGTAAGTATTGTACCATCAGCCAAATAAGTGCTCTATCAATTTCAAACAAGTTCCTATCAAATGAATATGTCGCTAACGTCGCTAAAGTCGAACTTTCAAGTTGACAGATACCGTCTATTGGCATTATTGTTTTATGACATGCAAACGAGTATCAACTTTAGGGTGGTAGACCACATTTTTGGCTGATGGTCATGGGCGTAGCCACGGTTGGGCAGGATGGGGCGCTTGCCCCACCCTGGCTCTGACCTGTAAGGTACCTAACCAAACCTAAAAATAAAATCTAGGTACTAACTACATATTATTTTAGACTACTGCCCCACCCTGAGCCCATGGCTGCTACGCCCATGCTGATGATACAGGGACGGTACGATACGAAGTTCGAACTTTGCACTTCCTGTAAGGGCCTTATCATATAGACACAACGAAATGGTTTGAGACCCTCAGGGTTCCTTGTTCCTTTTGATGGAACTCTAAAAAATATTCCATTGGTTTCAGTGTGTAATATGTGTGAACGCCAAGGCGACGATGCAAACGTCCCCATGCGGGCACCGCGTGGTCTGCCGCCGCTGCTTCGTCAAGACCATCCAGATGGCAGTCAGCCAGCGTTTACTGCCGCTGCGCTGCGTCATCTGCCGCGCCAAGATCCTGCGGCTGCGGCAGGCTCCAAGACTTGTGACCAGCAAGAGTTGGCAGGTATGGATATAATCTTAGTAAGCCATGATACGTAGTATACGGTGGTACGAAGAAGAACGAGGGTCACCGACATAGCCAAGCGAATTAACTCGTTGAAGTGGCAATGGGCAGGCCATATAGCACGGAGAACAGATGGCCGTTGGGGCCGGAAAGTTCTTAAATGGAGATCGCGGATCGGCGAGCGCAGCGAATGTCCACCAACGAGATGGATGGATGACCACGCTAAAGCCGTGGGTTCACAGTGGATACAGGCCGCTTCCAACCGAAGCAACTGGGCGTCTATGAGGGATGCCTATGTCCAACAGTGGACGTCCTACGGCTGATATGATGATGATATGGCAATACAACAATCTCTAATCAACGATGCCGAGTAGGAAGATAAACTATGAGAGTATCCGTGCTCTAACTCATATTTACCTGCCGTTTTCCAGGTGTCGAGTGGCAGCGGCAAGTCGTGGGGCGTGCCGGGCTCCGTGTCGAGCTACTCCGTGGGCGCTCGCTCCGTGCCCGCCTCCGCCTCGCTCTACTCCGTGACCAGCGGCGAGTCTTCCCTCTCCGGTTAGTATTTCTTCTAAGTCGCTACACTCTAAACAGAGTGGCCTTATGGTCGTCAGTTAAAGGTTAATTACATGAAGACTTAGGAAAATAGTGTGGTGGTGGTTTTCCCTTGCATTCCATACCGAAATGCTGGAGTCTGGAGTAAGTTGGACAATATAAGACGCTCCTACGTGTGGTCCCTCCCTCAGTTGTCTTTTACGACACTCACGGGAAGGGGGATAGGTCCCTTTTATTGTAAAACCTGTTAGATACGGCATGAATAATATACTAGTAGGTATCCGACCAACTATTAGCCTCCTAAAGCCCAGAGTCCTTTAAAAAGGACTTAATGTAATTTGAACATCAAACTCTATCATAAATGACAAAGTTTGATGTTCAGCAAGCCGCTACCAACCAACCGAAGCAACTGGAGGTCTATGGGGGAGGCCTATGTCCAACAGTGGACTCCTGTAGCTGAGATGATGATGATGTAATAAAACATTGTTGATTGACCATGACATAATAAATCTAGACTTAGAGTAGTTATTTTGCGATTTTACGTTTGAGAAACATATAGGTAATGAACGCTTAATTTCAACTTGAAATTATAATCGAGATCTCAGAGGGTCGTTATACTAAATGTTAGCCTAACCAATGTCATTCTCATTCCAGGAGTGTCTTCCGTATCGTCGAACAGCGGGGGCGTGAGCAGCGGCTGCTCGACCAAGCTGTGCGCGGGCGCGGTGTGCGGCGGCGCCTGCCTCGGGGCCGTGCCGCGGGCGCCCGCGCCGTCCGCGCCCTCGCGCGTGCGCCAACCCGCCTCCAACGCGCTGAGACGCTCGCAGCATCATAGCATGAAGGTGCAACTTTTTACAGCGGCTAATATACTACCTACGGAATAATTTGTTAGCGAATTATTAGGCAGGCTAAAGTACCTAACACCTAACCATATTCATAGTACCTATCTAAGACTCAGCAAGCGCTACAGAGCAGTATAACTCGAGGCGCAATCCCAATGTTTTTTACGTTCTTATAAGAATTAATATATTACTGCACAATGTTGACTATTGACGATTGACTATTTTGGCGATAATTAATTACTTATACATAAAATATACATGCTATCGCGGACTTTTTTATAGCACTATTTAACTGTATTCATTTAGATATACATTTATTCGTATAACTCTTACGGTTTTTGCAGCGCACGCCAGAATAACTCGCAGATGAGTTTTTTTTTTCGATTTGCGTGACACTTATTGTTATATTTAGGCCAATTTACACAATCTTTTTAATTAATATATAAAAATGAATCCCTATTTACCTTGGTCACGGCATCACGCGTGAACGGCCGGACCGATTTCGCTAATTCTTTTTTTGTTGTGTTTGCTATTGTCAGGAGAAGGTTCTTATAAAAGATATAGAATTTAAAAAAACTCCACCGAGGGCAAAGCCGCGGGCACCAGCTAGTATCTTTATAAATTACCTATAGCCTATGTGTTATTCTGATGTATAGGCTATATTCTTGCTATATTATTGACTATTGTAAAGTTTCCTTCAAATCCATTCAGTAGTTTTTGCGTGAAAAAGTAACGAACATAATCCAAACATACATCCACGATCCCTACAAACTTTCGCGTTTATAATCCTTTGTGGGTCTTGGCCTCCTTAATGATTTTTCTCCATTTTCCGTTATTCCTGTCCTGGCCCCCTTTCTCCACCACGATGTTCTCTTGCCTATCCGCTTGAGATCTTTCTCTACACAGTCCTTCCACCGCTTACTGGGTCTTCCCCGGGGCCTTTTTTTGCTGCGGAGTCCACGAAGAAAATGTCCCCCACCCTTATCAAGTGTCCTGCCCGTCTAAGCCTTTGTGCCTTGCCGTATTTAACAATGGTTTCTTTACGGATCAGTGCTTCCAGCTCGTGATCCACTCACGTACGATGTGTGCCACCCGCTTCTCGCACTGTACCAACCGAAAATTCTCTTAGGACTCCTTTCGACCAATGCCAATTTTAGTTCGTCCTTTTGCATCAGCTTTCAGGTTTCACATGCGAAACTGGTCGGATGACACTTCTGTAGACTGTAAGCTTAGATTTAGTAGACAGGAGCTCGTTAGTTAGCATAATATTTAGTTTTAGGTTTACACGGGATCCAATATCCTTTTACTTCCGCAGGCTCGTCTCCAAGAGTACCAAGTGCACAGCTACACGGGCGGGCCGGGCGAGCCGTCGGGCCGACTGCCGCCCATCCGCGAGTTCCAACGCGAATTCCGCGAAGGCCGCCGCGAGAGCGCCGCCGCCTCCGCGTCCACTAGGATAAGGTGACCCATTGACTTTTTTCGTAGTCACCTAGAGGAGTTATTTGGGTTGACCTGTTGGGCTTTCATCTTGAATATTCGGATGGATGTATCATCAACGTAATAGTTTACTATGTTTGCACTTAACCGACTTAACCCTCATCAAAATAGAGGCGATTTGTGAACCAGAAGGGTTTACTAACGAAAATGTTCACTCAACGCCACTGGTAGATAGAGCCCTAATGAATCCATAATTGTTTTTTGCTACAGTTGTACTTTAGTATGGCCTATTTAAGGGTTACTATAAATGAACAGCTAAGTGTTGTAGTAATTGCTAATTAATTGTTGTTATAATTTTCAGATGCGCCCAGAAAATAGTAACTCAATTAGAAACCTCGCCGCAAAAGAAACAGGACCACTTCTTTCGACCGCTAAAACCAGCGAACACAGATGACACAACCAAACCCATAGATCAAAGCAAAGAGACTGAACAGAAAAAAGAAAACCCCAAAACTAAACCGAAGAAAGATGACAAGAAAAAGAAAGACGAAGAAACCTCAAACCAGGAAGAGAAGAATAAAAAGGATGAAAGCAGTGACAATAGAAAGAATGAAATAGCAGAAAGAAAAAAAGAGGAGAAGTTAAGGCTTAAAGCTGAAAAGGAAGCCAAGAAAGAAGCGAAACAACAGGCTAAAGAAGAAGAAAGACAGGCTAAGCTATTAGCCAAGGAGGAAGAAAGACAGGCCAAATTACTAGCAAAGGAGGAGAAAAAGAAAGCAAAGAAGGAAGCTAAGCTAGCGGCACAGGCCGAAAAGGAGAAGGGCAAATAATGGTTTACCGTTTAAATTTTTACAACGTAGGACTCGTAGCCGTCTAGAAACTAGATTCGAGTATTGTTACTATTGAGGGAAGGATCGCAAAAACAATTTTAATAGCATGTATTCAACAGAGTACTAATAGTATGATTAATTACAATACATTCAAATAGAACATACTAAATACATGAGTTATTTTTATTTTGATGTTACATCATTGAGTTGAATGCTTCGATACTCATTTCATAGAAATTATTTATTTATACTTCCACATTTTTGTTATAAAGCGAACAAAGTTGTTTGTAGATATGTTCTTTAGTTTTAAGGTGTTTTATTATGAGAAGCAATTAAAATAAATACATAGTAGTTGGGTCATAGTTGGAACTCTATAAACTGTGAAGACTGAAAGAATGGGATAAAGAAATCATATCGTTTTGTAATTTACTTGTGTAACAAAGTAGTTAAGAGCTTGTGCATTCTGGCACCGCCAACCAATTATTTGACGACATAGGTACCTATCTATTGATTTGTTGTACTTACTTTATCTGTAAGTAAAGCTTTTATTAAGTATATTTAGTAAATTATTTTCATAATTTTTATATTTACTATAAATAACAATGGAAACAATAAAAACAATGATAATGTAATAAATTCAAATTTGATTTCTTAACGCCCATTACTCTAAATCTAAATGCTTAACCATCTTACTAAATACCCATACAAATCTGATATTTATTACGAATATTCGAAATACCTGCCGCAAGTCTCCAGAAATATAATCTTATGTGAAACCTAGACAAACCAATACCTATAGACTCGCTAAAAAATAATCTTGAGTAATTTTTGCTGAAATGTTTTTCATTTAATCAAAAATTGTAGCATCTTTTATTGATGAGGCTGAAACTGACAGTTAAAACATAGTGGTTCATGTTGCACTGAAAGTAATTATGATTAGAGGAGGGCAAATTTGAAGTAGCAATTACAAGTTTAATATGGATATGAGTAGTGCGAATGGTTAGATACATAGATTTAGCTATCATGTTATTTATTGGTCTTACTGTTATCTTATTATTATTACTTACTTACCGCAATGCAACCTTATAGATAAATAAATTCAATAAAATGTTATTCTTGCAAACAACTATATGTAAAGAAAAATACTTTATTTTAAATAAAGGAGTTTTATACAGCTCAAACATTAACATCCTATTTACTATGCACCTTTTTGATAAAAATAAATACTTGTAATAGTCATAGTCTTATCCATATTAAACTTGTAATCACTACTTCAAATCCGCTTTATAATTACTATAATGTAATTTATAGATTGACGGGTCTCTGTCTCTTTTAGTTCTTTTTTTATTTATTTCTGCTAATTATTGTATATAATATTTGTTTGTTTATAAATAAATTTGTTCCGTCTCTGTCTCAACCTTGTATATGGAATTAAGAAATTATAACAATTTCAGATACCCATCCTAAAGTAGATATTCCAATTTCATAAAATGTCATACACAAGGTTGAGTCGGAAACCTGTTGATAGTAGAATTATTTATTATTTATCTGAAAGAATTTAGGAAAACTTGACTCCAGATCTACTTAACTTCATGGTCTAAGATTCGAACTTGAAAAAAATCTGCATCGGTCTGATAATAGAATGAAGAGTCATCGAGATAATAAGAAAATTTTATATTGACTTAAAGTATAAAACCTATAGAATATATAGACGTTGGGTTTACTATTGTTTACCTGGACGGACAAACTACTGGTTTGCCAGGTTTATACTTAAACATTTATGTTGATGCCAGTTTATCATTCATCATTATTTTATTGTGAACACGTTGATATAGGGTTGTCTGCATTTAATTAAAAATCTTAAAAAATATTTAGAAAAAAATTGCCAGAACAGGATTTTTTTAGCAAAATCATTTCTAATATATGTTCTAATATACAAAATTTATTATAAAATACATTTCAATCTATTAACAGATCGGTGCAGATTTTTCAAGTTCGGATCTTCTACTATCAAGACTGTTTATTGACTGCCAGTTTTAAGCTCTCATACTTTAAGCCCATTGTAAGATTAAAAGCGTAGAATCATATCAACCCGCATGTAGCATGAAGAGCTAGGTAAGTGTTAAAAATTAATTTTGTAAAGATTCCAACTGTTGGGATTTATTGTCAATCGTTAGAATTTTCCTGTAAAATAAATAAATTACAATGTTACCATATGCTCGTAGTTTCATTTTATTGACTCAATGCAACCAAAATTTATGATAAAGATTAATATTGCATTGCATGATATTGGAACTAATACTAATCTTTTATTTGTATTACAAAACAGAGGTATGTGCCTTTGCCATGTGTTAGTCACAAGTAGTCACAACACAATAACCATATTTTAGAACACAAAAAAATTGATAAGCAACTTTCAATAGTTTAATATCTACATGTAACAAATCACTTGAGAACTAAATTATACTAACATCACGGTAATAGAAAGTTGCTTAATCTTTGTAGTCGTCTCCAAGTCTGTCTCGCATCTCTTCAGCAACCTTCTTCTCAATACGCAGGTATTTGTTAACCATAGGTCGGTAGTAGTAGGCCTGGTAATCTTGGCGCTCCTGCATCTTAGCAAGGATATCCTTCTCGAGCTGACGCAGCTTCACCTTCTGCTGCTCTTCATCAATGAAGTGCATAAACTTTTCATACTCCTGAAATGAGAGAAACATAATATGAATTACAAACTTGAAACTTTATGGAATTGAAATGTGGATGGAATTGTACTGCAAATAAAGAATTGTGCACTCAAACATTCCAATAATACAAAGTTACCAAAAGGACCATTGTAACTATTCTTAATAATAATGAATAACTCCTCCATATAGTCCGCGCGGCGGTTTAAGATGGCTCGGGAAAAGTAGAAGGGGCATGCGCAGTAGACATTTCTTCGGTCTATTTGGTGGGGGCAGAGGAGTGAAGGGCGGGTGCGCGTCAACACTGACACGTTATTGGTTGATCAGTCGCTCTCCACCGCCCGCGCTCCGTTCATGCGTCTCGTTGTTCCCTTACGTACTGTTGCGCACAGATTGTTTAAAAAATTCTATTTTCATTACGTCATAGTGGAAAAAATGACGAAAAATAAAGTTTTAACCAGGCAAGCCAATTATTTTAATTAAGGTTATCATTAGAGGAAAATTTGGCAACACCTATTCAACATTTACACCTGATTGCAAAAAAGCCTTCAATATTGCAAGATGACGTAATGGAAGAAATATCAACACTGCCAGATGGCTAATTTTAAACTACACTTCTCTAAAATTTACTTGTGTTATCCAGGTTCTCAAATCCCATCGGTTCATAGGTTTATGCATAAAGAAGTAACAGGCAGACAGAATGCTACTTTAGCATTTATATTAGTTTAAGATAGTAGGGATATTAACAATTTTAATATACACCCTATTAGTGACTAGGCGTGACGGGTGCGTTTATATTTGTTATTTTACCTGCTGTGGGCTGGTATGTACGTATTGAGCGATAAATCTCGTGATAGGATGGCGATGGTACTCCCAGTACTTGGGCTCATAGCCAGGCGGGATGGGCGTGAGCTGCGCCGGCCCGATGAACACGTTGGCGTAAAATATAATCAGCCCTACGGGGATCAAGCCCACCATGGCGTAGAAGTGGAACATATCCTTGAACTTGATGTATTGCCATCTGCAATCAGAGGTTATGACATTAAAAAGAGGTAATTCGTAACAATAACACCGTAAACGACGCCAAAGTTTCTTATTTATTCTGCAGTGCAAATAATATTTGAAGATAGTCATGTGGAAATTAATAACAAATAAAAAGTGGTTAGGTAATCACTAACAGTATCACCGTACCTTGAGGGCTGGAGTGGCATTGTCTTGTGCCCATGATCGCCAAATAGGGCTTTGTTAGTTGAAAAATTCACATTTTGGACTATAAATGGTTTTCTAGGGTTATTTTTAAGTAAATTTATGCCGAAAGATCGGCCTAATGCACTCCAAGACACCATTTTTTTGACAATTATTTGACGTAAGATGGAACAGTGTTGCTGTTATTTAGGCATATATATTTTTTAATAAGGCAACTTTCATCATAAAGCTTGAACCCATGATACGAGATTGGCGAAGCCTAAAATAAAATACTATCATAATTAATTTCTGCGCCTTACACCATGCTTTTTATTTTGTACTAAATTAGTTGACTACAAAGTTTACAGAAGGCGCTTCGTACCTTCTGATTAGAGCCCATGATAATTTTATTGCTGTATTGTGTTACGATTTTTGGTGTTTCGGATTTTTTTATTGCAACACCGGCAACGTTACATCATCCGCTTAAATAAGCGCGAATTTTAATTTAGAAATGATTGGACGTAATTTAATATTTCACGATTTTAATGAAAATAAATTTATATAATAATGCTTTGACTGATATGTATATTAAGTAATAAGTACTTACTTTTTATTAAAGTTAGCAGCTCACGCTCGTGTCACCGTCTGTACCAAACATTAAGATCATCTTCATTATAATTTTGGTAAAATACTATAACGATAATATGTAAAGCAGCAATTTTCATATTATTTCATAACATTTCAGGAAGTTCACGTGCAACAGAGCAGCAATACTATGTACCACCTGTTGCCGACACTGTTCTTGATACGGGCCTTTAAAGCTAGTTATTGATTTTCAGACTGAGCATGCCCGCGTGAACGTCAAATGATAAGCTCGCCCACACAAAAATAAAATGTCTCTGCAGGGCGCAGTTGTTCGCTAATAAATTATTAATTACTTGCATTTCGACCTTTTCGAGTTCCTAAACCGCGTTTGTTATGCGTAATTTTGTGTAGCAATGGAAGAATTACTTCAGGATATTTTCAAGGAGGCCACAGGACCTAAGCTGAGCACTCTCAGGAAAGCTTGTCAGGACGCTTTAGGTAAATAAAATTCTTGAAAATAAAATGTTTGTTAATGTAATGTGGGAGAAATTAATATAAAACAAAGAATATAATTTCAAGTGAAGTGAGTATAGGTAGAGTCATTCACGATGACGTGTGCCGTGGTTCTTATTACAATGTCATTAATGGCTAATTTTGACAAAATCACGCGTTTTCGTGGATGGCACTAGGTATAGGTATGTAATCGATGTGAGAAGCAGCATACGGAACACGTTCGACCATAAATTTGCTTAGTTTAAGCAATATATATGTAATACTTGCCATGTGATATAAAATTCAGCAAGTTACCTATACGTTCTTGTATAGGTACAATTACATAGGTACCACCTATACCTATATCAAATTTGCCACTACCTAAGTCCCTAACTACTGGCCACTTTGAATGGTGATGTCATCCATGAAAAAATAACAGTAGACATAGGTGCTTATCTGGTTAGCTTAGTCAATATCAAAGAATATTAATGTACCTGTCAATATAGCGCCGCGTTTTGAGAGTCGCAAGTATTGCGATGAAGCCTGGTTCAAGCCACTTGCTGACAAGAGACAGAAAGGCTTTCCGTACCAACCTCCGTAAACTTCACTTTCCAGGCCTGTGGACGAAGATGTCGCTCTCACATCGGTCTAGTCACCCACGAAAGACGTTTTGCACAGGCAACACGCTGAAATTGGTCTGAATCATTGGCTGAAATGAATAATGAATTGATGAAAGCACCGAACTTATGTCAAAATTTCATGTTAAAGCCACAAACGAATACCCCTTTGGCACCTATTGAATGATCAACCCTTGGAATTGAATAAGTATCTATGTACCTACCTAGATACGTTTCTGTTTCTTTCACCGTCCAGTCCGAAGTAGCGAAGCACCTATCGCATTTGTGCAGGTGTACTGTGAACTAGTTTGAAAAGGTTTAAAGTTTATAATAATGGAACTATAGGGATAATAAAACTAATGAAAATGGACCGGCAGGCAAGGCCTTCACTTCTTAGCAAGGTGCCTCAGGGCGTCTCGATCGACCTCTCAGTGGGTTCTTCTAATGTCCATTACAGAAGCACTATGCATACAAGAGAGCAGCGGCCGGCGGGCGGCGCACGAGCTCCGTCGCGTGTGTCTGCTGCCACTACAAGTCGCGCTAGAGAGCAAACGACCGCGCCTCGTGCAGCTGGCACTGCAGGGGTTCCATGTATGTAAAGCACGAGGGAAGAACCTCAGACCACACTAACTAAAGCGTAGATATAGATATCCTTCATCCTTCTCAGATGCATCATTCATTATAGTACCTATCTCGCTCTCTTTCTCTCTCATGTTCTAATTTATCTCGTCTCGTTGGCTTTACTTTAGCATGGCTTAAAACTGAAGAAATGTTTAAAAGCTGAGATCTGCCATCATCAAAATTGTATGGACATAAAAATACTTAATTATCGACATAAAAATACGTAATGATCTGCCTAAACTTGCCAAATCATGAAATGGCGGCGTTTCATGTCATGACATGATATGCCTAGGAATTTCATGATCTGCCTAAACGTCACTAGGCAAATCGTTAAAAGGTGAGTTTTGAACGATATGGTGGATGTCCCTTAGCCAATTCATGAAATGGCGCCATTTCACGATATGCCTAGGAATTTCGTGATCTGGCGGATTTTACGATCGGCCGCCGACATAGGCAATCTCGCTCTACATTGGGGCTAAAGCCGGCGTTAGCCCTATACTACGAAGTGCAAAATTCGAACTTCGTATCTTGCTGTCTCGCTGACGCTATATTAGTTAATACCAGAGTGAGAGGGATGGTACGATACGAACTTCGATTTTCGAATTTCGTAATAGCCCCCTGGTTATTTTCACTTTTGTTAAAATTAAAGGTAGCGCAGGAGGTACTTATGTGCCTTTTTTTATTTAGAAAATCCTTCGCGACGACCGTTTCCATCGTGGGATCGAGCCAGAAGACGACTCGCTATGGATGCCTTCGCAACTCCTTTGTGCCACAGCTTCCGTCATGTACCACTTGCCAGATACTCAAGTACGTATCATCAAGAGCAAGAGTACCCTAAAAGATCAGCTCCATCTTCGATTCTTAGCTTTATTTTTATCGATTCGCACGAGCGAAGCCGCTACTCTACCTGCGGTATCGCTCGTGTGAACCGATAGATAAATTTAGCAGTTGAAATGAAACTCCAGGATTTTACTACCTACTGAAATACCAAAAAAAGGACTAAAACTAGAGCATAATAGTAGATTATTGTCGTGGCCTGGAAGTAGGCAATTGCTGGCTGAGTATGAGTATATATTGCTATTCCAGCCGAGACTAATATAAAGCTTTTCTCAAAAATGGTGAATAATTCTGAAATAGAATAAACTTTTTCTCAAAATATATTATAAAATGTAATTTTATTCCAATATTTTTCTTATGCTTTCCCGCCTTTTTTCATTAAAAATAAACTGCAGGTGTATTTTTCCACCGAAAACACCACAAGCTATTTCAGACCCAATAGAAAAAGTCCGGAGTTCCAACAAAATATCTGATACCGGCCATTAGACTTGGCTGTATACGACTTGTGCCAACATTTCCATGACCTTTTTAACTTTAAAAAAAAATGTGACTGATTGCAGGCGCGCTAATTCATTATTGTCGAGCTAGCGCGCCTGCAATCTTTTTAACTTTTTAATTTTTCACTGACCATAAACTATGCACTTCACCTTCTGATATGTAAAGAATAATGTCAACTTTTACGGTCATTTTTGAGAAAAGTCATTTTATATATCACCTACATTCAGTAGGTATAAATAGGTACGACATTATGAGCATGATACTCGTAAGTGAAAAAGTTGTTTATGTTTGGCTGGTCTTAGGTCCAAATATTCCGCATGTACCTATCCCTGGCGCTGTCTCCGCGCCGCACTCTGAACGGCCGGCTGTGCGTGTGGGCGTGCGGACGGTGCGCAGAAGCCGCGGCTGCCGCGCCACCCGTCGCCGCCGCCGCGCGCGCCGCCGCCGCGCAGGCGCTTAGAGCCTACTGTGCGCAGCTGGGTGAGTCGAGAACAGACCCTGTACTATACTGCTTCTTCTTCATCAACTTAAGAGTTATACTCTTGTCGGTGGAGTATCTTCCACACATCCCTCCTTTGAGCCATCCTCTTGACCTCTTGATACGACGCGACGCCAACTTTCTCCTTTATCTGATCGATGTAGCTGCGCCTAGGTCGACCTCTTCCTCTCTTCCCCTCACTTCGTATCTTGCCGTCCCGCTGACTACCTACGACAGACGTAGGTACCCCCCTATTTCTATTATTCTACATCTACAACTCCAGTAACTTTCACTACAGATGAAGAGTGTCAAGAGCTTCTGTCTGACGGGTCTCCTTTGGACCGTAACCACATCGTAGCAGTCGGATGCTACAGCGAAGTCATACCAGTCATACAATACCTTTGCAGTCGACTCTCTGAAACACAGTTGTGAGTTTCACCATAATTATTAATTACTCGACCGAAGTACGAAAATTTGACGCGTTCTTCAATTGTTTTTTTTTTACAGAATACCAAAGCAGAATCCAGTAGCTCTCTTCTTCTTGGATTGTCTCCTGACTCTAATGTCAAGTCTGTCAGAGAAAGTCAGCGATAACTCTCATTTCATGACGTTCCTTTGGCAGAAGTTTTGTCCTTCGCTAATATCCTTCCTTGGGACTCCGAGAGTTGATAAAAACATCAAATCGAGGTGAGAAATGATCACTATTTAAGTAAACAGTAGTAAGTACCTTGATAGTTTATTTCATGATGGTTTATTTCAGGGAGCATGAAGGTCACTTAGTGGATGACTCGGGTAGAGGCTCTGGAGCTTTAGTTTGTGCCCCAAGCTTCAACAGTAAACAAGCTAAAGCTGTCTACAGGTAATTTTTATACTTATTTAAATCTATATCCACTGGTTCCGCAAATTTTTAACATGAGGCGGCTATATATCTAAGAGCACCCGGTTTCACAACTGACCTGTTTCGATATAAGCTATCAAACGTTTTCATTATTATCAAGTAAGTAAATAAATAATTATCAAGTTATCGTCAAAATTCTCCCCCACAGCATAGCCAATCAACTAATCCGCCTAGTTGGGTCAACTTCGAACCTAAGACCGGTGCTAGAAGCTTTATACCACCGCATGTTACTTTATCCTCCAATATCACACCGGGTTGAGCCATTGCGAAGCACAAGAGAATTACTCCAGAATCCAAAGAGATTGTGCCAGCTGATTCTGCTACGGAAGGCAGAGATGGAACGACATAGTGATGACATGGCGATATTACGACTGTAAGTATTATTTAATCTAGCACACACACTTCTTCGTATCAAATACAATCAATCAATACCAATCTCAAAGCCATTGCAAAAATTTGGTGACTAATGAAAAAATGTTGAATGCGAACATGACATCAATTTATTTTACCAGAATAATGGACGGTATAGAAGAATGTGGGCGTTGTGGCAACCCGGAAGTGGTTGCTGCTGCAGTGGAATGCGTGGTATCACTCTTGGATGCTCTTGAAAAACTTTGTTCCGGAACTACCGAGTACCTCTGCCCAGAAGTTGCCACGCTCATACTAAAGCACTGGCCAAGGTTGCAGGATGCTGACTACACGGGACCTTTGACATATCAGACTTTGGCTCGATTGCCCAGCCCCTACAGGTAAATGGAACTTCATACTGGATCTATAGGCCTTCCTGCTTGAGAGTTAACTGCAGGCTGTGTAGTGTACAAGTCGTATACGACGAAATGCCTCTACGAGTTCTGATAACTGATAAGAAGTTTCTTGAATTTGTCTTTGCTCATTGACAGCTTTATGAACAGTTATTTTTTTTGCACAGAGATGTAGTTGCTGTTCTACAATGCAATGAAGAAAAGGACCATGACTCTTCAGGTACTTACAGTCAATACAATATTTAAGAGAAATCCTTAGGTAATTTAAATCTCCATTACAAATTTACTTAGCTTGAGAGAATGCTCCTCTTATCCTATTAGAGACAGAGAGCGTATTAAATCAAATATTTAAATCAACGGGATATGGCTGACAAGTGTAACTATTCTAAGTCTTAATTTCAGACACTTCAGGCCCTGAAAATATGAGTTCAGGTAGCGATGCCGAAGCGGATTCTGATGCAGACAATGTATTCCTGCCCTCACGTGCAAGCCACCCTAACTTCACTACGGATATTGAAAACGATTCCCCTCACAAGAAGGCTAAAATTATACCGAAAACGCTTAACCTTGGCAGGTACTGGAAGAATTCCCTTCAGTTTGATAACGAATCGGTCGCTAGGATATTGTAACTTGGGTTGACACTACCAAAAGCTGAAAGAGATGTTTAATCTGTTCTACTTTTTGCTTCTAGGTGCACAGTAACAGAATGCAACGCAGACCTAGAGCGCCATAACGCAAGACAATTCGTGAAGACACTACAGAACTCCTTGCTACCAAAACTGTTGAATTTGAGGACCTGTATTGAAGTTGATGAAGCAATGCAAGAGTTTGCATCGAAGTGCTGCCAACATAATGCGGCGCAGCCTCCCGCTACGTCCTGCATTATGAATGCTGACGGAGTTTATCTTGCTACTTACGCTGCTCTGCTACTTACCTTACGGCAACGACGCACAGACTATTATAGGGAGCCTAGTGTGAGTAGAATATTTTAACTGCTTGAACGGATAGTGACATTTCTTCTCAAGTTGTTGTTATACCAATACTCGCATATGAACTTTTACATAGCAGTACAAAGTATTTATTATGAAAGGTACCAAAGAACTGTACTCCATTATGTAGAATTTGTTTTTTCCAGAAGATCCAAGTGTCGCTGACAGAAGACGAGTTCGTGGAGGAAGTGCAAGGCAGTGGTGTGTTGGTATACCTATCAGCAACGTGGCTTCGCGAGCTGTACCAACAAGTCCTAGTCAACGATCTGCTGAAAGACGTCCCTGGCT
Organism: Choristoneura fumiferana; assembly: GCF_025370935.1. Classification (NCBI taxonomy): domain Eukaryota; kingdom Metazoa; phylum Arthropoda; class Insecta; order Lepidoptera; family Tortricidae; genus Choristoneura; species Choristoneura fumiferana. Next base: position 13,244,687 of record NC_133494.1, read on the forward strand.
CCGACCATCCATTAGTGCATTTGCTATCAGGTACGTTCTTAAATTCTGAAAGACTATATACACAACTGTTTTCTTCATGCACTGGTTTATGCATTATTTTTACCTTCCTAGCAGCTTGCATGATTTATTTTTTCGTAGATTATTGTCTTAGAATTGAAACTACCGTGAAACATAGACATACGAAGTATGTTTCGAACCAATCCCTGATTTCTTATCAAGGTGAGCTCAAAACGAAAGGCAACCGTTTACAGTAGACTTCGATATGTAAAGTTATTGTTTCATAATATTTGTCTTTTACCATCTTTGACAGATCTAGGAGGTTTGGACCAGAACCCTGTGATGTCGGACTGGCAAAAGCTTAAAGAGGTATCTATGGTCTACAGCAGCCTTAACGACTCCACGCAACATCAAGCCAGTTTGCGATGGGCAAGAAGGTATGCTACCTTAATTATTTACTAATTAATAATTAAACACTTTTCTTATTAGGTATTGAAATAAAAACTATCAAAATTCAACACACTGCTCTCTTTCTTCTAGAATATTAACGTGTATCTGGGATTCAATGGTAACAGTTCTCAGTGTACCTTTGACTGGATATAGGAACCGTAAACAGAAATTTAATGTGATAATTTCAAAGAAGATTAATACTTTCGGGAAGAGGAAAAGGAGTGCTTGGGAAGGATTGACTATACAATGTCTGGAGGGGTTACATAAGGTAATTAAAAAAATATATGGATGCATAAATAATCATACTATTACTCATTTTTGTCGATCTAATGCACTTTGATAAATTCATAAGTGCTTAATTTACTGCTCAACTCACTCGACTATCCACCATATCCGATGGAGCAATTTTGTAATTTTTCATACTGTAATTTTGTTTTAGGCTGCAAGAGTGAGCAACACTTTGGGCTTACAAAACCGCTGCAGTAGCATTTTAGCACTCCTAGCAAATTCCGCAATTTCCCAACCCCCTAATGGAAAAATATTAGCAACTCATGCTCTATCATTGGATATTCTAATAACAGGTAACAAACTTGTCTTTAATCTTCAACTTTTCTTTGTTCATCAGAGTTAAAAGCAGATAAAAAGTGTCACACTCAAACATTGCAGCGAGTCTAGATAAAATATTTTTTTGATTCTTTTCCCTTTCACTTTAATATTTTATTTTCGTATTTTATGCTAATTCATATCAAAGAATAAGATTTAAGAATACATTACAATCATTAATATTTTTAAGGTGGTCTGGAACTCGGTGCCAAAGCGCCTGAATGCTGGGAGCATATCTTCGCGGCCTGCCAGTATGTATCCAGTTTCGAGCACTCGCTGTTTGGACAGCAAGGCAACAATGCCACCCCGATAGTAGCCATGCAGACTGGACGTAATAAGACTGTCTCTATACTACAGGCTGATGCGAAGTTAGGGCTGGATGGGCGGGACGATGAGACTTGGTAAGATTACGTAATCATTTAGATATTTTTTTAAATATCTTATTTGGAAGATCCAATGATGGTATTGGTGACTGTTTTGTATGAGTTACTAATTCGAAGTAAAAGTTGAGTATTGATAACTTAGTTCGATCCTTTTGTTGTTCCAGTGTGGATGTATTCAATTATTTACAACCGATGCTAGAGAACAATCTAAGCAACGACATGTCTGTAGCTAAAATCGTTGAAACATGCCGACAGGAGGTAAATATCAAATTGCTAAATACTTAACTTCTGATATATTCGTTTACGGATACGTAGACCATGATATTATACTGAATGTTAGCTACTCCCATCTCTCTATTCGTTTGAGTGTAGATCGTTTTTCCCGTTTAGGGTGGCAACGTAATATCAGGCGCAGGAGCGGCGCGTGTGTGCTGCGCATTGTCAGCGGCAGGCGACGCCCTGTTCACGCGCCTCGCTGCAACCACTACGCTGCCTGCTCTCAAAGCAGCCCTACAGAGGCTTGTTGCTCATCACCATAGGCTGGTGAGTAAACAGATCATGGATACGCGTTGACAACGTGATTTGTAAAAATAAAATCCAGTAGATGTCTCCACCCACAATCCATGTCTGCTTGAAAGACAACTTCAGCGAAATATAACAATTCGTTAACAACGTGAGAGAAATTCGTTCAATGGTGTACAGTGACAGTGAATAAATAATTCAAAATAAATTATATGAATTTCAACTTTCATCACTGTTTCCCTCTTTCAGTTATTCTCTAGCTGGGACCAAGATGTAGTCAACAACAACGCCCCCTGGTGGCGCCGCGGCAAACACTCAGGCTCGAATGGCGGTGGCGAAGCAGCGCGGGCGCTGTGTCGAGCTGGCGACGTCGCCTTGCGATGTTTACGAGCTGCTAGACCGCTGGCGCATCGCATGTCTATATGGACCGTTGTGGGGCCGCACTTTATGCAGGTGCGAGCTGGCAACTTTGAAGGTCACCTCTAGGCGCTTGCCACGCGATATTCTAGAATATTGAAAGGCTCTTGCATATTTAATAGCAATACTGATTTTCTAAAACTTCCTTCATTGGTCATCGGTCGAACGGTCAGGTCATCCTGCTTGGCTCTATAATTAATGCGTAATCCATGGATTCATAAAATAATTATTTTCTTTCATCTTTCTCTTGCTATTTTTTTTTATTAATCCAAGTCGAAACATAGTGGTCGCAGTTTGAAATAAAAATCATAATAAATCTCATGCCTGGCCTGTTCTTTTAACCGTTATATACGATGCCAATTTTGATTTCAACTAGTCCGACGTGGTAGTTCCAGGGAAGATTCGAAGTTTTTGAAACAAAAACTTCCTTTTTCAGGCCGCGTGTCATAAAGACATCCAGATCTCAAGTTTAGCGATCCAGTGTCTTCATGACTGCGCCACAGCGCTATTGAACCAGCAAGTGGAACTACCTCATTTCCACTTCAACGAGGCTCTGCTGAAACCGTTTGAGAACCTTCTATGCTTGGAACTGTGCGATGACGATATTCAGGTACTTAACTAAAGCCTTAATTTCTTTTTCTTTAGACTTAGACGTGATGAAGTAACAAACAAACAAACAGACTTAGAAACTTTCGCATTTATAATATTAGTGGAATTCTGATGATTATTAACGTTTTCAGGAGCAAATAATATCCTGCATTTGCGAATTCGTGGAGACAAATAGAATGGAGATTCGATCAGGCTGGCGACCACTTTTCAATACTCTTCGAGCCGCCAACAACTCCAACCAATACTCCGCTATACTCGAGATTTTCAAAGTGTTCCTAAATACAGACAACACTCTAGTTTTCGCTAATGCCGCTCTGGACTGCATTCTTTGCCTCTTAAGCCATATCAAAGGCCTCCACTACGACGAAACACAAGCCACAGAGGTAAAACAAAAGAAAAACTCAACCCAAACACAAATCAAACCGAGTTTAAGCCTCAAATTCTCAAAGAACAGCAAATTTATTCCACTTAGCGAGGAAAAATCAGAAAAGGTCATAGTGGATATGTGTAAAGAGGCGCTCTACCATTTGGAAAATTGTGCTGATATCCTTACAATGATGTACAACATGCCTAAATGCCCGATATTTAATACTGGAAACAGAATCAAAGGAGACATGCCTTTAGCTGTAGTCGATCCTATTATTCCTAGCAATTCTCTTGATATCACCAAGTACATTTCGAACGAGCATTGCGTAGAAGATCTAATTTCCTACAGGAAATTATCCACTAGCCTTCCGCCTTCAAATACAACTAACAACTGCCTTTTGAAACTTGATAAGCCTAGTAATATACTGAAGGTTTGGTACGTTTTGATTGAAGGGCTTATATCAGCTACGGTTGTGTGCTCAAAAAAGAATCAGCCTGCCGCTATGGAAACCTTATTCAAACTGTTAAGAAACACTATTGACGTTCCTGGTACACATTTTGGTCTGCATTGCTTAAACCACTTGCTGTTACCAACAGTGCAAAATTGGCTTCGACAAATTGCCAACGTCAATACACACTGGGATAGCGTCATGCCAAACTTCAAACAATGTTGTGGAATGACTACAGATACAATCGTGGTATACTTGCATCATTTACAACAAATCAACATCGAACGATCGACAGCAGATGGTAACCCTGATGAGGAAATAGAACCAATTGAAAGCACGGAAGCTACGTTTGCTCTAAAACAGATTTTGCTCATTTTGGTGGAATGTATTGCTCAACCTCAGGAACCAATAGCTAGACTGGGAGCGTCATGTATTCGGCATATTATATTAACATCTGGGCACTTACTGACTGACAATCAGTGGGAGATAGTATGCACGAGTTTACATAGAGCATGCAACGTGTGCTTAACCCCTTTGAAGCAACTAACTTACGCTTTCCAAGAAAACTCCAATAGTTTCTACGGCGACTTAGCTATGGTAAAAGTGGCTGCAAGACGGGACTGTTCAGTGAATGACAATGTCAGATTACATGCCATGGCTCAACAAGTATTCCTGAATGAGCAGCTGAGAGGGGACGGTCATGCAAAGCTGACTCCAAAGAACTCTTCCAATAACTTAATGCTTATCGATGATCGGAGTTACATTTTCCTTATTTACCTTCAAGAGACTGCCAATTCTTTAAATCCAGAATTGTACACAGTTAGAATTCCTCATAGAGGTTTGGTAGTTGGATTGTTAGCTCATCAGATTTTAGTTCAGATAATAGCTACGGTGCTCATTCAGGCTTCCTCGGATGTCTTTCATGGCATCAACAGTATCTTGCTAGAAAGTTTTAAAGCGGGATCAAATATTTGTAATTACAAATTTTTCCTGAACAGTGATAACATGGATTTGTTACTAAAAAGTTTAGAGTTATCGTATGTAAGAGCGATGCAATTTGACTCCCGACCGGGATTGAAATTCCTAGTACAGAAAGTTTCTAACCTCGACTATGCCGCTAATCTATACAAACAAACAACTTCTTCATGGCTTATAAAAATAATAGCTCTGACAGAGATATTCTTCAGCGGTGTTCATAGATTCAAATTAAAACCAGCAGATGTTTCTATAATTCTACAAAATTACACAACGACTCTAAATCTTACTCTTGAATATGATCGGTTTATAATGAAAATATTTGATCTCAAAGCTACGTGGGAACTCCTATGTAACAATTATATAAAACATTTGATAAGCATATCGGACTTTGATGAGCCGGAAATGAAAGACAGAGCATCTTGTAGTTCAGTTGAGACAGATTCTTCTAATCCCTGTGATGAATACTATGCACAAAATACACCTGAATCTTCAGAACCTGCTAAAAAAGAAGATCTGAACGAAAAGTCTGATAGCGACAACCCAGACCATTGCATTGAAAAACCAAGACCATTCACGTTTGCAGACTTTAAAATAAACAGTGCAACGGTTGAAACAACAGAAGTTAATAACAGTGATGAAATCACAGAAGTGACTGAGGATAAAGCGGTCAATGAATATGATGCAGGTGTGGATAAAAAGTCAGAACGATCTGATTCTGATGAAGTAATACCTAGTAAAGTAAGGATAAAAGAAAGTGAATCTAGTGCAGTAAACGAAAAGAAAAAAAGCGCCCCAGATGCGCTGGACAGTCATATGAATACACGCAGAGTTAATATAAGTATTTGTGAGGGACCGTCATATGATAAAATCCAACCAGTAGAGCCGATCATTCCTCCTCAACCCGTGCCGCCGGAGATTGAACAGCAAAGAGCATTAAGTATAAGTAAGGTAAGAAATTAAACTAAATAAAATTGAAAATTAAAACAATCTTGATTAGAGCGAAATTTTCTGATTACAGGAGCCCGAAGATCGTTAGATAAAACTGACCAAACTGTTAGTCCCACAATGGGCGTCAACAACTCTTTTCTTCTTGACTAAGTACTTATGTATTTTTTTTCAGGACACAGAAGTTCAGCGACATTGTTTCCAGAACATCCTAATAGCATATCTGGAACTGATTTTGACATTCCCCCTGGAAAGGTTCGAACTAATCAAGCCAGTGCTCCACAGTGGATTCGCTCAGCTCGCCAAAACGGTCACTGATCCCCAACTACTGGACAGAATTAATATATTTTTTGATAAAAAAGACTTAACCGAATTTAATTATAAGTAAGTATCAATTATTGTGATATATAAATTCACATTTTTAACTTGTATCCCTCAATACTTCAGTGTTATGTGCGAAATAAAATAAATTACATAGGTATACCACAACATTGCTTTTTATTGTAAAATGAAACAATCTTTCTAGGTATTATTTTAATAGTCTTTTGAGCTTTAAGCACTAAACAAATATATTTCTCTTGCCTACGTCTAAATATTCATTTTTAATAAAACCTACTATTTTTACATTGCAGGACACTTGGTTCAGTCACTCACACATTTATTTGTCTTTTGTATAAAATGCTTAAGTATGTCAGTATATCGCGTACAATGTAGGATCAGCATACAAATAAAATGGCACGATGAACTCACAATACTTACAAGAGGAGTTATAGAAAGACAACAGATCAATAAATGCAATAATGCTCTCATATATGTGCGTACGACACGTGTCTGATATTTTTATAAACAAATACGTAAACAACTCTCGTAATGGCACTAATATTTGGTGTAATCGGTTTCATATTTACAATTTAGTACATACATATTTACATTAAAAAGTCTTATCTTAAAACAAAAATACTTACAAACGATAACGTCACAGCAACTATGGATACGCTTAAACCACAAGCTCCTTTCGTTGGGTACGTATGAACAGTCAACGCATACGACAACGCACTTAGACCTAAATCACTTGAGATTAACGGGCTCTCCCGGTTAATAAGTTCAGCTAATTTCTCAGCTTCTAAAACACACACACGCAACTGTAGATCAGTCGGATGATCCAGTATTGTCTCTACAGAGACGAATATCTCCATTTCAATGGTGAGGTAACCTCTTAGAGCGCATTCGGCAATCTTGACTTGACGTTCCAAAGCGCTGAGGACATTCTTCAGATTTATTACTGAAGAAGAAATGTTGGTGCCATATAAGGCTCTATCTATTTGCTTCTTGGAATAAAGGATTCTTAAAGCCCCTCCGCATTTTGGGCAACATGCGCCGGGAGCTGTGAACCCAAGGCAATTTGCTTTTCTTAATGGGGGACAGATGATTCTGTCGACCTGGCATTTGGGTTCCATGAGGTTCGAGATGGGTCCGACAGCTAGACAGGGGCCCCGGTAGTCAACGCTCACGTACTCAGACCACGCAGCGCATTCAGAATTGTAGGTGATTCCGTTCGTCCCACAAACAGATCCAACCTGTAACAATGCATTATTTGAAAACACACACTGTATAGTTACTTGAGTCTAGTATAATCATCATAATTATGTGTCCTGTAGACTTGTTTACCTTTGAGCACCGTTCCAGACATTGTCCCCAATACGCAAACTTGCTGCCGCTCATGACAAGATGACATGGATTAGAATGTGTACGACTATCCGTGTCGCAAACAGGCATTGGAGGCTGAGAGTTGCAACTGCTTGTATTCACTGTTGAAAGAGACAGGTGCTGACGTTGTATAACGGTACAAAATAAATCATATAACTTCTCATTTTGACTCTTATCAAACACTAGACTAGGTGGAATACAAATATTCCTTGTTCCCACTGCTCAACTGGTTCAATAGTTAAACAGTAAGGACAAATTTTCTACTTACTATCGAACATTTTTATGCTCTATTATCCCTTTATAGGGCAAGAGCCAAAATCGGTCGCTCGTGCGACTATAAGACGTTGTCCATATGACCGTAATCCATAAGACTCAAATTAATAGTATTCGCATACCTACTGTTATAATCTATTCAAAGACTTAAGAAAAAGATGAACGCGAAAAAAGTCTTGCTCTATAAAGGGTTATAGCCCTACTATTTTTCGCTCACTCATCAACTATGATCAGTAGATCGTCTACGTAATGGCTTAGTTCTTGTTCGCACAACGCCGACTCTTCCATGAATGAAGTAGGTAGACGTATAGATTCGCTTTAGAAACTATAACTTCATACGATCCACCTAAATGCGTTTTTGTGGTGGGGTTTAGATATCGAGAGTTCCTAAGTTCCTTACCACAAACATGTTGCGGGCAGCTCGCCTGCAGCCGGGAGAGGCACACGTTGCGCGCGGGCAGGCACGCGTGGCGGCGTCCACACGCTGCGCCGGCGCACAGCGAGCGGATCCCGAACTCGATCTCACCGTCAGTGGCGCCCGCACATCTGTAATAGGAGCGTAGGTTCAGGTAACTCGACTATGCTGAAATGGCTTCGTCATTCTGATCACGTCCGAAGTGAGACGTCAAGCTAGAATAATATAAAATAAATAAATAACGGTTTTTTTCCGTCTGCACGCCCCAGTCTCCTATAGGTAAAGCAACTAATTTTTTTTTTTAAAAACATTAACAACCAGTAGGTAAACAAAAGCAAAGACCAAGCGTCTTTGGCCCTCAAGGACACTCAACCTATGCTCTCGAAAGGGATGAACGGCGGAAAAAAGAGGAAGCCTTAGCCCAGCAATACGACACTTTAACGGGCTAAAAAAAAGGAACGGTAGTGTTACTTGGCGAGGCAAGCGTTGGGGTAGAGTCGTCCGGGCGAGGCCACGGGCAGGTGGTGCGGCGGGCAGTTGCAGGGCAGCCCCGTCAGCAGCGCCGCGCCCGCGCCGCCGCACGCGCGCCGCGCGCACACGCGCTCGCCCACCACGCACGCGCACGCGTTGCACTCCATGTAGTACTTCTCACCTGGACGAAGAGGCTTGTTTGAGGTTCAGTTATCATACTACTGCTCAACAGCTCAACATTTAGATTGAACAGTATGGGGAAGATTGAAACTAAAAGATCTGTCTTAGGAACCATGCCATCGATTTTAGTGACAAGAAAAACTAAATAAGTACATAGATTTAAAAAAACACATAAAACATAAGTTTAAGTACATAGATTTAGGTGATCCAGTTTGCATGTTTAATAAAAATTTGTACTCAGCAGGGCTACTACGAAATTCGAAAATCGAAATTCGTGTCGTTCAGTCCCGCTGACACTTACTTGTTCTATTTAATACGAGAGCGAGAGGGACGGTACGATACGAACTTCGATTTTCGAATTTCGGAGTAGGCCCTCAGTTCGGGAATTGTCTAACGCTTTGACGCTAATGATTGTATTCACAGTCTCTTTCTACCCCCGTCTTATACCGTGTGACAGAAAAAAGTGGTGAAAACGACAGGTGATTCCAAGTATGCGCTCCGTGAGGCGGGACTCTGCTATATCAGATGATATGAGACAGCACGCAACGCCCGCCCGCGCCGTGCACCCGTTTACAGCAGACCTCCTAAGAGCACCTCTTACCATGAGTCATGACCTTGTCATGGAGGCGGCAGTTGTCAAGCGCGACGCAGGGCAGCGGCTGGCAGCGCGCCAGCCCGCGGCCGCTGCACTGGCACACCTTGAAGCAGGCCTGCGCCGGGCCCGCCATCGGCACCCGCGCCCACGACCCCAGCGGGACCAGGTATGGGCTACCGTCCCCTGTGGAACAGTTAAATAAGGGTTCCTAGTTAACTAAAGAACCCTGAACACCGCTTTGACCTTGCTAGCCTATGCCGTGGTAACCCAGTGGCCTTTCAAACAGAGGGTTGTGGGTTCGATCCTGAGCTCACACTTTTGAGTTTTTCGGTATTTATGTGTGAAATTGCATTTAAAATTTACTTTCAGCTCTACGGTGAAGGAAAACATCGTTAGGAAACCTGTATAAACGGACGAAGCAATTCAATGGTTTATGTGAAGTTCCCAACTCACACTGGGCCCACGTGGAAACTACTCTATAGGCCGGATGATAATGATAACTTAACCCTAACTAAAAGGAGCCTTGTATACTTAGGGGCTGTTTCGCCATCCATTGATTAGTGTTAACTGACGGTTAAATGTGATGCCGTCTCTATTTGTTTTGTTCGAATAGACGGAGACGGCATCACATTTAACCGTCAGTTCACACTAATCAATGGATGGTGAAACAGCCCCTTAGTGTATTAACTAAGAACACCAGTTTGGTTATGATTGGTTTTTTGGAGTATTTTTGTTTTTTTTTTATTTCAATTCCAAATTCGTTACTTTTACGGGTATCCCGTGAAACCATATCGAATTCGATATCCATATCGATTTTTCGTTTTTTTTTTTTTTTCGTTTTGGACTAGTTCCTTGTTTACAAATTTCTATGGTACCTATTAGTTGATTCGCTTGCAAAGAAAAACTGAGAGAGAAGGGAAATATATGTACCTATTATACAAGTAGGTACTAGAAACAAGTAGCAGGAATACAGTGGTACTAACAGCCATACTGCAAGTATAAAGAATTACGAAGACCCAAAAACGGTTTTTGATCCTTTGTGTTGCTCTAACTTCTTACCTAGCGGACACCCCTCAATGCAGGAGTATCGCGAGCATGCACCGCCTTGAAGACAGTTCCTGTTGACGACACAAACTTGTGTTGCGTTGCAGGGTGCGCCCGTGCACGGTGATGTCACTGCTTCTCGGGATGACAGCAATGGCGGCTCGGCACCTAAAAACCAAATGACCATAAAAAAAACTATTGATTCATTCGTTACTTTGCGGAGGTTCTAACAATGAAGTAAAACAACTACTTTGGTCACCCGCGACCTCGACTCACAAATCACACAAACCCAGCTATCACCACCACCACACTACACTACGTTTCGAACTCAACCAGGGTTCACCTTCAGAACAACACAACCGTTCCCCATGCTACCATGCAGATGTTAGACTGGAAACTTTTGAATCTCGACCCCTTCGCCTCGTATTGCCCTACGAAGAGTGAGTTAATGAAGTTTTTTTATTTGAAATCAGGTTTTCTAGCAATGGTTCTTAGACATGTTTCAACAAAATCGGTTCAGTTATTTTTGAGACATCGAACTTTGAAGTGACAAAGTCCCTCGACTTTTTCCAACGTTTTGTTGGTTAGGCTATTCTTATGTGAACTGTACTCACTAGGCCCCATGTAGTCAGTGAGCGGCACGCAGGGCGCGGCCTTGTGCGGCGGCGCGAGGCGCGCGCAGAGCGCAGCCGCGGTCAGCTCGGGCGGCGCGCGCGACCACTCCACGCACGACGACACCAGCCGCGTGCAGTCCTCCTCGCACAGCTGGCTCACGTGCCCCTGCCGTGCCGACCATAAGGGAAAGAAAGATCGACAATCAACTTAATGTTCGCTAGGATACCTTCCATTAATTAGATCAGTCACCTGCACCAATATAATATAATGACATAACAAAGCGTACATAAATATCTGATACGACTCTATTTCTAGAGCCGTTAGGACGTGTCAGATATTTTTGCACGCTCCGCTGTGGCAGATCTAATGCAGGTGGCTGTACTTCAGAGACTAGTATTCTGGAAGTATGTCTTCATATTCAGGCTCATGCATGAGATTGATCTTATTCCATGGATTTGTTACAGAACAATTCATGAATTGCGAGCATATCTGGTAATTAAATCACCCCTTATGGCTTATAGGCTTGTAAAAACATATGCCATTATTTTTATCGGAATTTCAACGGAACAGAGATTTTCCCAAACCGGTGGTAGATTTTTTTTGACATTCATAAGTGCTTGTTATAGCCTAAATCGACTAAAGTTATTTTGACTTTGACTTTGAACTATAAATAAATAATATCTAGCGGATTAAACCACTGTGGATTTTAACGTAAAATATTATAATAACATCGTATTGCGTGACAAAAAATACGACTCTTAATAAGAATGTTCTTACAGTGGGACAGAAAACAAGGGGTTAACGGGCGCAGGAAAGATAAACAAAATCGACCTCTGTTATTCCGCTAATATCTCTTCCAAAGAAATGATTATCAAAATGGTTTGCTCACCTTTGCTGTGCAAGGTTTAACGTGTAGAGCGCAAGCTACACTCTTCCATATGTCAGTCGGACATTGAGACGAGTTCTTCAACGGCAGTCTCAGACCTGACACAGTAACATACCTAAAAGATAAATAGAGTTTCATTTTCATAATTCTAATATTATTGGCCTTTGCCCACAGCAGTGGAACACAAAACAGACTAGTTTAAAAACAGTGTTCATAAAACCAGTATAATTGAATTTAAGTACTTAGTGTCAATTTGTTATAGTCATACCCGCTATCTTTCTGTTCAGCTACTGCCAAATGAGCATCAAGATCCGCTTGTGCAGTACACGATCTAAAAAGGCTTGTGGGCCTATTGTTTAGCTGACTGCAGTACGTTAGACCGGCACAGCCTAAGGAGCATGGCGCTTCCACTGCAAAACAAGAACTACATATCAATTCCAAATATTAGGCAAGAATATATTCTTAACTCTTGCATAAACAAAATATCATCGCAAGTTGTGCAAGTAAGTACCTTCTTCTATGCATTGCGTTAAGTCAGCCTCCTGTGGTTCACCCAAGCACTCCGCGTAGAACTTCTGCCAGTTATTCTGCCATTCCATATTAAAAGTACTGAAACATAGTCTGCGGCAGTTTATTGTCGTTGCCTGTAACACCAGAAAAAAAAATGTAAAAGGAAATCAAACAGTTGGTACCAATGGCCACCAGCAATATCAGAAAACTGTAAGCAACTTCAGTTCCTTAAAAGTTCCTGAACCATTGAGAAGGCGAAAGTAAAGTATATGTTTACACTCCTATACCTTATTGCAGCAGTGTAGTTTGGCCACATCGTGCGGTATGAGATCCTTGGTGTCAGGGGGCGCGTCTTTCCTCAAGAAGCATTGCCACAAGCCATCGTGAATGGCCGGAGCCCCGCATTCCTGTGCCAGAGTTTCGGCGATTTCTTGCGAGTCTCCTGTGCGACGCAGCACTGATTCGCATTGAGTTCTGCACTCTTGGCTTGGAGATTCCTGACAGCATGGTAAATCTGAAAAAAGATTATTAACTAGTGTATCTAAATATTTTATTTCGCCAGTTTACAGATCATACTTACCCAGCTCGTTCCCTTTTCTTTCGAACTGAAAGCTCTCTTTAATATATGCCTCTACCTCCACTTACATGCTACAGTATCATTGTTGACAGTAGAATGACTTCAATGTTGGTGAATCTCTAAGGCGAAACTGCACTGCGGCCAACATTGCACAAGATAAATACCTACTTACCTACAAACTAATCTACGACGTTACATTGAATGAATCAAGTTGCTAGCTAGCGTTGATACTCCCACGCATACCTCCACGTCTGGCCTAGATGTTCCACTTCTAAGCACAGACCTCCTCTCAGTCTGGGAGTTCTTGGACAGTATTTTCCACGCAGGCCCATGCCGATTAGGAAGTTCATCAGTCATTACACACTATTGTATGAAGTCCTCACGAAGTTTTAATTTTGCACGTAAATTCTGAAAAACTCGAAGGTGCAAGTCCAGGTTTGAGATACGCCCTCTTCATGACAAACCACTAAATAGGGCAAACCACTTGACTATCTATACCATGTCTTTTTTTGCAACTGCACAGCCAAAGACTATTCGCTCTAAATAAAGAATATACTCGTCCTCACATTTAGAAGTGTCATCATGAACTGTGGACGCCGTGAGTTCGTGCAGGCAACGCAGCAGCGGCGGCGACTGCTCGCAAGCTTCGGCGGCGCGCTCGCGGGCACCCAGCTCCATGTGGGCGGTGCCCACTCGCCACAGCACGCGCTGGCACGCCTCGTGGCAGCTCAGGGACTGCGTCTGTGCTGGAGGTACATGTGTGGTGAAAATTGTGGGAGTATATTTGGCAAACTAGTGGTGGTAGCCACAAGGTAAGAATAGTGTTGTATGTGAAATAGGTAGGTAGGTACTGTACGAGCCGACCACGGGTTTCATGCATGACAAGCATATTAAGAAGGGTTTTATTTGGGGGGTTGGTACGGTTACGAAAGTGAGACAAATAAATCGCAAAAACGCTGAAATTAGACAAAGTAGTAAATTCCTGTAGTAAATGTATAATGAATAATTTAGATGAATTTAGGTTTTTTTTAACCTTCAAATAGGTATCCTTTGTTTTCATAAAAGTCAGCTCAGAATTGATTTCACCGTGATTTCACCTCTTTTAATAACATTTACTGAGAGGAAAATGACGAAAAAGACGTCATTAAGCCCTGAATACACCTGAGCAACCCCTACTCACTGCAGCAGTGTTGGGCCTCCTGCTGCCGCTGCACGCAGCTGAAGAAGGCGATCTCGTCGGAGCGGCGACAGGCGGCGGCGAGCGCGCCCGCGCCGGCCGCCGTCGCGCACGCCTGCCGGCACGGCGCCGCGTGCCCCAGCGCGCAGCACGCGCGGCCCCACCAACCGGAACCGGACACCACCTCTGTAGAAGCACAGATTAAGCACACAGTGTACCGGACACAGCTTCGGTCCGATGTGAAGTGCTGCAGTTTTCAACTTTGACTGTACAGTCGTAGCGAGCGAGTTGCTCAAATATTTACGAGCAGCATTACATTTCAATAAGTTCATTACTAGATATCGTTAATAGGGTGACAGCACTAATCATAGACATGTTAAGCACACTAGTACCCAGAATGGACAGCAAGGATTCAATTCCTTATAGCTCGATCACCATTCACAAACTTAACTAGTTATGATCATCAGTGATTTTAACAAAAATAGAACCGACTACAAACACTTGAAAATAATTTTCTACTAGCTTTAAGTTAAGTCGGTGCAGAGCACGAGCCAGAAGGAATGGATTTTCTAGTTTTTTGTAGTCGGTTCTATTTTGCTAAAATGTTTTTTTTTGGTGTTTTACATTTCCTCAAATCCTTTTTAGAACACTTCATAACTCATTACAATTATAACATTAAAACTCACCTTGAATCGTGTGATTCATGCATATCCAAAACTCTATCTGCAAAGAAATTTAATTGATAGATCAATCAATAAATTACCGAGCCTTCCGTTTCAAATGCCTCCTTTGTGCCGTTCGCATTATTTCATTGTAACTGGATACCGCGGTAATGCTAAACCATCCCCAATTACAATACAATACCAGTGGGCGGTTTATTGATGAATAAGATCTTATATCCCGATGGAATAGAAAAAGGCTCTTCATAAAGTGAACGAGCGGTATCGCCTTACTATACACGTGATGGCATACACCGAGATAAAATTAATGGTGATTAAGTTCACAAAACGCCTTGATATTATCGGGGGCTTAGATAAGAAATTATTGCTGTCCTAATCGTTAGAAAAGTTACAGCTACCGGTCTATGGTCATTAATTTGATAAAAACATGAATAACTTAGTAAGATACGATCATCTACTCACGATGTGTGGTGCACAGAACTTGTAAATGTTTTGGATTCTCTCCTCCCGCATTGAAGAGTTCGACGCTATCTCCACGAGAGACATCTGAAACCAAGAATGATTAATTTAAGTGTTTTTTTTTCTTAATATAACGGTGACGATACCGACGAAACTAAAACAGACTAACCTGAGAAAAATGAAAACTATTGAGGTTATACTCAAACATAATTATTAAAAATATATGGTAGGCACAAGTAGGTTACTTTCGTTATATTTCTTAGGGGATTTATGTCAACGAATTGCGAGTAAAAATTGGAAATTAGCTAATTTTGACAATAACGCAGAATTATCCAACACTATTTACTTAGTTACGAGCATTGTTATTTTAGAATACTTAAGTTTAACTCAACTACTAAATTGTAATGTTCCCCAAACCAGGAAACATCACTAGCCTGATAACTAAGTTTATTAGCTTTCTCAACATTATCTTCTAAAATTTGTGTCAATGTACTAATAAAAATAATTAGATCATGCATAAGTTCACTCAAACCACAGGATATTTAGAAACATGAATCGTAAACTTATTTGGTTTTATGTATTTATATGCTACATGACATGATATCAAACGAGTGAAAAGCACATTACTTGTTTTAAATTAAAAAACAAATGCGGACGACGGTGCTTTTATTACATTAGCATTAGTGTTGAAATTTGAAGGAAATAAATCTATTTAAATCAAGTGAGAACTAGACGGAGTAATAAAGCTGCGCTTGCGCCACTGCATGGTTTTAAGTGATGGTAAACTATCGATACATTCAATGGAGATAACCAATACGTCTTTTTAATCAACGCCGGCTCTGGGACAGATCAAGAGGAGGCTCTAAGCGCCAGATGGCAAAGCGCGTAACTTTCCAGTTTCCAGTACAAAAAAAACACTTCTCATGCTCGTAAAGTTCCTGTTTATACTGTATCTAGGCGACATAAAATGACTTTTTATGCTCTAGTGCATAAAATAAAATCTTCGTCTAAGACCAACTTAAGACCAACACCAGGTGTCAACAGCCACAAACAAAAAAGTTTCTGTATACTTTTAAAATATTTTTTAATTTATATAAAACTAAAAATCATTCAAATCAATCATAATAAATCAGTAAAATTAAAAAAAA
Organism: Choristoneura fumiferana; assembly: GCF_025370935.1. Taxonomy (NCBI): domain Eukaryota; kingdom Metazoa; phylum Arthropoda; class Insecta; order Lepidoptera; family Tortricidae; genus Choristoneura; species Choristoneura fumiferana. The sequence continues at coordinate 13,261,143 of NC_133494.1, forward strand.
TGTAATTAATATAATAATGCATAAAAAATAGAAGGTACATAGAAAGTGAATCATTGCTTCCACTGTTGTTATTTCATTTCCTCGCCATCGAAGTGAAAAGCAGTGTAAAACTCGAGCATTAAACCCATTTTCCCCTCGACGTGTCTTTCCACCCTCGCCGTAACGGCTCGGGTCGCTATATGAACGCCTCGGCTAAAACGGCTCGTTTTATGCTCTCGTAGTACAATCTACTATTTCATGGCGCCTTTTGAGAAGTGCTGAAGCGGTGTAGACAATTTTGCTCTACCTTAATTAAAGGCTGGAGCCGGCGCTATTTTTGATCCATACTATCAAAGTCCAATCTTAGGTAACTGTAAAGTCAAATATTTAGTAGCTGTGTCGTTATGAGTAAATAAATATAAGAAATTAGGTACTATTGTCTAGTAACGAACAAAAATAATGGATCACTTTTCATTACCTATGATATCTTTAAACGAGCTTCTTGTATTAGAGTCTTTCGGGGGCGACAATTTGGTTTGGTCTTATCCCTGAGAAAACATGTGCTTTCGAGTTTTAACCTGAATGAAGGACAAACAGAAGCTCAAAAAATTAGAATTAGGTAGATACTTATATTAAGTTTAGTTAATTTTATGTTATAATACTATCATTAATTTACGTTTCCTTATTACAGATAGAGTAGACGTTGATTTTCGATTATCTAATCGCATTAGTTTATTACCAAAATAACGATAGAATATTATCGACTGTCTGCCGGTAAACACGCACTGAGTGGCAGCACTATTATAAACAAACACATGTTGCCGGGCTGTTATGGCTCTTCATTAGTTTAAGGAATTAATTGACATCGCCGGCGCTACATTAACGATCGCCTCCCTTTTAAAATATCGCGTTACCGACGCTGTATTGCTTTGTTTTATTTTGTCACTAACTTTTGCTCGTGACTCCGTCCACGAAGAATTTGTTGGTCGCTATCCCATCCCATTTCCGGGATAAAAATATATTCCCTCCAAGGGTCTCCAATTATTTCCAACCTTATATTAACTTAAATCGGTTTATGTGTGAAGAGGTAACAGAGAGAGGACAGACAGACAGTTACTTTCGCATTTTAATGTTTCATATGTTTTTGACGACCGGATGGCTAAGTGGTTAGAGAACCTGACTACGAAGCTTGAGGTCCTGGGTTCGAATCCCGGCCGGGGCGGATATTTGTGTGAATAACACGAATGTTTGTTCTCGGGTCTTGGATGTTTAATATGTATATAAGTATGTATTTATCTATATAAGTTTGTTTATCCGTAGTACAAGCTTTGCTTAGTTTGGGACTAGGTCAATTGGTGTCAAGTGTCCCATAATATTTATTATTTATTATTATTATTATTATTTATGTACAATAACAATATAATACTTTACATCCTTACTATTGTATTGTTTCCGGAAGTGTGTGTAAGGATGTGTGTGTGTGTGTGTGCGTGATTATTTTACCTAATTATGGTAATTCATTAAGCAATTGCCAACGAAATTTTACGTAAGGGTCTATGCATGCCGTATTTTTTGGGCGCCAACGACGCCAATTCCGTGTATGCGCATTTATAGCGCCGAAGTCTCAAAAAACTGAATTAAAATTAGCCGTCTCGTCTACATCTAAATCCTGAGGAACTTAAGTGCATCAAACTACATAGGCAGCTTATAATATTGTCTTTGTATGTTGGTTCACAGGATATACGGTTAGGTACATTATACATGTCTAATTTAAAGAAGTAGTTATAAACATTAATCCGACTACGCCCTAACCTAGGCCCTGCGAGGGGTTTACTAATGTTTCGGCGAATAACGTTTGGCAACCTGTTACATTTCGCAACTTTTAATTTCCCAACTGTTTAATATTTCTGAAACTGTAAATATTTCAGGATTTTTATAAAACTAACCTAACCTAACCTAAAGGGTTCTACACGATGGCCCTGAAATAAATCCTGAAATATTTACAGTTTTACAGCCTTATTCATAAAAAATCCTTAATTGAGGTTTGATCGGTCTGTTACTTAGCAGACTGATTAAGCTTGTTAGACGGTTGTCAAGAAGTATGATTCATAAACGCTTGCTAGCAGTCTGCTAGTTGTTGAGCTGCTGATAAGACGGATTAGACGCGTTATGTTGGCCACCTTGACAAATCAAAGACAAAGACAAAGGCCTAATCGATAATTAAAAAAAAAAATTGACAGCAGTGACAGCAAATTACCAGGAAAAAAAATAAAAAGCGAGATGTTTGTTTTCCCGCCATTTCCGATCCGCATGTTTATGTTGTGCAAAAAGCCATAATTATGTTAATCATCCTTATTTTTTTTTCATATTTATTGTTAATTTATTGTTGCTAATTTAGAGGATTTTTAAATACAAATTCCTGAAAATAAATTTTCCTGTTTTTTTTTTAATCTGCGTAGCCCTGCCTTCACTATAAATATCTTCGGTACCTATGGTTTTTTGCTCTAGTCAAAGTCAGCTGTTCAAACTTGTGGCGGCCATTTTGTGACTTAGCAGAGAGATAAAGGAGGGTCTACGGTCCACTAACTTTAGCAGAGCCTTGATCGACTGATTAGCGCTAACAGACGTTTATGAATCACGTTTTTTAGCATCGGGCCTTCAAGGAGCCTTCAAGGAGGCTCTAACTTTTTATGAATAAGGCTGTTAGAGTTTGCGAAATGAAAAGTTGCGAAATGAAACAGGTTGCCAAACGTTACGTTGCGAAAAGGCAGTACTCGCCTGCGAGGACATATTTTTTAAATTATTTTAACATATTTAATAACTCGTACTAAACACCTAAACAGAATCCTAAAGCACATAAATAATAAACTAATAAATAGTATTAACCAACAGAAATCTGAGAGTGCAGTGTATTATCGCACTTATCGCGCCCAAGGTGTTCGGAACAAAAGGTTATCGGTGGGTCTGAGAATAACACAATGATTGACATAAGCGTCTGGCAATTGCCTCATTTCTAGCTGTTATTTGTGATATATCCTGATATTTGGTATATATACACAAAAGCTCACAATTTCCCAAACTGTGCGTCGCGACGCCCCGCGGCGTCTCGGCGTTCTTCCAGGGGCCTAGCGAGATGGAAGGTACCCAAAGGTACCGGCACGCGTATCTAGAGCTACGTAAATTTGTTTTGTCACCTATTTAGTTTTGAATATTGTGTTTTTTATTCATAACATGTATGTTAGTCTGTAAGGTACCTATTTGTAGTAGGGGCCAAGTTGCCCGAAATGAAATAAGTGGATGAATAAATCTATATTCCTTTATAAAAGCGTCCCAAAACAATAACAACTCTTGAAGGGAGTTGCAGTATTAAAAAGATTGAGAGCCCGTGAACTATACCTGCGACTTCGTCCGCTATATATTTTCAAAGTCAAAGTCAAAATATCTTTATTCGATTTAGGCTATAACAAGCACTATTATATTGGTTATCGCTATCACGCGAAAACTATGCTTTTCTGGGAAAAAAGTAGTTCAATATCCAAGTTATAAACTATGTTTGTGCAAATTTAATCTAAATCCGTCTTACGACCTTTCTTATTTATAATGTCACTAGGATAGAATAGGATAAGAACATAGCAGGAAATTGTGTCTGCATTTATTCTAATAATAAAAATTAAAATTATAAAAAAAATTGATACAGTTAGTAAGTAGCGGTTAATATTAGTTAAAGTAAATTCAACTCGACACAAACATGCAAAAAAAAATCAATTGAGATGATCCTACTAATAATATAAATATGAAAGTTTGTGAAGATGTTTGGATGTTTGTTACTCAAAACCGCTGAACCGATTTAAATGAAATTCGTCAAACAGATACTTTGAGTCCCCAGGAAGGACATAGGATAAATCCCGAAAAAATGCATAGTTCCCGCGGGATAGCGATAAACAAAAACTACGTGGCGACAGTGGCAGGTAAATCCAAGTCAAGCCTAAGGAGGGGCTTGTATGAAAACAGGTTATTTTGGCTAAAATGTGGCCTTTGTCAATCAAAACTAAATAATATAAAGCCATTTACTAAATTAATCCTTCACTAACTTATGGTGATTTGGTGTTTTGTCTTTGTAACCATGTTAACTTATTATACATATACTGATTTGTGGAGCACAATAAAAAATATTTGTATTGTATTGTGATTCTGACAGCTCGTTGAGAAGTTAACATATAAGTGAACATGATTGCACCGTCACGTCAACAATTTCTAGTTGGACATACATGCTCACTCTTGAACAATGATCATTGTATACAAATGATGTCATTTAAATAGGTCTGATACGGGCCACACCATCAACAATCTAGGCTTATTGTCGTCGCAATTGCCTTGCCAATATCTGGCGCTATCGCTATATTGTTCTACTAATCAGCTTCATTAGTAACATTTAACTAACCACCATAGGCAAACTATTAGGTAATTATTAGTTTTATGACAAATAAACTATTTATTGAAAGAAAAATTAAAACAGTTTATTATTATTTACAGTAAAAATATTAATAGGTACCTAAATAAAAAAAATAAGTTGTTCTACCTTTGATATAAAATTTGAGGTTTGCCCTCGATTTCCCTAGTATCCCATCATTAGATCTTGACTTGGTGACAATGGGACCACCTCAGAAGAATACTCTTTCGAATAAAAAAATAACTTTGAAAATCGGTGTACAATTGACTGAGTAATCGGTGAACATACATACAGTGGCGTAGCTACCAAGGGGCTAGGCGGGGCAGTGCCCCGGGGCCCTCAAGCTCAGGGGGCCCTCGAAATTCTGCTTTATAGCTGATGATAAAGTTGCTTAGCATTTTTAAAGTCTTTGTATATAATAATGATTTTAATTCAAAAAACCTTACCAGTTTTGATAGCAGTGGGCCCCATTTTTTTATTTGCCCCAGGGTTGCCTAGGTTACCTAGCTACGCCACTGCATACATAAAAAAAATACAAACATTGGAACATAGAACCTCCTCCTTTTTTGAAGTCGGTTAAAAAATTAAAAAACTCGTGGTCGAAATCTTGAACATGACATGGGGACCTCATACTTATCTACTTAGATAAATACTATGGACATAAAAGTTGTAGGTAGAAAATAGGCAACCCAGTCATAAAATGAAAGTAGTTAACTGGTACATAAACTGAAGTTAGTAGGTAGCATCTTGTTACAAGAAAGCAGAAAACTGGTCTAGAAAATTAATAATAAAAATAATTCAGCTATGTAAAAACTAGCTATCGGGTTCAGGTTTATAATTAACTAGCTTTTGCACGCGGCTCCGCCCGCGTGGTATTCGGTTATCGCGCGCTGTTCCCTCGGGAACTGTGCATTTTTCCGGGATAAAAAGTAGCCTATGTCACTCTCGGGCCCATAAACTATCTCTATGCCAAAAATCACGTCGATCCGTCGCTCCGTTACGGCATGAAAGACGGACAAACACACAAACATACAAACACACTTTTGCATTTATAATATTATAAGTATATATAATGTATGGATTAAAAGTTGCAGGAATCGTTTCTCCTAAGCTGTAATAAATCAGCATGTGCACGTAATTTCAATATTTCAAGCACTAAACCGATTCTGGGAACGGCGGACACAATGTGGCAAACGATTTCAATGCGAGGTGCTTCGCTGCGACCGAAACGTCCCAGTGTATTTTTAATGCATTCGCCTCAGGCATTCGAAAACATCGCTTATTATTCAATCCGCGGCGAACGTTTGTCAATGGCGACAGAAAAGTTCTGTTGAATCATAAGCATAAAGAGCATAACGATAAAGAGGTGGCCGTATTAGCATGGAGACAATCGCGGGCGGGGGTCGTCACCAGCCATCATAGTTCACGTGTCCTGTGCCCGACGTGTACGGCATCCACCGCGCGTCTTTATGACAGAATTATTCGTAATGCCTCCTCGAAATGCGCGACACTCTTTTGTCGCACAATAAAATTCGTTTCAAATTAACATCGACGCATTCGATTTTCAGATAATGACTGCATAATCTAAAGGCGACTCGAAAGGGCAAAGATACGATTCGCAAATCTGTGCGATATGTAAATGAAGGTCAAGAACCCAAGCAACTGTGACAAATTGAGCCATTACGAGGAAGCCGCAACGACAATGAATCTATTAGGATTCGGAACGCACGCGTCTGCAACCATTTTGCATGTAAGAGGACCGCGACCGGCGTAATAGTAATAGCTCTAATAAAATTTAACGGCTCCTCTGTGCATTCGGAAGTAGTATTCAGCGCACGATCACATTTATGCAAGCACAGTTCACACATTACTTTCCTCTGGTGTAGTACCACATTGCAACTTATTGTTCATGCCTTTTCTCAATGAGCACTCGATTAAGCTAAACTAAACTTTACACGCCATAACATACCAATAAAGTTAATTAACGCTCCGGATAACGGCCTCAACTCTCGATAATGGAGTCAGCTGCCATTTCAGTGCTAATTAAAACACAAAGGGGCTCTCAGTTGACAAAATAAAATGACGTTGAGAGCTCACCGTCGGCCGCCCTAAATAGTTTAGCAACTACCCGCCGTAATTATTGCAGACTGACAGTGTGGCAGCTTCATCCAGCGAGGGTTAGCGCAAGGATTATTTACGAAAGAAAAAATCCGTGTTGTCGTGCGCTGTCGTCTCCTCGTTACAATGAAACGTTTGTGGGGAAATAAATGTATTTTCTTGGTGTTTTGTTTTTGTGAATACATCTGTTTTTAGGTAGGAAGTGGGCTGTAGAGGGCGACAGCCCTGCGCATAATTCCAGGCGCTCAGTATAGATGCGGTTCGGAAATAGCGCCGCGGGACGCCGAGCGGCAATCAAAGGACAGAATCAAATCGCTACTCCATCACCGCTTTGATGTTTCTTTGTGAATTTGTCTGAATGCTATTCCTCCCTCATTTCAATAGCAAAACACGTTTTATATTCGATTTAGCTGTCTTTGATTGTGTTAAGATTGCGGGTACATCGATCATGAAAAAAAAATGTTGGCTCGCTGCCGTTTTTTTAACATAGACGCTGTTTTAGTCGTCTTTGTTCCTGTGATTTAGAATAGTTTCAAAACAATTTGTAAATATAACTTGTCTTGATTTATTTGTTGTATTTATCCAATAGCTTACCCTTTGATCGGAGTCGCGAGTCATCTTAAAAAAACTATGTGTCGTAGCGTGGCATCTTAATTTAAAACTGTCGACGTTTACGAGTGCCCCAGTCTTGTGACGACGAGCAATAAAGATTGGGCAAAACGCTGGAGACATCAGAGCGGTGACAGCAGCGTGATTAACGAGCTGAAAAAATCCCCCTCCCTCCTCCGTGTTCCCGTTCACTCCCCTCGCCGATAACACTCTTCTCGGAATAGATAACACAGAATGATATTTGTAACATACGCGCATTTCGCTAATGATTATAAATTGTAGTTTGTTGCTTTAAAGTCCCTGCACTCAAGTAATGGTGTCAGGGCTACTTCAGCGCTTCAAAATAATCTTGATTCATATACATACAGCTTTATCCCACGGCTTAGCTTCTGTAGAATGTGTATTTTTTTGTTTATATTTGTGTTTGTGGCAATAAAGCATACTTATTGTTATTGTTTGGAAAATCCCTTTTTATTATGCACCTCTATGATCCTTAAAAATATGTCTGCCAAATTTCAGGACTCGAGCTCCGTGGTTTAGGTTGTGCCTTCTTTTGTCAGTCAGTTAGTCACGTTACTCTTTTTAACCGACTTCAAAAAAGGAGGAGATTATCTATTTGGTTGTATTTTTTTTATGTTTTTTACCTCAGAAGTCCGTCATTTATGAACCGATTTGAAAAAAAAAAATTGCGTTCGTCTAGAAATGCTTTCAATTAAGCACCAACACCAACACACCAACCAGCATGATTGGATCCTAAGGAAATCGAGGGAACTCTTCAAATGTTCTAGGGACACCTATGGTAATTTTGATAATATTTAGTAGTAACTCGTGCATTTGCTCTTGAAAATCATCATTTGGTGAAGTGGAACTGATGATGAAGACCACAGTTGCCCGTCGGAGTTACTACTCAATAACAAGTGTTTCATGGGTTGAATTTCAATTACTTTAACACAGTTGCTAAGCAATTTATGCTCCTCGTAATGCATAAGTATGGTGAAATGGAAAGGGTGGTGAAGCACCAGGACTCCTCAATAAAGAAAGTCTCTGCATCGGAAAAAGCAATCTTTTGTAAAAGGTGACGAGCGGTTGACATGAAACTATTGTATCTTAGATTATTTACACTAAAAAGAGTTAAAAAAAAAATTAAAACAAAAAATTTAACCGACTACATAAACCATGAAAATAATTTTCTACCAGTCAGAAGTCGGTGCCTCAGCACGAGCCAGCAGGAGTGATTGAAGCCCAATATGTAGTGCGTAGGTGAGTTAGACGACTACCTATAGGTCCACTCCTGTATGTACAATCGACTGTATGTACAATCGAGTTCATAAATATGTGAGCAAAAATTTGATCAAAAATCTCTACGCCATTAACAATAGAGTCGTGTTCAGATTCTACCCTGGTACGTGATTCAGTTTGATCGACTGTACTTAGTAACGTACCCGCATACTTTACCAGCCACCTCATATTGTATTTTATTTAAGAATTATTTTCACCTAAAATTTATCTATCTACCTATAGTAAATATATCTATAAAGTCTATACCCATATTAGAACAAAAATTTGAACCGACTACTAAAACCATGAAAATAATTTTCTATTTTATGAACTCGACTGTACATAAAGAGTATCTATGCTGATGTACGTTGAACCAAAACATATCCTTAAAAATTAACCCTTATAATGATTAGGCTAAAAAATGATATCCGTCCTAATTACTTATCGACCGTAGATGTATTTACGGGACGACACCATCGGCGAGGTGCTCGAGGACGCGCCGACATGAAAGGGTTCGAGACATGTCTATTTTCAACCGCTTTGAACTGTCTGCGGCACATTTGTATGTTTGTTTGTTTTCGCAACTTGAAGGGAAACTAACTTGAACTGTTTTTTTTTTAAGTTTATTTCTTTAATTTGTTTATTTGTTACGTTGTATCGGGGTCAGGCCGAGAAGTTTCAACGTGTGTTACGTTTGTGTTAGTGTGTTACGTGTATGTTAGTGTGTTACCAAAATCAACGAATATGTCAACGCTTCTTATCTTTAACTTACGTAGCACACCTTCGCTCCGCTACGTTACCCACGTGTCGCTACGGCCTGTACTGTAAACTTAAGTGAAATACCCAATAGAATAGTATGAAAATGGAATTTCGCAGTGGCAGTGCCAAAGTTCGATGCGAGGTAAAACGGTACTAAGCTGCTCGCACGTGCCTGGCGTGACAAGCCCACGCAGGGTTGCAAGACTTAAGCCTGGTTTAGATCTTAAGGAAAATCATGTAAGTTGCAATACATTGTGAGTGTGCATGGTAGGTAACTGACTGTGGTAGATTTTCCAGAGACCAAGGTATTCCGGAACGCTATTAGCAATAAGTATCTGCCCATCCAATACCACGAAGCAGTCAGTAAGCGTTACTTTCACTGAATACATCTTAATCCTACCCCCTCTACTTGTACGTAATTAAGACTAGTAGGTATATGTATAAGCTCTAAATACACTCATTGCCTGGACTGATTTGCATTAAATTTGATATGTACATAGCTTGGACATCTGAAGAAACACATACGCTACTTGCTATATTGTTAGTCTCATGGTACCGGGATAGAATCTTGAAATATCTAACGCTATTAAAGACACGATATTAAGGTACGCATGGAATGTATAAATTAAAAAATAAATTATTACAATAGATTAGTGTTATACAAAGCGGCGATTACACTGAGTCGTTCACCTAACGCGGTCGCCGAACTTATTTCAAACTACTTAGGTGAACGAACGTCGTCTTTACATTAGTCTGTCCGTCTAATGCGACGGCCATATTAAGGCGGTGGCAGCTATCGCTCGCCGAATGCAGCCGACCACCGTGTTCTTTACACTTTTGCGATCGCCGCTGGCAGCATGCAGCGAACGACTTAGTGTAATTGACGCTTCAGAGTTTTGAGATTTTGACTACGGATCCTTAAAAACTGTAACATTATTTTTATTTGCAACCTTTTTTGGCAACCCCTTCGAGATCGGCACCCCACACACGCCTGACGCGCCCGGCGGACCCACACTGTGATTGTTGGCGGACAATCCCTAGAAAATGTCAAACGTGGTTACATTGCCCGTGAATTCGGGTGACGCGGGTGCGGTAATGACGTTTGTGTTGGCGACGACGTATTTTTATATAAATAAGCTTGTACAGTCGGCATCGAAAGTAACACTGTACCTTGACGTTGAACAGCCATGTACATAGTGGCATACAAGATCAATAAATTGTTAGGAATAGTGCAAATCTGCGAATCTGCCATAGGTAGTGTTAAAATCTATTTTCAAAGGGTTAAAAGGAAAAATCGTCATGGCTTTTTAAGTAAAATTGAATATATGCTGCATACCTATTACGGAACCGTAGACTACGCGCGGCCCGACACGCACTTGGCCGATTTTTTATAACATGCTGTGAAATAGACTTTATCGAACAAAAAATAAGTCAGTTAATATTGTAAGAACGCGTGTTGCCTAATGTAGAGCGCTAATTGTAAGGGTAATCAAGGGCTTCCACAAAATGATAGAATTGGACGCAGAGTGGATGGAAACCAAGTTAAATTAGCGTTTTGATCTATTTGCCGTAAAACTTTGTTCCGGTATTTATGTAAGTAACACACTTTTGTCAAAAAAAAAAAGTCATTGGGGACCACAGAAATCACACCTTTGATAACCTAACCAACTTGGAAAAAATTAAAATCTCCTGATATTGTCATTTCGAAGTTCAATGTCTAAAAAATGGTCGCAAGAACTCCCTTTCAAGGTAAAAAAACCGCATCGCAACCGCAATATCTCAAAAACGGCTAAACTGATTTTGATGAAACGAATCCAAAAACCATCGCTAAAAATCGTGCTTTCAAATAAAAAAAACCGCATTCAAATCGGTCAAACCATTTAATAGCTACGGTGCTACAGACAGACACACAGAAAGACAGACACACATAGCGGTCAAACTTATAACACCCCTCTTTTTGCGTCGGGTGTTAAAAAATAAACTAAACATTAAAATAAAAAATAAAAGGAAAGAATTGAATTTAGAAAAGAGTTGCTCAAATGCATAGCACTCACGAAAATCAACTCGATTCATTCTTGTTTGTCGACACCATATAATTTTAATGTTTTTCAATTGCCATCCACAAAGTCCTTTGAAGTCTAAAGCAGACGCATATGTGACCTATTTTTTGCAGCCACATTCAACCACATGTAGAGGCGTAGATTATGGAATAATTAGCATAGCCAATGTATGGTAACTAACAGATCAAAGGCACCGCTACTATGTTAAATCTCTTTGGTTTGAGCGCCCGCCGCACCAGTTGGACTGACACCATAGTGTACCTACTTTAATAGTTTTATTAGCACTATATGTTATATTTAGTGCGGAAGACATAGATTTACAACTCAATTAGGGAATTACTCGCTTAAACAATAATAACTCGCAGAATAAAATTCGGATCGTCTAAGGTGAGGTATTAGGTAAATAAACAAGTTATTTTAAAATTAAACTCATATATTTCAGCAGATGGATTGGTTAGTTTAATTAAACGAACATCACTTCAAAGGTTTTCATCGAAATTTTTGATTCAAAATGTAGTCGATTCTTTTGACACTGTATTTATAAACATGATCAGCCACAGTAAAAAAAAAACTTAAATGGGTATCCAGTGAAACTAACCCAATCACCTGATGAAAAAATCCAAAAAGCCTTTGAAAATTGCCAACGTGAAGAGACCTTTGATGTAGGTAAAATAAACGTAACATTATTATTATTTTAAAACACCTTATATACGACAAGATAAGAATTCTCAAAATGTACAAAGATATTATAGAACTAGATAAAAGCATAAATCTATAACGTGCAAGTGCAATTACAACACCACTGAAACACGTGCTGTATAGTGTCATGATTGCAAACAATTCGTTTCTCGCAGCTCGCAGCCCATCGCTGTCTCGCCGGGACCGATACATCACCGGCACTCCATAAATTGCTCCTCGAGTCTGCAGCAAGCTGCAAACGGCCTTTAACAAGTTGTTTACAGACATAAGTCTCACTATAACGCATAACTCCGGCCAAATTTTCGATTTATATGTACCACTGCGTAGGTACGTACACCGCTATCAATCTGACCGATTTTCTTGCCTATTTTCGTAACAGTATTAGTTATTGAGTAATAGAAATGTAGTAACGTATACGGTTTCAAATGTAGGAGAGTAGGTAGAAAAACTTTGGGTTTCAGCGAGTTTCGGAGAGTCTCGGTTTCGGCAGAAAATTAACCACTAGGGCCGATATCGAAACTGAGGCCTTATTGTCTAACACACATGGAGTCTCAATCGTTTTCCACTTATTTTTGTCACACGGTATAAGACGAGGGATAGAAAGAGATGGTGATTGCAATCGCGAACGTCAGAGCGTTAGACAATACGGCCTCAGGATTCGTGGGCTTTCGTGTGACCTTTTCAGGAGCAATGGGCTTATTTGTCGTGGCTACGTGGTTATTCCGCATGATTTTACTCATTTTAACGATTTATCGAATAATGGCTCTCGGTCTCGAGTTAAGTTTCGGTGTCCGTTGCGACCCCCAGTTTCATTTGGATAGGTACTACAAAGTAGTACACGTTGCAGGAAAACCCTATGATTGTAAATGATTGGCTTACTTATATCTAGTGTCATTACCCTGTCCACCCCGAGCCAACATGGCGGACGCTGTCATTAAGTCATTATGGTGGCCTACGCTGCCCTGTCATCCAAGCACAGGTCGACATCGCCAATTACTACACGCCACAAACAATACGCGAACGAACATTTCCCTGTCTAATTACACATCAATCTATTCTTAATTACGACCCTATATAGTCTTAAAACATGTGTTTACTTTTATATTGGTGAAATTATTCCTTCAAACGGCCTGTGCTGTGAGTTAAATACGGTTAATTGTCAGTTCAACAAGGAGCCACTTTATTTAGATTGTCTCCGACTTGCGATGAAGCGGTAGGGGAGTTTTTGTATTGACAATATTAGTAGTCATAATCATAAATAGTCTCAATGTTAACCAATTGAAAATATGTATTCAGGGCTAAGTAAGTTCAAAGCTTTTGTTAATGAATGAATAGGTAATAAGAACTAATTACCTATCGACTTTACACTGTGTGTCATTATTAAATCCTGGGGCTCGACAAATATATATTTTTCAAATTGTGTGTGTTTTTATAAATATTAACTAAGCCAAGTATTTAAGTCAAATTATTTAAAAATGTAAAACTATAAATTGACGTAAGCAAGCAATTAATGTTTTTGGATGGGTTAGTTTGGGGGTGACGTGGTGCGGGTGGTAGCATATTATTAAAAACAAACAATATTTAAAACAGGTAACAAAGCGTGAATTTTTGAAGAAAGTATCGAAGTTGCGCGTTACTTATTCCAGCTGTGTCCCGCGGAGGAAGCGGCCATCGCACGGTGTCCTAACGAGACGGAATTAAATAAGGATGTATTAGTCCAACTGTCTCTCCTCTACACGTTCTAATCATTCGCTTTATTCACTCGAAGCGCGTTCTCGGAAAGCGTTCCACCGTCATTCTGTGACGTGATTTTTGATTAGAAGCGACGCGACGACTCGAATAATTTCATAAAATAACCAACGAATTCCAATAACAGGAAGAGCGTGAAACTCATATCTTATTTCGAATACGTCAACAAAGGATCTCGTATTTGTTTTAGTAACACTACATCAAAGGGTAACGATCCCCAAATAAAATCAAAGAGCTCTGGATCTTCGGTATGATCCGTTACTAGGCTGCCAAATACGAGAACAAAATATCGAATGACCTTACGGAAGCGGACGACGATGGAAATATCCGACCGAGAACTTTACGGAAGCAATAAATCCAGTTAATTAGTCAATTTAGCTTTCCAGTGAAAAGTTTGATTGGTAATCCTTGCAAGCAAATTTCTCGGAGCCAGTGGATGTAAAGGGATGGGAGGTTTAATTGAGCAATATAAATAAATAAATATCATGGGACACTTGACACCAATATCAAGTGATTTTTATCGTTTCCGTCTTCATTTTTATTTTTGAGTCTAGCTAAATCTTAAAACCAGCAATTAGAACAAGGCTACGGTCATATAAAAAATGAATTTTTGGCAAGACTATGATAGGACCCATTACTTAAACTATAATTTCTTTTTTCTACATTGATTAGATTAAGTATACCTACACTTGTCAATAATTGTTTGTAGGGCGGAGCGTCCCAAGTCCCAACTCAGGCTATGTTGTCTATAGAGAGACATGTCAAATCTGTCAAATCTATTTACTTACATAAAAATATGAAATAATAAAGATTATTTTTCCATACTATTAAAAATAAAGTGTTAGCTATATGTATAATTTATATATGTACCTAATGTCCAGTTACGATTGCCAAGACGTTTCTATGGAATGTACCCGGCGTGACTCGGTCAGTCCGGGACATGGGGAAATGTGATCGATAACCACGTAGAGGTTGTCACGTATGTAAGTGCACATGTCGCTACGCCATCGGCATATCAAGAATAACCATCGATGCGAAAATGCTGTTCATTAAATGGGTTTGCAGGTAGTTACACATTATTAATCTGTAGCTACGGATTATAAATTACACAAGCTTTAAAGACAGGACTTGACATATGAGTGACCATATAATATGTTTAAGCAGACAGTTTTTACCGTTGCTTGAAAATAACTACTGGTTATACCTAATTACTACAGGTTCACCACACTTAATATTAGGTTTATTAATTATTACCCAACCCCTAACTTCGGCCTAATAAGTTGACTTTAAACACGTTTGGGAAATTAATAAATTAACCGCCGTAATACGGAGATAATTTTTTTTTACACACCTCTCATTCAGAAAAGTAACTATTCCTCCCTGACAAGAGGGATCAAAGTGCAACTTTTCTGTTGAAGGCTTTTCTAAGTATTTTTTTTTTTGCAAATGCAATTTTTGAAATTGTTAATTGTAAAACCACGGCATTTTCTATGCTGGTTAATCTTTAATTATATTTAGAATTGTTTTATTTCAATTTTCGTCATACTCGGATACTCGGTGTGAAAAGTTGTATGAGTCACTCGGGAGCAATATTATTTTCATCTTGGGCACTTGAATCCCTCATTACGCTCAGGATTCTAATGTAGAATCCTTCGCTACATTCTGGATTCAATGTACCTACCGCACTCGCCGTAAATACATCATTTTGCTCCGCTGTGACACAAATAATTGAAAATTAATAATAATTAAGTTACTTTCTATATTAATTAACATTGTAGGCGCATTGGTTCCATACTATTAAGCTTATAATTGCAATTTTGTGAATAAATAAATAAATAACTATACTTATTCAATTACAACATTTCTTACGAGTACAATAATTGTACAAAACTGATGCGCAGTTGGGACGAAGTAATTTAAAATTAAGTACTTACAGTTAATAAATTTGGTCGCCTATTACTTTTATAATAGTAGTAGTAGTAAGTAGTAGGTAAAACTCTAATGTACAAATAGGGAATGCAGACAGATTAAAAACAAAAAAGTACAAAGGGGAATGTATCCCTGAAAGGATATGAATTAATATTAGTACCTTATTGACAATAGCAGCCTACCTTTTCGCACACACTGCGGCAGGTACCCGTCGCTTTCGCGCAGCAAGCCGATATATCTGAAAACAAAGGTAGTTTTACAGCTGGCAATAGATTTCGTTGCACAGTGAATTTAGCTTAACATTAATATCAACACTCATCTGACACGTCACCAGCTGAACGCGCAATAAAGTGCGACATTACAGATTACGATGTCGTTTGATCTATTTCCATTTCATTCAACCTGCTAGTATTACAGTCCTCGTAAACGGAGTATTAAGTTGTAAAAGATGTTAAAGCTCGCTCACTCTAAAGGTGCGGAGGCCATATTGCCCGATGCACTCAGAATCACAGGCATTCATCTTGTTTCTGTCGACATTTATATATCGTTTAACAGATAGAAATTGTGATTACAAACGCGACTCGTTTATAAATATTAGGGTTGTCCACGTCATTAAGAACTTTGTCGCACCGTAAGTGGGCGTTTTCGTGTAAAGGTGTACCCTTTCTTTTTTTTATTCTGGAAAAAATATGGTTTTTCCTACTCAAAATCAAGAGCACAATCGATTCCGATAGTTTAAAAAAATGTCACCATTTTTTATACAAAATTTTATGAGTCAGTTTTGTTACGCCCATACTGAGTATGAAAAAAAACGTAACGAAACTGACATATTTTTGGGTAAATTTTTTTTAACTATCGAAATCGATTGTGTTCTTGATTCTGAGCAGGAAAAGTCATATTTTTTCCAAAATTGAAAAAAAAAGAAAGGGTACCTACCCTACATCTGTGCACGAAAACGCCCAGTACGTATATGATTATCCTTAATTTGTTTTTTCTTTGATTCAAAGATCAAGGACCAAAGTTACAAAATAAATAACAAATGTAGAGCGAATTCCTTGGTTTCGTTTTTTTCATTGACACAAATCAGTCGTCGTTTTCGACGTGTATTAATATCGGCCACAGCGGACCGTGCAAAAATATCTGACACGTTCTGCCGGCCTTAGAAATAGAGTAGTATCCGAGAGTAGAATAGAGGAGTATGCACGCTTTTTTGGGTTAACGCTTCTATAAATTCCTTCGCATAAAATTTCCAATTACTCCAAATTCCTTTAGAACCATTCAATTATTAACAAAAAAAATTACTCAACACCTAAAAACAAAACGTAGTTACACAAAAAACAAATTCTTGATTAGGTATGTGTATACATACCTAATGGTATCTACTAGTTATTTCACTCATGATTGCGCTTTCAAAATAAGCTAGGTAGGTTCCTATTGTTTCATCGCGGAACGTGAGTTGTGGGAAATATAACCTAACAATTAGTTATTCAGGAGAAAGTAAGCAGAATAATTAGCAGATCAGGTCCCCGAAGACCTGTTTAATAGATTAAACTAGCCGATCCCTAGAGCCTGATTTCGATGAAGCGATAAGAACTAGGTAAATTATATGACTCTGATAAGATGAGACCAGACCACGGACCCCAAGAAGAAAGACCATCAGATGCAATTCGAACTTCGTATCGTGCAGTCCAGGAATAGGAGAGTGTGAGAGACGGTATATACGAACACCGAACTTTTAACTTGAGAGTAAACCCTCAAGTACTTTTTTTATCATAACTTTTAACAGTCTTCCGATTTTGAAGGTTCTTGTATAATTGGAAAGGGCTTAGAAAGGAAAGGCTTCCATTCCACAAGTCATTCCACAAGAGTGATAATAGTAATCACTTCATCATTCCAAAATGTCAAAACATTTATGGCAAAAGGATCTGGTCCTACATCCAGATACTAAATGATTTTCCCAGGGCTACAATTGATAAAATAACTAGCAACCCTAAGAACATAAAAAACATAATTAAGAATTTACTTATTAAGGGCAACTCATAGCCTAGCAACTAAAATCTTTAAAAATAAAGATTAGCTAGGAATATCATGTAACTAATTGTAAAATTGTTATGAAATAAACAGTTATAATTTTAATTTTAATTTTTTTTAGTCACATTTCAATTTAAAGAAATTAATCCTATGTCTACGAAAATTTCAATTAACTAGTCTGAAACAAGGTACACCTACATAATTATTTTATGAATAACGCGTCAGGCCTTACTTGTATACTTTTACAGTCAGCTGAAGACAAAAAGTGTAGTTACCGCCGTTACAGGGGGTACCTTTTTTTGCAGCTGACTGTAGTCGTGAATTACTTGGAAGAACCATTTTTTTTTGTTTGTTTACATTCATTGTGGCAGCGTGCTGTGTGTGTAAGACTCAGCAGTTTCGCTTCTACTAGTCTTTATTCTTAGGTACTTCGTACTGTCATTACCGAGGACCGGATCGCTACACGTTCTACGAAGACCAAGATTTACATTATAAATCTGTTAAAGTAATGTCTTTAAATTGCGAAGTATGGACATAGATTACACGGTTTCTAATAGAAACTGCAAAACATTAATGAGTTGTAGTTGCAGGCAATTTAAGTACCTACAGTCGAGTTTATAAACTTGTGAGCAAAAATTTGATCAAAAATATCTGAACACGGCTCTATTGTAAACGGCGTAGAAGCGTGTTCAGATATTTTTGATTACATTTTTGCTCACAAGTTTATGACCTCGAACTGTACATTAATAAAAAAAACGTTCTACTTACTTAAATATGTAGTAATTGAAATAAATTTCACATTAAGACTTTACTTTGTACTAATTAAGTACTTTTGTAAAATTCAACAAATCAAATGAAGTTTCTCCAACGCACAGTGCCCTAATTTTTACTGTTTAAAAGACGTTAGAGGTTAAGGCAGATGGTTTTAAAGGTTCCGTATAAAAATCCAGTGCCGTCGATCGTTACTTACATAGACTAGACAGGCAAACAAAAATTAAGATTTTCAGACTTTTCCTATTGGTTGTGCTAAAAGAGCAACTTTCATATGCTTATGTCATAGCTTTTTCGCCTACGGCAATTTGTATGGAAAGACCTTCGAATCCTACTATTTTTGCTTTTTTTAGGTTATGATCTAATCCCACCATCTGTAGGACATCCATTATTGGACATAGGCCTCCTCCATAGACCTCCAGTTGCATCGGCAGGAAGCGGCCTGCGCAGAGCTAGACTACGAAACTCGAAGTTCGTGTCGTGCGGTCCCTCTCGCTCTCGTATTAAACAGTATAAGTGTCAGAAGGACCGCACGACACGAACTTCAAGTTACGCCACCGTGAACCCGCATTAACTAGACGCGTAAACTACTTAGTACCTATTAAATACTCTCAAGTAATTTTTGAAGTCGATTTTACTTACCTTGTGAATTGGCATAAGCAATAGTGACAGCGATCACGATAAGCCTGGACTTCCAATGCGCGTTTTGGTGCGCGTACGCCGCGGGTCTCCTGCCTCTCCGCGGTGAGGGGATCCCCATGTTCATTTCTTTCTTTTATTCCTACGCCATCTGCAAGTAATCGGGGTTGGCGTAAGATAGGATAATTATTAAAATTACATTTCTATCCAATTACAGCTAAAACAATGTTCCAAGTCTAGGTACTAACTAATGTTTGTAGCTTCATCTAGGTATGTATACTTGATTGCGATCGAAGAAATTTCAGTAACCAGCAAAGATAAAAATAAACGCCTGAAAAAAAAACGCCGCCAAAAAAGACAACTAAAAATTAAATAATAATTATGCACTACCTAGCTGTTGCCCGCGACTTCATCTGCGAAGAATTCGTTTATCCCTATCCCGCGGGGACTATGCTGATTTCCCGCAAAACGCATATAGACTCCGTGCACTTGATGTACATATTATACTGATGATGATGATGATTGATATGATGTATATGTGATAATTAACATAATTATGCAGCTCTACAGCACTATAAGTGTCGTCTGCGCATATTAAAAATACGTAGTGTACCTAAATAGGCTCTTAAAGCTAGATTATTTCGATCAATATGGAACGCCGCTCGTCGATACGGCCATAATACCCGGTGCTCGTGCTTTCGAATAGCAATTTTCGTAAATTTTCGCCATCCGCTCGACGTGGAATGGAATGCAATCTGCCTTTATGGCGCATCAGGTACAATTTACAACTGATATATAATTAAAGGTTTAATATCATTAGTTGTTTCCCTGACTTAAGCGAGATAACCTTACCTAACCAACAAAAAGTTGGAAATCCCCGACTGTCACTTCAAAGTTCAATATCTCAAAAACGGCTGAATCGATTTTGGTGAAACATATATAACCAGTCTAAAAACCATCGCTAGAAACCCTGATTTTAAATTAAAAAAAAACGCATTCATATCGGTCCACCCGTTTAAGAGCTACGGTGCCACAGACAGACACACATAGCGGTCAAACTTATAACATCCCTCTTTTTGCGTCAGGGGTTCAAACCGACTGTACCATCAGCCAAATATGTGGTCTACCACCCTAAAGTTAATAATCGTTTGCATGTCATAAAACAATAATGCCAATAGACGTGTCTGTCAACTTGAAAGTTCGACTTTAGCGACATATTCATTTGATAGGAACTTGTTTAAAAATTGATAGACCACTTATTTGGCTGATGGTACCACACTCTGGTATCATGCCTTTTTACAAAAATAACCAAAAGTTTTATTTGCCAGGCTGTTTTCTTTCGCAACTGAATTTTTTCTCAGTGATATTTTCTTATGGTTTTATTGAACACATTTTTATTTCATTTATTCACAAGTACATAATGGTGTACGTAAAAGGTCTTATAGTTGATAGCTCCTCATACTTTCAGCCGTCAGAGGCGTGTGAATTTTTTTGGCCTAATACTAATACATACATTTAAGCGTCAAGATTTAAACTAAGTACATTAATTATTAATATTATAAATTAAATTTAAATTACACAGAAACAGAAATAAAATATTAGTATGTCAGGTTTTATTTTAGTATTAAATAATCCATTGAAATTTTATAACAACTCCGAAAATCGTGAGTTGGGAAATGAAACTGTTTGGCAAACGAAACATTTCCGAATAATATCTCGCCGAAAAGACAAGAATGGAACCCTACTCTCTTCTGTAAGCTCTTCTAGTGTAGTTACTTAGCTTACGCCCGTGACTTCACTCCAGTGGAAGAAATGAAAGTACCTACTTACTTTAAAAGCTCTCGTTGATTATGCATACACTGGAGAAGTGCAAGCTCTAATTCACCCCTTTTTGAGGTGAAAAGCCAATTTGCACCTTAAAAGGATGCAACAGTTTATAAAGTAATTTAAAATTTTCGCCGTTGAAAATAGCGTCGGGTTATAGTGGGGTATTTATTGGCCATAAACATCTGTGCTATCAGCTAGGTCGCGTTCGGTGGCGAAACTTTTTCTACAAATCACCAGGGAGCCGGCAGACGGCCGACGCGCTAAACTTCGATAAAAATGCTTTAGTACCCATCCAACCGACCCTGTGGACCGAACTCCCTCCACTCCAGCAAATAAGTCCGCTGAGTTTCCCTTTGAAAAGTTTGCGAGAATATATTCGTAATTATTATAGAGAAATATTATTGAATTCGCTTTACTTTTGCTGCACGAATTCTTCTGTAAGTTTCTTTGATAGTGACGTGAAGTGGACTTGAATCAATTTCAAAATAGTAAGCACAATTTTTCTCCACTCGATCACGATGAAAAGAAAATTATTAGTGCTAAAGCAATTTAATGCCTTTGATGTTGATAATATAAAATCCGGGGTTTGCTGAATAAACGGTCGTATTTAATGATATATGACATCGTTACTGTCACCTATTTTTTTTGCTGGTCTTTATTGTGATATGGGGTGCGGAAATACAAACTGCTGCTATACTGTGTACGCATACAATCAAGGTAAAGTAAACAAAGTTTCTTCAGAAAGGCAGGAATGCGCTATAAAACATTAGATGTTGCCCGTGGCTTCATCTACCAAATACGATCCAGCGGGCACTGTATAGTTTTCCCGGATACAAGCAAACCTACTTATATCCATCTTAGGGTCTCAAACTACATATTTCCATCCCAAATTTTATATAATTCGGTCCAGTGGTTTAAGCGTTTTTTTCTATAATATGGGGTATACGAGCAGGCGGGTCACGTGATGGAAAGCTATTACCGCCGCCCATGGACATCCATAACATAGGCCGAGTTACGGATGCTTCGCCGGCCCTTATAGCGTGCACAAGTAACAGACAGATTGAGTTACTTTCGCATTTATGATATTAGTAAGGATGATTGTTAGGGTTCAGAGTGTCTCTTCGCCCTTATTTAATTTCAAAGGATTCTATGTTTGGATCTTCAAGTTCGTATGTCTTGAAATAATTACATAATAAATATCCTAATAGTATTGTTATTGATTAACCGGTGTTTTGTTTCCATCGCCTAATTTGACGTACCTAATTATAAGTTTTTGTATATAAATGGCTGTCTGGAAGACATCGCTTTTAAGCGATAAGACTGCCTAATTGTCTACCCTGCATTTTGTATTTGTGTAAAATTATTGCACTGATTTGTGGCGTGGAATAAAAGAACATTTGTATTGTGTACAAAAAATTATAGATATTTGGTATAGATTTCAAATTAATTGTCAACAAACTTGTATGAAATTCGTAATTCCTCTTTTTTCTGTAATTGCTGCAGTTACCCTATCTGAAATTAATAAGTCTAATCGGGGCATAACTCGTATTTAAAAAATATATATATTTAGTCTTAAATTATAATAACATCAGTAGCTAATTCATTAATTTATTGTAAATCAAAATACTCACCGTTTTAAATATTTCCACAGTCCGTAGTTATTCTTAATACTGGTTAGCTATTTTCAGTTCCTCTCATCTCATATATCACTTCTGAGCTTACTCACAGACATTCGTTATCTTTATTATGTGCCCCTAATCTTCCAGATAACACAAATTCACCACAACACTAAACCGAGCTTAGAAAAACATTAACGTTTATCATTTTATATACTTTTTTACGGGTACAATTATACCTACTATAATTCTAAGTTTCGGATACGATAAGCCTATTTTGACTTAAACAAGTTAATACATCGTATTAAGTTATAAACTTTTCTCTGTCTTGTTTTTTTTTTTCTTAAACAACAACACTCCGTTATCGCGCGTATAGTATTCGCGCGCTTTTTTCAAACTCAAAAGCGTTCTCCCCACACACGACCGTTCTCGCGCCAAATTGACGCTTTACTAAATGAACCGGCATAAATTCATTCAACTCCAGACTCCAGGCATCTCTCGTTCCAACCCAAAGTATCACGCATCTCGCCATCACTGTCTCTCGCTTCCGCCTGATGGACTCTATTGAGCTCGTTAGTCATTAATTAATTCTGCATAAGAAAATTACTTTTAATTTAAACGGTGCCGCAGATGGTACTGATTGTGAGTATAAACCATAAACTATAGAATCCTGGGAGGCCAATAACGAGCTTTACAGGCATTGGTGCGCTTTATGGGCTGTATTAAACAAACTTAATTAAATAGGTACTTACATAAATATATCGACAACTAGGATTTGCTTGTTTATGCGACTTTACGTGAGTAATTTTTATTCCGATAAGGGGTCGAAAATAACCGGAAAGACATACTTATAGGTTATAATATGGGTACGTAAGTAGGCGTCGGCTCTACTTTTGAATTTTGGTACATAATTATAATTATATTATTATTATTATATGTATTTAAACTCTTTATTGTACAAAAGAAAATAAACAAAATACCGTTGACAAACTTTGAGATACTTGTACAAAGGCGGACTTATTCCTTTAACGGATCTCTACCAGTCAACCTTTTAGTACTTAGATGAGAAGAGTAATTATTTAGGGTCCGACAAAGAGTGAGTTTAAGGGGCTATTTCATTATCCATTGATTAGTGTTAACTGACGGTTAACCGTCATATAAATGTGATGCCGTCTCTATTTGTTTTGTTCGAATAGACGGAGACGGCATCACATTTAACCGTCAGTTAAAGCTAATCAATGGATGGTGAAACAGCCCCTAAGAGTCAAAAATAGTGGAAGCTACTATACAGTCTTTTAAAGAAAATAATACATAAAGTACAATATAAATAAATGAATAAACTACTATATAAATATAACCATAATACATATTATACATGTGAATATAAAACAAAGGAATGTCCTCAAATATTTAAGGATTTATATTCCTTACATAATGAAGCAAGTCCAAAGCCCAACGATGTCTAAATGTCGAACACCTATCCAAGAAACTGTAACACATTTACACAAAGTAAAGTGATATTTATGTTTAGTTTTGAACTACATCGCCCTCGCATTAGTTTTATTTCAGCTCGATTCCGCCGTACGTCTTCATTAAACCTTACATTTCAAATGAAGACAAACGCATCCACCTAATCTTTGTAGCGAAGGAATCGGCCGTTTTGCTTTATTAAACTTTAGTTAGGTAGGAGCGGGTTCGGGCAGTGTCTTATTGGAGTTGGAGCATTGCGACGTTTGAAGTTTTTATTCATACTCACTAGCCTGTTTGTCCATCTGACTTCGACGTCGTTAGTTAACATAGGCTTGTTAAGTTTTATGAATTTAGTATTTTACGCTGTCCCGACTCGTCGGCATAGAATTCGTATATTGCTATCCTTGAACATGCAATTTTCCGTGATAAAAACTATCTTAAAGGCCTTCCCCGGGACTCACACTCTGTATACTGAATTTCAGCTAAATCGGTTCAGCGGTTTAAACGTGATGAGGCAACAAACAAACAAATAGACTTACAAACTTTCGCATTTATAATATTAGTAGGATTGTCATTGTCATTCGAAGAATCATTTTGAGTTCTTCTCCTAATTTTATTTAAGTTGTTTCTTCCGTCAGTAACAAGTAAAAATAATTAAAAATGTTGTTCGCACAAACCAAAACAAAAAAACAAAAACGTTCAGCTACTAGCTATGTATTTTAAATATTTTCATGGAACAAATGGCTGCTTGTTAGATAGTGGACTACCTGCTAAGCTCTCGAGTGGTGTCGCGCGGCCTGAAGTGCGGTCAAGTGGCGCCTGCGCCGGCGCAGTTGTGCGTTCCTAACAAGATTTTAATGCTGGGAAGAAATTGGATAGAAAGAAATATAGTCCCATGGGAGTTTATTCGAACGAGAGGTTAGTCGTCCAAATTTTCAATTCTACTGGCAGACATACCCTATAGCTAAACCTATAGGGATTTCACGCGTAGACCTTTGCGTAGACCATTAGGTAATATGTCTGACAGTTAAATTGAAAATTTGGAATTATTCTTAATTCCTGTGGGAATTACGTCATAGACTATATTTACGTTGTATAAAGAACACATACTTTTGCATGTTAATCATGGCTCCAAACTTAGCGGCTGAGATTTTAGGAAACATGCGGGGAATGCGAGCATAAAAGTAGCATATATTTCCGGAAATCCAGCTATGTACATACAAAAATTTCATCCAAATCTGTCTTGCTTTTGTAGCGTAAAAGAGTAACATACACCAACTTTGATAAGCATGTATTTATTAGTAGCATTGTAGATACGATTGTAATTTTATACATCATAAGATTGTCCATCTTTCGAAGACTAGAGAGCATCTTAGTTTTTTATCGGATTATCAATGTTTATAAACGTATCTTTCAATAATTATTTATTTTCATAAAATATGCATAGGTGCCTTCATAGTTAATTTTAATTGACGATATTTACCTGCAAACTCAAATGTTTTCTTAGCAATTCGTATAATAAATATATGTAGCTTCATCGTAAAGAATACCGAAAATTTGCTGCAAGTTCTGACATATTTTCTAGTGCCTTCACAATGAGGAAACCGAAACCAAAAGCCTATAATAATGCTAGTGATTATTCGTAAATACATATTTAATACACATTACTTTACGGGTTGAATAAAGTCGTTGTATAATTATAGCGATTCACTATCAAGTAGTTAGGTACAGTCACCAGCATTAATATCTGCCACAGCGGAGCGTGCAAAAATATCTGACACGTCCTTCCGGCCCTAGAAATAAAGTCGTATGCACGTTTGTTGTATCAGATATTGGTGCTGTCTGTGGTGCTGGTGACTGCATGAGTAAATAGTCTGCAGTTAAGTTTTTCACAGCGGAAAACGCTGCACGATCGCTATTTATTTTACACGTCAATGGCGTTTGTATCATTCATCAGGTACAGGCAGAATCCCCTCAGACTGCATACAGTGTAAACCAATATAAAATATTCGATTGGAGAGCCCGCGTGTGTACACTGAGTGACATGTAAATTTATTCATGAAACTGAATCCTGCCTTGATGCTAGACATTCCCTTGTAGTGGATGAAGTCTCGAATCGACTTTATTTCGTTTCTAACATCTATTTAAGGACGAATACTACAGTATAGATAAGTAGTTTCTGTACGCATATAAATGGGTAGATAAGGAAACGCATTAGCAGCGACTTGGGTGATATTTGTAAATATAGATTTTTAGGATTAGAGTAAGTTAATTTTAGTTATGTTTTTATTTCTATTTGTTAAATATTGTATATGTTGTGTGTTATTAATTAAAGAATAATGTACAAATATTTTATTTCAGAAAATATTAAAAACACGGTTACATTTATGCTAACCCCGCACTAAGAACACATATATATATATTTTAAATTTATTATATGTTGTAATTAATCTGCTGTTATTACATTTAGCAGTTTTTTTGTTCCTGTACATAAGTGCCTTTCCGACTCAAAAACACTACCTAAGTATACTCTGTTCCAACGGCAGACGAAAAAACTTACTATGGATAACCTTTCGCATGTATGTAAATTTATCTCTCAACAAGATACAACAAGTTTTACTGTCTTGAGTGACCACTAACAGCCCATACTTTGAAAGTTTGTACTATTTAAAAGCAAATGATAAACAAGTGCATCGGACAAAATATATATAAGTACTTCATCAATGTTCGTTTTTTCGTCTGCCGGTTGGATTGGAACAGAGTACACCTAGGTACCTATAGTGTAATACACAATTCTACCTACATCTATTTAAAATTTCAAAAACAGCAACCGGACTCGATCAAGGGTTGGAAATAAAGATTTGTTCAGGATTACCTTGCCACACGATCACGTGCGACCCAATTCGTGTGCTGGCAATGAAATTGCCTATGCATTCCAAAAAGGTCCACTCAGATCGCAATTGTTCCACAAACATATAAAATGCAAGGGTCAAAAGTGCTGTTTTGCGATTTTATGGAGTTCAGATGCCAGAAAGAAATGATAAATGCGGTCGCGAGCGTCAGCATTTTAGACAATACGGCCTCTGATGATGAGATGACTCTCAGGTAGGGAATTCAAAACCGGTTTTAGATGTATGGAGAAAAACCAAAAACCGGGTTTTCTCCATACAATAAAAACCGGTTTTGAATTCCCTACCTCAGGCGACTCCTCATTATAATAAAAAAAAATCTCACCTATTTATCTAAAATTCTCTAGAAACGATCATAATGATGAGAGTCTGCAGATTCATTGAATCAGCGAGCAGTATTAATACGAACACGTCGAGTTTTATTAAGAGCTTATAATCTAGCTAGACAGAGTCTAGACATTTGTAGTAACGGACTGTGTCTATAAGTCCATATATTCCCCTCGAAAATATTACAAGTAGGTACAGTAGCCATATACCTACATCGGAGCTATATAACATACAAAAAGGTTGTTCAGATGTTCATGAGCACGTAGGCTTCAATGATATATAATGGCGACTGTACCAAATTATATAAGTTTTTAGTGAATTCAATAAACTAATATAAGATCGAGAGGGTCTTTTCAACTCTTCAGGGACTATTCGTGCACCCCATATTAGCTCGCAAGGGTGAGCCTACGCGCTACGCCGATAAATCGTCTGAAATGAATATTAAAACGAACTGCAGCACGTAACATTCCTTCTTAACTCGTTACGATTTTTCTCTGTCCATCGTTCCCGCTGTAGTAGAGTTATTTTTATGCAAAAATATACTGCAAATAACGTCTCCGGCCGACAGTGACGGATGGCCGCGCCGCCGCCTGAAATGGCGCGAAACTCGCGCGCTCAATTTCCTATCTCACGCCATAAAGTTGCGTTTTTGTCTATTTTGAATTTTAATTTGGGGAACAGAAGCGCTGGAGCTGGGCAGAGATGAGTTTTTAATTTATTTATGATTAATTTTGATTAAAACGTTCCATTTTGGAGGAAAATGGAATTCATTATTTTATCTGAGTAGTTATGTAAAGTCAGCGTTAAATCCATACTTCCTTACTAATATTATAAATGCCAAGTAACTTTGTCTGTTTACCTTTTACATCTGCACGCTTAAACTGCTAAACCAATTCAGATGATAGTATATTTGCTAAGAAGATAATTTGAGACCTTGTGCAGGATATGGGATAGTTTTCATCCGGGAACATTGCACGGTTTCCACGCGATTGCAATATGCGAATACTTTCCTAACGAAGTTGTGGATAACAACTAGTAGGTATCTTATATAGAAGAACAGCCGAGGTGCACAGATATATGTATAATAAAAGTCTCTATTGTTAAGGACGTGGCCCGATGTAGGTAATTACCTACACCTACATATTGAGCGCCTTGGCCGCTTCTTTATATTTAATGCACTGTAACCTACCTTGAAAATTTCCAACCTTTATTAGAATCCTAATTTTAAAACTGACTACGAAGCCACATAGATTTTAATGAAATTGATATTTCGGATTTTTGACAATATTTACATAGATAACCCTTTTATAAAAGCTAATTTCATCATGGGACGAATCGTACCTTTGATTCTGCACAAAAGCGAGTGGAAGAGGATTAAAAAGCAAGCTAATGATTCGACAAACGAGGAGCCTGTTCGAACGGTGGATATTGAAGGGATGATTGAGCAGTCGCAAAAATGGACTCGTACCTGGCCAGATACCGTGGAAGGCCATGTTCGGAAAGTTATGAGGGACAAGAAGAAAGTAACGGCTCTAGAAATGGCTGAAGTTGAAGCATTCCACAAGAAAGCTAAGAAAGATAACACAGCAGAAGCCTTGAAAAAAGCCAGGGATATGATCTTTGAAAGAAGCTGTTATGGCAAGCAACTGATAAGGTACCTACTTACATTCATACTCAAAGATCAATAAATTCCAATTAAAATGTATAATTACAACTTATTTGATACAGCGCCATAGGTGACTCAAAAGCTCAAGAAGTCCGAGACACTCAAATTAAATTTAAGAAAGAAATAGAAAAAAATGAACAAATTGCAGAACAATCCAAACCGGAAGTGAAGAATGTTATGTACGCTGAATTTGAACGAGAAAATGCTAAAAAACTCATATCAAGACAAAGAGAGATCGAGAATGCACAATTTAATAAGGCTATGTAAGTCAAGGCAAATTTTGTCGAATTTTGAAACTTGATGGTTAACAATTTACTGATTTTTCTTCACAGAGCAAAAATGAAGTCTGAGGACGCGTTAAAGGCAGCTAAAATTGAAAAAATGCATAGAAAAGAAGATGCAAAAATGATAGAAAGTTTGCTTAAATTAAAAATAACGGAAGAGGTAAGTCCCGTTAACTATCTCTTTAAGTAAAGTCTTAACAAAAACTAAAATACGATTATACCGCAGACCATAGAAATGCTTCTTTCTATACTTAGTCTGAGGATGTGATTTAGGTGCTCGTACTTAAACTCAGAGATCAAAAAATATATTAAATACATATTTAAACTGTATCTAACTAAGTGAAAAGTAAGGTAGATAAGTAACTAAAGTGACTATTAATTTGTAGAAACACAATCATTGCCTTGATAAAGAAGGAGTTCTATGGTATGAGGCTGAAACTAAAAAGATTCGTGAACAAAAAGCTAAGAGAGAGCTGCAAGAGCAAGCTTTAGCCGATGTATGGAGCAAATATCAGGAGAGAATACGCTGTAAGGAGCGACGCATCCTCGATCAAGTAAGCAACTCACAACCAAGTAAAAGATACAGAGCGATAAACAATTTCTGAGAAACTTATAATACCGTACCTAAGCATATTTCAAACTTATCAAACTGTGGGCGCAAAGGTCAATAAAATATAGGCCCAGAGACCTTATTGTCTATCGCACTCGGAATCACAACTATTTTCACTACTTCTTTCTGTCACACGGTGTGGGATGATGATAAAAAGAGATGGATGGCCAGAGCGTTAGACATTAAACCCACTGGAAAACATAATAGAGACTATTCGTGCCAAAAAATGTATTTTAATACCGTTGAGCTGTGAAGAGGGTGGCTGGTAGTAGGTACACGGCCTAGGGCGGCCAAGATTGGTAGTCTATGGGGCTGTTTCACCATCCTTTGATTAGTGTTAACTGACGGTTAAATGTGATGCCGTCTCCGTCTATTCGAACAAAACAAATAGAGACGGCATCACATTTAACCGTCTGTACTAATCAATGGATGGTGAAACAGCCCCTAACTCTTCGTATACTTATGTATCGTACAAATGAATGTGAAACGTCGAATTGGCGTTTCCGGCGTCAGGGGTTATTTACATGATCACGTCAAGCAAAATTTCAACTGCTAGGAGACACATGAAATTCATCGCGGATGAAATTTATGGATATACCCAGAATTTAAATTCACCTGCTGGATTTAAACCGCGGATAAACACTGGTGTTTAATCATCATCCCCCCCCCCATCATCCCAGCCTATATACGTCCCACTGCTGGGCACAGGCCTCCTCTCAGAACAAGGGGGCTTGGGCCATAGTTCCCACGCGGGCCCAGTGCGGATTGGGAACTTCACACATAACACCGATGAATTGCTTCGCAGGTTTGTGCAGGTTTCCTCACGATGTTTTCCTTCACCGCAAAGCTCGTGGTAAATTTCAAATGTAATTCCGCACATGAATTTCGAAAAACTCAGAGATGCGAGCCGGGGTTTGAACCCACGACCCTCTGCTTGAGAGGCGATAGGTCAAACCACTAGGCCACCACGGCTGTTTAATAGGACAAGTTTTTTGTTCAGATCCACAAAGAGAAATACAACATAGAGCGGTTCAAAAGTAACTACGAACTGCTGCGTCAGATTCAAGAGCAAGAACAAAGAAGCTACAACGATTTCATAGAAAAAGGCATGATTAGGTGTAAACAACGGTTTGTAGTACTCGTAAATAGGTAAATTTACGTACAGAAACATTAAAAAAAAGGTTGTCATCAATTGTTGTCAAAAAAAGGTGTTGGTTGCTGTACATAATAAGACGCATCCAGAACCCGCACGAGGGTCCCTAAAAAGAGCCCGAACGAAGAGTCTGGATAAATTTTATATCATCATCACATGAGGGGGGGGGGGCTGTTGTTGCCAATATTCGCCACACTTGGCAAGCAGGTTCGCGAGCGCAGTAGGTATAGGATGTAAGTAAGGTTGGCTAGAAGACGCTGCTGCCCATCTTCTGGTATCATCCCTCAGCCGGTTTCTACGGCGCCGACGGGAAGAGAGAAGGGGACAGCATTCTAACGCCGGCGCCCACAGTGAGTCCACCCTCTATTTGTGATACGTGCGTACTCCTACAAGTCACGAATTTTTTACTGACATCTATGCAATACAAACAGATTGGAAGAAAGAGAACAGGAGGATCGTGTAAAGAAGGAATATCAGCGACTCGTAAATATTAAGGAGGCGCGATATAATAAGAAGTGTGCTGATGAGCTGAGATCATGCACGAACCGCAACAAATGTGTCTGCGACAAAACATGTTTCATTCCTGAACGGAAACCAGGAGTAAAGGCTTGCAAAACGCAAACAGGTAACTGAAAACGACGTAAAATACCCAGTGTTTTAAACACGTAAGAACAATAAGATCAGGTTACTTTAGCCATTGGAATTAACTCGTTCCAGGTTACACTGAACCTGAATTATTGCATTGAAATTATGACACATTGCATATGATTAATTTTACCTGTCCGCCCACGTTTTAGTCTTTTATTAGACCCTTTTGTACGTGGTTTTCATATGAGCTAAAGTTACCATTCATGGGTCAAAGTACCCCGACTCTATGGTACAGTCAATCAATTCGATTCCTACGCTTTGAGAACCTTGTCATCATGACATGTGCCTTATTACAGACATATTATTTACTATTGATAAGGTTCTATGGTGGCCCAGGACTCGAATTGGTAGCCAGTTCCTATTCGGATTCACAAAACCGAAAAGTGCCTTGGGACTGTTAAACCCATCCCAGGGGTCGTTGACGTAAAAAAGAGGGTTTTGGAAATAGTAGAAATTTAGCAGCAGAGGGTCTACCGAAAACAGTTAAACTTTGATAGTGCTCTACGAGAAAAAAAGTTTGGAAACCTCTGTTGTAAATGTCTAACATTTTAATACTCATATTGATGCTATTCTAAACAGAGCGCAAACCAAGCTTCCTCACGCCTTACAAGCGCGCATCGAGGCGCGAAACGAAACCGTCAGGTTGGACAGGCGCGGCGGCGGCGCACGCGCAGTTCGCGCGCGCGGCTGCCGATGCGCTCGCAGAATGCCGGTACACAGCCGGTGTGAGGAGAGTCGTTCAGGTAATCAATACAATACAATACAATGACTCTTTGTTGACCACCAACACATATCGTAAATACAAACTGAGACATGGATGCACAGAAAAATCAGAAAACACACACAGCACAGCAGTGGTGTAGGGGTTATAGCACGCAGCACGGAATGCTGAGGACCTGGGTTCGATTCCCAGTGCTGGTCTCTTTTTTCTGGTTTTTCTGTGCATCCATGTCTCAGTTTGTATTTGCGATATGGTTTCACGGGATACCCGTAAAAGTAACAAATTTGGAGTTTAAATAAAAAATACAAAAAGACTAAACTGCTGCACAGCAGTGGTGTAGGGGTTATAGCACGCAGCACGGAATGCTGAGGACCTGGGTTCGATTCACAGTGCTGGTCTCTTTTTCTGGTTTTTCTGTGCATCCATGTCTCAGTTTGTATTTACGATATGGTTTCACGGGATACCCGTAAAAGTAACAAATTTGGAGTTGAAATAAAAAATACAAAAAGACTCCAAAAAATCAATCACCAACACATAGTAAGCAGCACAGAAATCGCAGGTACATCTTTCTTTCTAATATATGAAATTCTCGGGTCAAAAATGTTTATAACCAAACTCCTTCAAAACGGCTTGACCGATTTTTATTAAAGTTTTTGTGTATATTCGGTAGGTCTGAGAATAGGATGTAAACTATGTTTCATACTTCTACGCGGACGGAGTCGCGGGCAACAGCTAGTACTCGTATATTATACAGATTACCAGGGTAAGCAATAGGCGGCCTATCATACTATCATCATCATCATCATCATCTCTGCCGTAGGACGTCCACTGTTGGACATAGGCCTCCCCCATAAACATAAACCTCCAGTTGCTGCGGTTTGAAGCGGCCTGCATCTACCGTGAACCCGCAGTTAGTGTACTAACTTACTTTTACATCGACTAAACTGTTTAGTTGTTTGAGCACTAATCCTTAGTTGATAATTTCGAATTTTGATTCCTTTATGTCAAATTTTTGTTAAGCTTATTTTTATATACTAAATTGTATAATATGTTGGTACGCTATCGCATTGGATGTCCTGTAATGATGGTGTAATGGTTTATTAAATAAATAAAAATAAAATAAAATTTTCCAGAATTATCGGAAAATCAAACAACGCGGAAAACTTGCAAATTCCTAACTACTGAAGAATTTTGATGATTTGTTTTATTTTAAATGCTAAACTTTAGCCGATGCCGCGATGCAAAAGGCGTATGTATGCGCTAGCCCTAAATTTATTTTTAATTTTCCAGGATTACCGGAAATCCAACAACGTGGAAAACTTGCAAATTCCTAACCACTGAAGAGTTTTGATGATTTGTTATATTTGAAAGGGGTTTATAAATAAAATAAAAGTTTCGTCAATCATTATACTACGTTTATTTACGCTACATTTGTTATATACAATACAATATCATGTTGTTGTCTCCATTCTCAGTAGCACTAGAGCGGGGATGAGTCCCGCCACATCCATGATTATTTCATATAATTGAGTTTTACAATTGGAAAGTTGAAAACACTAATTATCCTTACATAAGAAAATAAATAACTTCAAAATCACAATTTACATAGTCGAATTCACATGAATGTGAGTTGGAAAGATTCAACTATTAAGCATTTCTGAAGTATTTTCTTCTAAAAAATGATTGCAGAAAGGCATAATAAAAATTTGTTTATTAACCTAAATGATAAATGTCATCCGGTTACTATTGGCAACAGTGATAATTTAATACCTACCACAGTAACCGTGCGACGCATATCAGAGATATACTTAAATTAAGTCACGTAAGACATGTGAATGAGTATTTTCTACAAGATTTATCAAATACATCACTCAAACTGGCACCGCTATTTTATGACTAAAGACAATCTGTCGATGACAAAAACTATAATTTGTCTGTGTCTAGCAAAGACAAATGACAAAGTGACAGATAAAACAAACTAAAATAACCAGGAGCATAATTAGCATTAATTAATAATAGAGTTATAAGACATTACGCACTAAAGGCCTAATAACAAGTGTCTAAGATGCTATCTCTGTTTATTTCGTCCGAATAAACAAAGATACGTTTTTTCAGAAATTCGTGAAACAGGCCCTAAGTGGCATAAATCACTTCGTTTTCTAGGAACAAGATTTTAAATTTAGAAAATAGTTTGAAACAAAAGAAACTCGTGAAAAATTCGATACCAAAGTTACCACTTAAAATTCCTTTTTTAAAGTTTTTCTTTTTAAACGTAGAGCAAGTAGAAAATACTCATCCGCCTGTGCAAGCCAGTTTAGTAGGGCGAGGACTTTTGCTTGATAACGGCCTGCACGCACTTAGCCATCGTGGGCGAGGCGCGGGAGATGGGGTCCGTCATGAAGAAATCTTCTAGGGTTTTTAGTTGCACGTCCAGTTTGCCGGAGACTGGCTGTTTGAGGCTCTGTGGGGAGGAAAATTTATTTGATGTTAAAGTATTCGATGCAGAATATTTCGACTAAGTACAGAATATTCAAATAACAATGATTCAAATAACAATTCAAATATATTTAAACCGAATATATTTTTCCGCAACACGACAAAGATCAAACGCTGATATTATTATGGAATGAAAAAACTTACTGGCTAGTTTAGGATAAGCCAAATGACTCGCTGGGCTGTGCTGGTATTGTCAATATTTTGAATTAATTTTAGAGCACGCTTGTCTAGGCCACAATAGCCACAACATAGCATAAATAAGTGTTCTACCTGACACAAACAATATAAAACACAATTTACTACCAGCAAAATAAAAAATAGCAAAGTAAATCGTTCAGCAACAACATATTATTCCCGAGCGGCGTACTTTGAATCCCTCGCTGTGCTCTGGATTCAAAATAGCGTTCTCGCCGTAACTAGTGTTATTGTGGCATATGTTACCTGTGCAAGAGCCCTCGCCTGCGCGAAGTAGTTGTTGGGCTGAACGTCCCCATAGGTTACCAGCGCCGGGCTTACTTCCGCCAGACGCGCTCGCACCTCGTCCAAGTTGTCGTAAGGTAGCGGCTCACCCACCACCTCCGAAAGCGCCCTGAAACAGGTTGGGAATATGAAACATAGGGTTCACTAGCCTTTAACCGCGGCGGCTTACATAAGGGCGTTTAAAAAAGCGTACCTTTTCTTTCATACAAATTTTATGAGTCCGTTTTGTGTCACCCATGCTGAGTGTATGAAAAAAAACGTCACAAAACTAACGTTTTTGTTTGGGTCATTTTTTAAACTATCGGAATTGATGGTGCTCTTGATTCTAATTACGAAAACCTACATTTTTTATAAAATTGAAAAACATAAAATAATACACTTCTTTGTGAAAATACCCATAACCACTGCATAGCACTGGCAGGGGTCAAATTATTAACAAGAGAAAGAGATGCACAGTCGCCACCAGATATTTCGGAGCAACCAAGCTGATCAAAAATATCGGGACGTGAACTCTAATGCCTTGAGAATAGTGCATGTTCCGATATTTTTGACCACCTTGGCTGCTTCAAAATATCTGATGGCGACTGTACAAAGGCGAAGTTATACCTTAAGGGATCTCTTCCAGTTTATACCTTTGAACGATTGAAAGGACACCGGAAACAACCCTACAATGGAAAGATAAAAATACCGTTTTTTTTTCTGGTGGAAAGTTACTGTTACCTGATGATCTTCCAGTCTTCGCGCGCCTTGCCGGGCGGCGTGACGGCGGGCAGCGTCTGTTGCGCGCGCCCCTCCGCGTTCACATACGTCGCGCGCTTCTCCGTATACGCCGCGCCCGGCAGCACGATGTCCGCGATCTCTGCGCCCGCGTCGCCGTGGTGGCCTGGCAAACAACGACGTTTTATTAGAAAGAAAGAAAAAACCAAGCCGGCCAAGTGCGAGTCGGACTCGCGCACCGAGGGTTCCGTACAAATTTACTTACAATATAATCCAGTGTTAACAGAGCCACTCATAATGCATAACATTAATAATTCGTTAACCGAGCGAAGCTAATTTGTAGGTATTTGTGAATATCCAGTGTTAGCAGAGCCCTTAAGCAAAATATACGCACTGTGGGATCATTCTAGATCGTCGTCATTTTAGTTAGTCATCTGAAACGCTCGGTTATTTTATGCGATAAACGCTGCGTTTGACGCACACCAATTTGCATCAGATATTTAATTACCAAACATTGTCTTACGCGGTGAGCGCAGCGGCAAACGCATGTTTTGTAATTAGATTGCGTGCATTGTGATTGGTCAGATTACATGTGCGTCAAACGCATTGCGTTTAACGCAGCGTTTATCGCATAAAACAATCGAGCGCTTAAACCATTTAAAATGATTTCACAGTTTTGTTTCTAGTTACGAACGACATTAGCGAAGTCATTCATACCTTGGTATATGACAACGGCGTCCTTGGGCAGGTTCTCTCGGGTGATGACGCCGCCGTCGGCTCCAAGCAGGTACACGACTTTAGGCCCGGCCTCCAGCGCCTTGCCCACGCCCGGCTGGTACCCGATGTCCAGAGCCGCCACTTGCGACGCCGTGCGTTGCAGCACGTTCAACACCTACAGAGGATACGTTGAAGTAACAACTTAGGTTATGTGATGTTGTCTCTGTTTGTTTTGTCCGAATAAACAGAGGCGGCATCACGTTTATCTCACACACTCATCATTCAGGTCGTAAGTGTAGTACCTAGTAGTAGTTCCCATTAAAACTGGCTGCCGTACACAGCTACTTAGTGATGTAACGAATATTCGCATTCGCATTCGCGAATATTCGCATATTTCTGCGAATGTTTTGCGAATATGCAGCTAATACATGCGGGTATAATTTGCGGTTATTTAATTAATGTTTTTATTTAATTGTTAGTTTTATTACTCTTTAGCTACTAAGCCATGTCTTTGTTTTGAAGAATAAAGATTATATCTATCTATCTAATATGAATATCAGAAAAAAATACAATGATTAGATAATAATAGGTTAATAAAATCAAAATACATTCATTTATTATGTTTTTTTTATACAATAAAAATAACTTTACCTCGTAATCACATTTGATAATAAGTATAATAAGTAAGTTAGGAGTTGTAACAGTTTTAAGGCAATTCCTTCGTGGCTCATTTCCTAAGCATGCTAGTAGTATACATTGCAATCAATTTTCTAAAAAAGTGTATCACTGATGTCTCCAGATTTACGGGACAGAATAACAACACTTATAGTAGATTGTTCAACAAGGGACTAAAACAAGCTATAATGACACGAGATGTTTAGCCACCCGAGTGGCATTATGGTTGTTTAGTCTCGCGTTAAACACTACTTTTCACTTTGAATGCGAGGAAAAAAAATGTTCTGTTCAAAATTACAATACTACTTTTTAAAAACGTACGCTCGACTAATGGACTGGTTGAGCTGGCAACGTTGCAGTTTTGTTAGTTTTTCTCGATTATTCGATAAAAATTGAAAAGCTTGCATATTTAGCCAACAGTTTCAATATTGAAAACTATTTTAAAACTAATT
This sequence comes from Choristoneura fumiferana, assembly GCF_025370935.1. Classification (NCBI taxonomy): domain Eukaryota; kingdom Metazoa; phylum Arthropoda; class Insecta; order Lepidoptera; family Tortricidae; genus Choristoneura; species Choristoneura fumiferana. The sequence goes on from NC_133494.1 coordinate 13,298,982, forward strand.
GGACTACGCATAATACTATAATTGAATAGATTCTTATTCGTAATTCGTAATCATTAATTGTTTCACGAAACTATATCGCGTAATTTTTTTTGCACATTTGTCATTTTGAGGTTATTTCCACGCCCTAAAAATCCGCACATTCACAAACACCGTGTTGGCTGTTTAGGGTTTCCAACATAAATTTAAAAAAAACTTTAATCCCTAGAGAATAAAAAGGAGCTTTAGTCCCGATATGCAGAGGCTAAAGTAACATTTTAAGAGCATGAGAAGTGAAAAAAGTTGATTGACCCTCCCCATTATTGAGATTCGTAGTCGCTTCTTCGGAAGTTTATCTCGGATGATGCACCCGGTGCGTCCGGTCTGTTCCAAAATTAAGTGGATAAGTGTGGTGTCTTGGCATACCTTCCACTCGGGATCAGCAAGTTTGTCCTGCAGCCTCAGCGCCAGCTCCTGGGTGTGAGCCAGCAGCGCGGCGCCCTCGGCGCCCTGCAGCTGGTCCGCGCCGAGGATCACCACGGGGCGCTTCGCTTGCTCCAGCCGCTTCAGCACCGGGTGCGAGGAAGAACCGGACGCCAGGTCTTTGACGATGGAAGCAGAGTCACCCACGTGCTGAAACGGAGAATTTGTTATTTTCCACTTGTTCCCCGTTGATCTTAGGCGCAAGCCACACAGTAGAGGCGTGGGACGGGGGCGACCGCGTCGCGTCTCCGCCTCGACTCTGCTGTCTGCTTCGGATCGCGACGTTTCTATACATTAAGGGGCTGTTTCACCGTCCATTCATTAATTTTAACTGACTGATAAACGTGATGCCGTCTCCCTCTATTCGAACAAAACAAACAGAGACGGCATCACATTTATCCGTCTAATAAATTTAATCAATGTATGGTGAAACAGGGGGTTAGTATAAAAACTGATTCAAGGTGCGCTGCGACTACGACGGGCTCCCGTCCCACGTCTCTTCTGTGTAGCTTGCGCCTTACATAGCCAGTACTGGTAGGGGCCAAATTATTTCCTAATTTAATTAGGTCCTGACGTTTCGTGAACTACTGCCGCGGCACGCTCGCTTCGCTCGCTCGGCTCGCGCATTTGTGTCGCAATTGTACCTAACACTTCGCTCGTCGTCATACCAAATTTTCCAAAACCAAAATTGACAGTAAAAGTGACCCCTTCTAATGCTGGTTATGTAAATTGGAAATTTCATGATATTGTGAAATAAGGTATATTTTATGCATAGATAGGGTTAAGGTGGTTTCAGACTAGCGTTTTTTCTGCGCGTATACGGTGAGTTTTGTGCATACGCGCTTACACGCGCACTAGAGTAAACATTCGAAATTTACCATGAGCTTTACGGTGAAGGAAAAACTCAACGATGTCTGCGAGCAGACCTGTGCGCAGCAGTGCGACGCATGTATACATATATGAGTATTTCTTTCTCAGTTTTGTCAAGAAATTATTAACCCTAAGGACGAGATCATAAAACATAAACTACATAAAACATCCAAAATTTCTTGACGTCAGGAAAACGTCACGAAATCTTGTGAGGAAAAAATCGTAATTTTGTAACTACATCAAAACTTTCTATTGGATTCAACAACAAAGATTATCTGATTTTTTTATCACTTTTACCACAAGGTTTTGCACATATTTAAAAAAAATACTTTTTTTTTTTGGTGTAATAGCGTCAGGATTTTTTTTTTAATAAGTAGACAACTGAAAAATTGAAAAATAGACAACTTTTTGAGAAATAGTCATATGCTAGGATGATGATGATTATTAGGGCGTGTATACTGACCATGTAGTCGTAAGTGAGGTCAACCTTCGGGCCTATGAAGGCGACGTCGGTGTCGCGCTGTATGAACGCCTTACGGATGCGCGCGTTGAGGAGAGGCGCCTCGAAGCGCACGTTGGTGCCGATGAGGAGCACCATGTCTGCTTGCTCCACGTCTGGGGACATACGGAATAGGCCAGTGCTGTGGACTGTTAACTGAGCTCCGGGGTGTCACCATATGTCACTGGTTCATATCCGGTTCGAAGGACCATATGTAAGGCCGAAGGTTGAGGAAAATTTTTAGTTGTAAGTTGAGTTGTGCACAAAAATCACCGTTTCACGTAAAAGTTATTAAAGTAAAAATGCTTGACTGTGACCGATCGCGGACAGTGTTAATAGAAGACGTCCATTGCTGAACAAAGGCCCCCTTAGAACGCCATAATAAACATATGCAATAACATGGCTATATGAACGTCTTGGGTAAATGGCTCGTTTTATGCTCTTGTTGTACAATGTACTATCATGACCCCGTCTGGATGCGCCTTTAGTCCGGGCACTATCGGTACTGACTTGCGATCTTAGTGTTGAGCAGATAGGACGAGCGCAGGTCGGTGCCGGCTCCGTCCAGCGGGAAGTAGTGCTCGGTGCAGGCCCGCTCGGCGCCCAGCCGGTTGGCGAGGTCCTTCAGCGCCACCAGGGCTTCGGCGTCGGCCAGCGCGCCCGCCACCACCACCAGCTACACAGATAAAAAATCAACGCTTTCATTTTTTTCATTTCATTTTGTGATGGGGTGACAAATAAAAATGAACAAGTGCGGGTAGTTCGTGATACGAGTGCCGGTACTATTTGTGATCAAGTGCGGGTAGTACGAAGGACTCGCGCTGGTAGGCAGACTCGACACCCCACACTGCAGTCTACTCGTGACCAAAGCCACTGTAATGTTGCCGAAACGTCGAGGTAAATATTTCTCGTGTGTGTTAGCGTGATAAGTCCCGTTCGTGTTATTTCAACTTTTTCTTGTCACTCGTTGCTATAGTTACGGTCTCCTGAGTCACTCTTTAAACCGTAAGTTTACAGGATTAAAATTTGCCAAAAATGCATTTTTGTGCTAGTTTTAAGCCCTAATTGTTCATCTAATAAGCATGTTAGTATGTTGTGACACAACATTTCTTTTCTATTAAACTGTACTTCTTTTGTCCCTTCGCTGACGGGACAGAATAACAACAAGAAATAGTTGATCCAAGCACTTAACATAATTGTGGACAGCTGGACTTATTTAGGGTCATCCGTTATTTTGTTCCCGTGTGTCACAAACGATCTGACCTTAAATATGTGGCGTATTTATTGATTCCCATCTTTTTACTTTTTTAAAGCAGTCGGGTTTTAAAAGATCGGTTTTCTTTCTCGTCTGAATTTTCGATAAAACTGACGAGTCCTGAGTGACATTAGCATTATGGTTGTACTGCACTTTGACGTACTCGTTAGGCACTTGTCCCACCGCCGACGATGAGCGAGAAGCGAGTAGAGCGAGTAACTAGAAACGAGTGGGTGAGCAGCGAGAAGCGAGTGTAGTTTTGTCGCTGGCTGTAAGCGAGTGTTCGAGTGCGACGGGCAATTACTCGCTCCACTCGACTCGCTCGAGCAGGGCGGCCGCCAAGCTGACATCGCTGAGCGAGTATCTATAGCTCAGCGAGTTTTATAGTCGCTGCGACAAAAGATGTAAGAGCGAGTTCTCGCCGACAGTGTGAACAGCCAGCGATCAACTATTAATATATGTGTCTCTTTTACTCACACAGGATCTTATATCTTTTGTTCGTTTCTTGAGCGAGAAAATAGTCGATAGCCAATCGTTTCCTCGCTGGCGGTGAGACAACTGCCTAACTTTCAAACTCTTCAAGGCTAGTGATTAGGCTGTTACTGAACCAGTGGCACCTTTCGCCTCATGTATTTCAAAGTACGAATAGTATGATACGACTTTTTAGAATACATTTCACAATTTTATTCCCGGCGTACTAAAACGACAATCGGACCAATCAAAAATAATCGTCTGCTGCATGTGAAATTTAATTAACCAATGAGAATGCGTCATTTATAACTTTTATAATGTGTTTTATTTCTTAAACGCATAATATGCCCAAAATGCTTTAATTTTTTTAAGTATGAAAAACGCCACAGCATCGCAGCAGGTCGGACATGAGGATGACGTTTTTATTTTTTAAATATCTGGTTTTGGGTACTGGCCAATAAGAACGGACTCATTTAAAAAAAAAGTCACAAAAGAAAAAATAAAATCAGCGGCCTTTAGTCGCTGAGCACCTAAAACGTAAGTACCTTATCAGACGGGCAGTCGCGGAGCGCGCGCGCGGCGGCCACCATCGCGTCCTCCCACTCGACGGGCGTGAGGTTCCCGCGGCTGTCCTTCAGCATGGGAGTCACGAGCCGTTGCCGCTTCAGCCCGTCGCAGGCGAACCGCGACTTGTCCGACAACCATTCCTCGTTGATCTCCTGTCAATACAGGCCAGTAAAGAATATGGTATACATACACTTTAAAGTTGAATATTTTGCAAACAGATCGCAGAATACAAATATCGTCTTAACAACCCCCTAAATTATTTTAAAAGTCCTATCCAACAATACCCCACAGTATAGGAAAGATTAGAAAAAACCGGGCCAGTTTTGATGGCTATTTAACTAAATGTAAACAAAACAATGTCGATTGGTGTTTTAAATATTGAAATTCCCCCATTAAACTATCTAAACATTTACATTTCTGTACTGAAAAACACTAGTCTAGTTTGTATTACAATGATATGAAGTAAAAAATTTAAAATCCTTGAATGTACCAAATCTGGCAGCTTAAGTTTGTTTACATTATTTAAATACCTATCCAAACCAACTATAATGTGGAGGACATTTTTTTCGATGTCATGGAATGTAAAAATTATGAAATTTAATAATAATTATTATTTATCGAAATAATTTCCAAAATCACTAAAACTGGGAATTCTCGGGACTCGAGAGTTTAATGACGTAAAAATTAAGTTTGGATTTTTTTCATCTCTTTCTAGAAAAAAGAAAATTTAAATATGCACTTTCTATGGTTACCGTGTCAAATGACGTCATAATACATGCCGGATCTCTCTCAATCAAAAGTATCCGTATCGTCGTATTTTTTAAAGATTTTTCAAAAGTTCTTGCACAACTCTGTTTGTTTTACCTCATTTGTCCTGGGCAGAATACGCAATACTTCGTTTGTTCGAGTAGTAACGACGATATTGCTGCCCAAAGGATCCAGGACATCGACGGATTCAATCTAAAACAACAAGAATGTATTAATATTCAAATGTTTTTGTCGCTACTTGCGTCATATTATGTACTTAACCTAACCTTAAAAGCCGTGGTGGCCTAGTGGTTTGACCTATCGGCTCTCAAGCAGAGGGTCATGCATGGGTTTAAACCCCGGCTCGCACCTCTGAGTTTTTCGACATTCATGTGCGGAGTCACATTTGAAATTTACCACGAGCTTTGCGGTGAAGGAAAACATCGTGAGGAAACCTGCACAAAACTGCGAAGCAATTCAATGGTGCGTGTGAAGTTCCCAATCCGCACTGGGCCCGCGTGGGAACTATGGCCCAAGCCCTCTTGTTCTGAGAGGAGGCCTCTGCCCAGCAGTGGGACGTATATAGGCTGGGATGACGTACTTAACACATTGACGGACACTAGGTACTTTCACTTGTTGTTGTTTAGCCTTATATTTGGACGTTTATAGGCCTTACTGTCCATCAACGTATTAGCTATGATCCCCAGACGTACGTTTCGTGTAGTCTAGCATTAGAAAGAAAGTCACAGCAAATATGTAACATTACGGTTTTTGACTATGTTACATATGTTTTATAAATAAAAACTACACAGTGCCTGCCTGTTATCGAATTGAGAATTAATTTTAAGCTACTTTTTCAAATAACAAAGTTATAAAGGTTTGAAATTCAAGATTAGACAGAGAAAGACATACTGGCATGTGACGTCACACGCCAGTACCGCCATTCTTGCTGCATAGAGAAAAGCGATTGAGAAAGAGACAGGTATATAGATTTTCAAAAAATCACTATAAATCCAATTTTCAACCGATTTAAGTTTTCTCTTCGCTAAACACTGTCTGTATATCTATATTTTCATAATAATATTAAGATATGGCAAATTCAGGAGTTGTTAAATACCGTATTGCATAGCATGGACCTGGATGGCAAACGAGCAAGTGGGTCCTGATGGTAAGAGATCACCACCGCCCATAAACATCTGCAACACCAGGGGTATTGTAGACGCGTTGCCAACCTAGAGGCCTAAGATGGGATACCTCACGTGCCAGTAATTTCATCGGCTGTCTTATTCTCCACGCCGAAACACAACTGTGCAAGCACTGCTGCTTCACGGCAGGATTAGCGAGCAAGATGGTGGTAGCAATCCGGGCGGACCTTGCACAAGGTCCTATCACCTGCAGATTGCAAAAGATCCCACATGAGACACTTACCCTCCTAGTTTCCCAGGGCCTGGCTGCGAAGCTGTAAGGCTTGGAGGTGAGAGCTCCTACAGGGCACAGGTCAATGATGTTGCCAGATAGCTCCGAGAGGAACATTTTCTCCACATAAGTGCCAACCTGGTCAACAAAGCAACGAGATATAAATAACAAACAATTATGCAATGTTTAGTGACATGCCAGATCTTAAAAAAGTATATCAATAGATTACAAACTAACATACAAATTAAAAATAAGAATAAGTAAGAGACTGGAATAGTCAGAAGAAACAACTGGTAGCAAGTAGTTTAAGAAGCAACTGGTCTAAAAAGCAAGTGGTCTGAAATCCTATGACTCAAATTCGATGGAGCTCCGCGTTCGCGGAGCTCCTATTCCACTCGTTTGAGGTGCTTGGCGTCTTGACGCAACTGTAACCTAACTTAGGTTTTTTTTTCTACAACAAACAGGTTAGGGCCAGTTGCTTTTTAGACCACTTGCTACTTAGACCAGTTGATTCTTAGACGAAATTATGCTAACCCATTGAATTCACTTGGAAACACAGTTGCTTTCACCACTTCTTTATGTCTAGTAGGTATAGGAGACCAAGAAGAAGAATCTTATGCTCCTAGCCTCTTAACCTCATTTGAAAACTTAATGAGACTCAATTTAACATGGGTGCAATGATGAGCTCCAGGGAAGTACTTCCATCAAACCTCTATGAAGTTGATCATTGCAAGTCTTACCCCCTTATTCATAAACGACAATCAAACCTATTTTAGTTAAAATGCCGCTAAAATTCGTTTGTCCTTATCTGTCACTTCGACATTTGTATTTGTTAGAAAGGGACAAAGCATTTGTTAGTTAACATAGACTTGTTAAGTTTTATGAATAAGGGGGTAAGTCCATGCGGCGTTCTCTCCGCTCGCAGTGGTCGGTAGGCAAATGGCTTCAGTTCTGTAACTCTCCATACCTGCATGTCGCTTCCTCTGCCCGTGGTGCCAAAGTCGTCGACGCCGGCCACCTCTGAGGCGAACCGGATGCAGCGAGTGCAGTGGATGCAACGCGTCATAATCGTCTTAATCAGGGGCCCTACGTCCTTGTCCTCTACAGCCCTACACAAAACCAAGAAGACATATTTGATAAAATTGTTATGAATAATATTAATTCAGATCCAGTCACCTTTATAGCCAGGAGGGAGTCATATGGAAAGTTTTTCTAAAATAAAACATCAAAACTTATTAAAAGTAAAATAACATTAATCAAATAAAAAAACCGGCCAAGAGCGTGTCGGACACGCCCAAAATAGGGTTCCGTAACCATTACGAAAAAATTAAGTAATATTTTTCTAAGGATTTCGTATTTTATACGGAATCTTCCAAGTTTAGGTATATTTTATACCTTAGGCTGCTATTTACTCTTAAACTACTTATAATTCTCAAGCAAACTTAGCCGTTATAATTTTCCTTGAAAGTTTGTTATACTTACTACCATCCTGAATTTTTTCAAATTTTTCCACCCACCAGTTTAGATTTTAGAGGGGGGGACGCTCGATTTTCATGAAAATTTGCACTTGAAAGTTGAATATTTCGCAAACAAATCACTGAATCTAAAAATCGTCTTAGCAAACCCCTAATGGTTTTAAAAGACCTATCCAACGATACCCCACACTATAAGGTTGGATGAGAAAAAAAAACACCCCCACTTTACGTCTAAGCTTTCTAGCATTGATAGTCCCTGAGCAAAGCCGCGGACGGACAGACAGACAGACAGACAGACAGACAAACATGGCGAAACTATAAGGGTTCAGTTTTTGCCATTTTGGCTCCAGAACGCTAAAAACGACTCCTGTTTTGTCACAGAAAAATATTAATTTTAGTAAAATAAGTTTTAAGTTGTCCTAAATTCACTTAAGTCGTAGTGTAGGGCGTCCGGAGGCACAGTGGACGAACGACCTTAAGAGGGTCGCTGGCGGCGGATGGATGCGAGGGGCTGAAGACAGTGTTGTGGCGCGCCATGGAAGAGGCCTATGTCCAGCAGTGCCCAGGGCCCAGGGACCAGGGAGGTCATTACCCCCAATGAACCCTGCCCCCCTCCTGGATGAGCCCTTGGATTCAGAACATCAACCATGATTTACACTAACCTCTTTCCTGAGAAATGGATGTCGGTAAAGCGACTCTTGTCAGATCCAAAAGCCATAGACTGATCCTGGAGGTCACATTCACCACCCTGGTCACAAATAGGACAATCCAAAGGATGGTTCACAAGCAAGAACTCCATGACACCCTCGCGAGCTTTCCTAGTGAGGTCCGAGTTGGTCTTCACCCTCATGCCTTTCATCACTGGCATGGCACAGGCAGCGACAGGTTTGGGAGACCTCTCAACTTCAACAAGACACATCCTGCAGTTGCCAGCTACAGCCAGCCGCTCATGGTAACAGAATCTAGGGATCTCCACGCCAACTTGTGCTGCAGCCTATAAAATAATTAAAGATGTAAAATAATGAATAATAATTTTTTTATGGTCTAATGACATATCTCAAACATTATTTTCTCAAGGCCACTTAGTTATTTAAGGGTGGATCAACTATTTCTTGATGTTATTCTGTCCTGTCAGCGAGGGGACAAAAATAGTACAGTAGAAGAAATGTTCTGTCATATTATACTAACATGCTTAAAACTACCACAAAAACGCATGTTTGGCAAATTTTATTCCTATAAACTTACGGTTTAAAGAGTGACTCAGGAGAATGTAACTAGCAATGAGTGACAAGAAAAAGTTGATCGACCCATAGCCTCCTGGGTCCCCCCATCCTCACTTGAGGACATAAAAAAAAATAACTACTTGATTGATGTTTGGTTCAAATTGTGAAAACAGAAATTTTACGTCAAAATTAATAATAATTAAATATGATGGTGATGTTATGGGTACCAGGCAACAAATAAACTAAGTACTTAAAGAGATAGATGGGCCAATCAACTTTTTTACCGACACTAATCTGTCTGCAACATTTTTCAAACAAAAAAACTGCAATTTTTGTAAGTAAACATGTTTGTCTGTAATTTAATAGATGGTGTACACGAATAAATGCCATCCTATGTAAGTTCAACCTATTAAACCATGAAATATCTTGTTGGAAGTACAATTTTTTGGTAACGCCAGAGACAATTTGGTAACACAGGAGACGCCCAAAGTGTCAGTAAAATAGTTAATTGGCCCAGATACATACTTAAATAGGTCCATATTGAACTTCCAAGACTTGATAAACAAACATTCATATTTTTCATACATAATCATAATACAGGAGATCAACCCCCAAACCTCAAGCTTTGTAGCCAGATTCTCTAACAACTATAATAGCTTTTTTTTAACCCAATTAGTGGTCCCCAAGGGTAAAAGCCTTCTCCATCTTTTTCCACATTTCTTTGTCCAGAGCAATATTCATCCAGTTTTTTCCAGCTGTTTTTATGAAGTCTTTTTGCCTTGCCACACTTCTTTTTTCTACTTCTAAATTGATAACCCACTTATGATTGATGATTGGTATGGCTCTTATAATTGATATGGCAGAATATGGAACACTCTTGCAAGTGGCTGCATGCGGAGGGATTGGAGACTGCTGGGAGAGCCTTTGCCAACAGGCACACAGATGCCGAACATTGATACTTTTACTGTTAGGATATTATTATTTTGTATTTGCATCTGAACTAAGAAGCTTATTAAATAAAATTGTGATTGATGATTTAATAAATTAACAAAAGAGTATGAGCTTCTGTTACAATCATACCTATATATACAAACAAATTTGATGCTATTTGTTAATTATTAACTCCCAATTGTATTTTACAAAATAAGACTTTTTTTCTATAATTAACTGCAGAATAATGAACGAGGAGTCATAGGGGTTTCAAGAGTTCAAGTTTAGCAATACAACTGGTAACACACAACATCAGATCATTACCTGCAAGACAGTGGTGCCCGGAGCAACATACACAGGTTTGTCGTCAATGAAGAGTTCGACTTTGTCGGGCTGCGCCGGCACTTGGTCGGCGAAACGGCGCGTCGCGAGCGGCGTCACACGGGGTGCGCCCAGCGCGAGCGCCCGGGTAAGCGGCTGGCGCAGCATTCTGTGCACAACACACCAAATCAACCTCAACAACTAACTTACGCAAACACAGACTAACGACCACTTTAAGCACCTATAAACGTTCAGTATGATTCTCACACTAAGCGTCTTGTATGTATTAGTGTAAAAGTCCCAAATTACAAGATTTTACCGAGATAATTACACAAAATTATCTGTTATTGTTACATAAGTTTCGAACGTATAACCTAAATAATAAATATTATGTTGCTATAGTGTAAACAGTAACAACAAAATGATTTGAAACAAATTGATGATTATAAATATTACGATGAATTACGTCGTTTTTTTGTAAAAATCGTACCCAAAAATACAAATTACAAATTTCGATTAGTTGGATTGAAGTGACAGATCAAAGAACTGTCATTAGGTAAATCTGTTCGAGTCGAGGTCGAGACTTCGAGTAACCATAAAAGCCATCTACACAGCTAAAGAGAACAAAGAGTCAACAAAATTTGTCAAAGCTTGGCTTAAGCTTTAAATAGATCATATATCACGATTCATTATCAACCAATTTTATTTTTAATTGTATTACAAAAATTAGATAATTTTAGAATAAAATGCAAAATATTAATTAAAATTGGGTCACAGCGGTTTTAAAAACCACTTGAACAGCTTTGAATCATACAATCGATCTAGCAATCGAATGAAAAAGCAAAAATAATCGATTCAAAAATATGCGGTAAATGACGATCCCTACATCCCTTTATTTGCTTACTCTCTCTGTAATTTTTTTTTGTCCCTTTCCTTCTTTCTTTCATTTGCTCTTTGCCGGGCCGTGTGGTTGAGCGAACAAATCAGTTTATAATCCATAAAAAATGGCATTCGGAGACGTTAAAACCGCTCAGGGTCTCAATGAACTGAACAAATATTTAGCTGAGAAAAGTTATGTGTCCGGGTACGTACATAAAATACTAACCTATGTGCATAACCTAAAGAGTACACCACGTCAACCCCTTGGTCTTAACCTTGATTATTCGTGACTTACTCGTACTAGCTGAGCGACAGCTGTTTCTTCAAGATTACTTATCGCTCGTGCCCCATATTATCGTTCCTGCATTGTTGAAACTAAGAAAGAACATGAAATATCATCTTATCGGAAACATATTCTAGATGGACACCGTCTCAAGCTGATGTGCAAGTGTTCGAGCAGGTCGGCAAAGCCCCGGCCGGCAGCCTCCCGCACGCGCTGCGCTGGTACAACCAGATCGCGTCGTACTCTGCCGCGGAGCGCAAGGCCTGGGCCGCGGGAGTGAGCCCGCTGAGCGCTGGCGCCAAGCCCACCGCCGCGCCCGCTAAACCCGCTGATGATGATGACGATGATGTCGACCTGTTTGGCTCCGGTGATGAGGAGGAGGTAAATAATACTAGCTTCTAGTCTTTAATAATTTTACATAAAATCCATTTATCATGAGCTTGAAAGTGAAGAAAAACATCGTAAGGAAATCTGCAGACACAATATTCAATTGTGTGTGAAGTTCCCACTTTTCATTGGGCCTGCGTGGGAACTATGGCCCAACCCCTCTCGTTTTGAGAGGCTTGTTCACTGCAGTGGGACAGATATAGGCAGAGATGATTTTTTTTCCCCTGTTTAACCTGCAATCAGTCTTCTAGACTACAATCAGGTGGGTTACTAGAGGTTGGGGTTTGGCAAGGCAGAGCCACTGCTCCGTCTCCCATTAGTAAGGCAGCACATCAGCTCCCTTGAGTCTTTTAAGGGGCAAACATGATGAAATTCCATTTGTTGACTGCCTATTTATTTATTACAACTGGTGGTAATGATTTTTATTGATTTTATCTATATGAGAGAAATAATAAATAAGGTTTAAATTAGGTGGCTGTGCTATTTCCAACATAATGCAAACACTGATATATATTATCCTTATTTCCAGGATGCGGAAGCTGCAAGAGTCAGAGAAGAACGCCTGAAGGCATACTCTGAGAAGAAATCCAAAAAGCCCGCCCTTATTGCCAAGTCATCAATTCTCCTTGATGTCAAGCCTTGGGATGATGAAACTGACATGAAGGAGCTGGAGAAACATGTCCGCTCTGTTGTAATGGACGGTCTCCTGTGGGGTGCCTCCAAACTAGTACCTGTAGGTTACGGCATCCACAAACTGCAGATCATGTGCGTGATCGAAGATGACAAGGTCTCCGTCGACCTCCTCACAGAAACAATCCAAGAGTTTGAAGATTTCGTCCAGTCTGTTGACATTGCCGCATTCAACAAGATCTAAACCAAGCCAGTAAATTATTTTTAAGTTATGTTTTGAAATAAAATCACATTTTCTAACATTAAAAACTTTTATTTTCAGATACTTTATTACATAAAAAAGCTATGTACTTAAATTGATAATCAGAACATCAAGTAACTAATCAGTCAAAACAGACAATAAATAAGAATTGATATAAAATATACCATCTACTTATTTAACACTTGCACATTTTAGACTTTAGGTCTATATTACAACTATGCTCAGTTGGCTCAGTTATAAAGCTCGCATCAATGATTATGAACACAAAGTATTAACAATAACAATTTGGATATAGAACTGTGATGAACAAGACATTAATCTATCTATCTAATACCATTAAACAAGCAATTCTTGTATATTATGGGGATCTCTGAAACGGCTCCAATGATTTTGATGAAATTTGGTATGTAGGGGTTTTCGGGGATGAGAAATTGATCTAGCTTGGTCTTATCTCTGAGAAATCGAGTCTTAGCCCAAGCAAAGCTCGGTCGCCCAGGTAGTAAAAGTTAGAGGAAAAGAAAGATCAAAATAAATTATTATTATCCTCCTGAGTCCCCCGGTCCTCACTTGAGGATGTAAAAAAATAATCATTTGAACTTTACTTGATTGATGTTCGGTTCAAATTGTGAAAACAGTCATTTTATGTCGGGTCTCAGGAGGTTAAACAGTTCAGAACCATCAAGTCCTAATTTGATACAGATTTATAAATAAATATAAGGTAAATCTTCAAACAAGCAATATTACATCTGATGCTATGTATTAGCATAAATTTATCACAATGTACCCTAAACTGTTTACAAATGAAATGAACAACTACACAATAGTGTTGGGAGTTGGAAACAACTTCAGGGCCCTAGAAATTCATGTCAAAACAGTGTGTCCCTTACTATTCACTGACTAGTTCTTGTTTTGACAGAGTTATTATCACTCATTCCACCTGCACAGGCACTGCACTTGCACTTGGAAGATCCCCAACGTTAGCTTGCAGGAACATGCTGGGAATGTCACTGCCAAAGTAAATCTTGTTGTTATGAGCCAAAGCATCATACTTCTTGAGTTCTAAGTATTCCTTTGTCAGTAGCTGCTTGTTCGCCTCAGCCTGTTTCTTGAGGTGATAGAAGTCTGCCTCCGCTTTCGTCTGCTGCTTAGCTTTGTGGATGCTGTCTTCAATGAGCTCTATTTTTTGTAAAGATTCTTTTTCCATGATTTTCTGCTCATATTGGATCTTGGCCACCTGCGCCTCCTTCTCAGCTTCGATGACCGCCTTACGCCGCGCTGTTTCTGCTTCCTTTTCCACAACCTGAAGTTGAAAACAAAACATATTAAACTTGAATCCCATTATTTTTGTTGGCCTCATGGATTTTCAAACTTATTCAGATGTGCTAAAAACATCTTACACGGCATTAATGCGGTTTCATTTTGCAATGAAATTGCTCTTCATCACATGGAGATTAGGACTTTAGGAACAACAAAATTGACCCGTGAAATAATGTTTATAAAGTTCACTCAGAAAAATTATCCTTTTAGAACAGTGAAGGCCTATCAAGACAGCATCCAAGAATACAGTATAAGTAATATAACCTTTTGATGTTGCGCAGCAATCAACAGCTTAGACTTCTCAGCTTCCATAAGTTCATAGTTCTTGCGTATGGTTTCAGGAATCTTTGGCTTTGTGACTCGCACAGCTTGTACCCTTAGTCCTGGCGCCATTTCATTCAGATCTTTCTGGAGAGCCTGGAGATATTACAAAGCTTTATATGATGCACAATAAAATAATCTATAATATATAAGTTGTAATTATATTTAACACCGTTTATAATGACATCAAAAGGCGTTAGACAGGTTGGTATTTATAACCAGTATTTATAACCAGTGTTATTTTGGTATATAACATAGTGTTGCGACTTTTTCTTGGTCATCCACTCATCACACACATCCAATATGCCATGTGTTGCTATAAACGGTTTCGACTGTATAGTTCAGTTTCGCACTACCTACATGTAAATCTGTTATATTAAATGCATACTCACTGTCCTTAAGTTCTCATCAATTTGATCAAAGAGGTCTATGTAAACCTCGTGCAGGCTGTGCGCGCTACAGAACTGGTTTAACTCATGGTGCACTTTATTGAATATGAGAGTCCTGTCATAGTCGGCTGTGAAGTTGCGGACAACATCAAGAACTGAAAAGAAAGATTGAAGAATTTATAAACAAAAAATTATGAAGATAATAGGCAGTTAAAGTTCCGCGTGATGTCACGCCGTGCGTCACTTTAGCACTACCAACGACTAAGGTGAAGCGCGTCAAAGTTGGGGCACAAAACAGAAAGGTACAGACGTACAGAATTGAATCTACATACAAAGTGCGCTCGAGCAACGCAACATAGACATTGCTCACGGACACGATATCTCGGACCGGTTGGGACCAGTGCGAGCGCAAGTGCCATCCGCTTTAGACACGCGTCTGTGAACTTTTTTGTGCAATAATGGATTACCTACACTTTAATAGTACAGTGTCTTAAGGGCGGTAAATAAGGAATTACGAACGAGAGTCAATTAGTAGCCCGAAGTCGAAGACTGAGGGCTTTAATGAGTCGATGTTCGTAATTCTAGTACCGCCCGTGCGACATACAACATTTTTCATCGCATTTGCGAGTACAATTTTATATTTGTAAAAGAAAAAATATAATTCATCCAAATATTGCCGATTCCGCCGGCTGCGCTCTTGGCAGCATCGCCCTCCCCCTCCCGTCCCGCAGCATGCGGCTGACGTGGGTGTGCATGTGGTCCTTCTGCTGCGCCATGCGCAGCAGCAGCGCGCGCAGCAGCATTAGCACAGGCAATGACTCATTTACCGACCTTGGGTTTCATGACAAGCACATTAAGGTCGAGGGTTTTATTTGGGGGGTTGCAACCAAGGTAGCCTGCATCTTACGACACTGTTTACGAGCAAGTGTGATAAAAAATATAATAATAATCGTGCATTTCGCCAATGTCGAAAAATGTTTCTGTGACAAATTTGTAATTAGTTATTATTACATAATTTATATTTCCATTCTTCCCGTTTCATTCTCAACAATAAATCCAACAACTAGATACGAGTGCCACTACTACAATGGTTTTTTGTGCATAAGCCATAGTTGGCAACCCTAGAGCGACCGCCGAGCGTAGGTATGAAAAGTGAAGTACATACATGAGATTGACTTCTGTACTTTTCTGTTTTGTGGTTGGGGGTTGGGTTGCTAAAGTGTCACACAGCGTGACGTCACGGGCGCGTCCGATGAAGATGAAGCGTCATCTCATAAGCTAACTATTCTAACTGATGAACTTAACAGAATAATATTTTTTTCACACCTCTCCTTCAGAAAAGTAACTTTTCCTCCCTGACGAGAGGGAGCAAAGTGCAACTTTTCTATTCAAGGCTTTTCTAAGTGTTTTATTGCAAATGATATTTTTTGAAGTTGATAATTGTAAAGCCACGTCATTTTCTATGCTGGTTGTTCTTTAATAATATTTAGTTTTTTTTTCAAGTTTCTTAATGCTCGGTGTGAAAAGTTGTATGAGCTACTCGGGAGCAAAATTATTTTCATCTTGGGCGTAAACACTTGAATCCCTCATTACGCTCAGGATTCTACTTTAGAATCCTTCGCTACATTCTGGATACAATGTACGCCCTCGCCGTAAATACACAATTTTGCTCCCTTGTAACACAAATAACTATTCTAACCCAGAAATTAACCTGTATGGTTTTATTTACCTGTATGTGGTTCAAGCATGTTGACAACTTCAATCCTTTCAAAATATATCATCACCCCACCGCTGGTGCCACACGGTACATTCTTCACTTCATCAGTCTGAAGAGTTGTCTAGAACAAAAATAATGTCATAATTACAATGATAGATAACCTAAAACTTATTATAGAAATGTTGAAAAACCCCTGATATGGTTTTTTTTCCTCCAATATTTTAACAAGGCTTTAGGTATCGGTATTTCAAACTTCAATATCTCAGAAACGGCTGAGCCAATTTTTATAAAACTTGGCCAAGAACAATCTTGATTAAACTAGCTTTCAATTAAATTATAACACCCCTCTTTTTGGATCAGGCGTTAAAAAATAGACAAATAACCTATAGAGAGGATGTATAGTTTGACATTATTTGCCAGCTATGCTTATGTTATTTACTAATAAATTATACCTGTATGGCTTTGTAGGAAGTAAGTAACGGAATCATCATGTGGAATCCTGGCTGACTTGTAACGGGCAACAGAGCACCACCCTGAAAAAAAGAGATACATCAGAATGTTATCTGCTAATTTTTGTGGCTAGGTTGTTATTCAACATCAAATAAAATAGATACCCATTGCTTCTATTAGCACAAATAAATATTAACAAAAACTCAAATGAATGGAAGTTTGAAAATTGGGCAAATACTAGTTTCCATTGGACATTAATGTACCTTGTGCAAGGTCCGCCCGGATTGCTACCACCATCTTGCTTGCTACTACTGCCGTGAAGCAGGAGTGCTTGCACTGTTGTGTTTCGGCATGGAGAGTAAAACAGTCGGTGAAATTACTAGCACTTGAGGTATCTCATCTTAGGCCTCTAGGTTGGCAACGCATCTGCAATCCCCCTGGTGTTGCAGGTGTCTATGAGCGGTGGTGATCTCTTACCATCAGGAGACCCACTTGCTCATTTTCCATCCAGTCGAATAAAAAAAAACACTTTTATTATGTTAATGTTTCTGCACAAGTTTCTGCATCTTTTTCGTCTTTCCTACATCAGACACACTCTTTACAAATTTTCAATAGGACTATTTTAAGCATGTTTAGTAGGAAGTCTCAATGTTTAACATCTGAACTGTCTAGGATCTAGGTGCTCAAAAATATCTAAACACAACCATGTTGTCAATTGCTTAAGCGCTTGTTCAGATATTTTTGACCACTAGAGAGCTCCGGGCCAAGATAACCAAGTGGACACCCACCAACTCGAAAAGGCAATCTGGCAGACCTAGACGGCATTGGTGGGATTAACTGGACTACTTCTTGAAGGACTGGCCCTTGTGTGCAGTGGACAGAAAGCAATGGAAGTATCAAGCGGAGGCCTTTGCTCAGGGGAAGGACAGAATAGGCTAACAGTAATAATAGACAGCTCTGAAGACAGTGAGCACTGGGAATGATAAAGTTTCGTCTTACCCGATAGTAAACACCGACATGGCCTTCTTCGACTTTGTGCAGCGAAAAATGCACAGTGATGCCCACTGCGAGGATTACTAGCGCTAATACCGACGTCTGGTCTGCCATCGCTCTTTATTCACCTAATTCACAGTCAATAGCGTCTAGCAAGCCGAGTCGCCTTCACAAATATACTATGAAACTCGTTAGTTAATTATATTACTTTATTATTGGCCAAAACACATTAAATCAAGCAATTAATGAGGATAATGACTAATGAGAGAAGTATTCATAAAAAATACAAATTCGTGGGCGAGTATTATTTGTATAACGTAACTGAGTATTTCGAGAGACTCACTGGATAGTAAGAGATGGATTTTTATTTTGTATCACATCACAAAGCAATTAAATTAGATACCGGGATCAAAATACGGCACCGCACAGTAGACGAGCGAGCGATATTTTTGACATTTCGCTGTGACAGATAACTCGAATTTAGAATCGCGACGTTCCAATTCTACGTTTAGCAAGAGCTGAGAAAACGCTTCCTCTCGAACATCTCGATCACGGCAAGCAAAGACGAATGGAATGAATATAATACTTATAGGGAAAAATACTGCATTGATGTTCGTTATTTATTATTACTTTTTTTTTTTTTTTTTTTCGTATCAAAATTCGTGCCGTTCCTAGAGTACAAGGTACATACATATATCTATTACGTATGCTGTGCCTGTTATATTTTAATTTGGAATTACATCCGTGATCATAGGTCATTCACATAAATAGGGTCATTGATCTCTCTCAATAATAGTCAAACATTTGATTTAAAATAATTTCGTTTATTTTCTTTATAAAAATGTTAAACATGAAGCTAAAAATTTACTAGGAACCAAGGACTAATACTTAGTCTATGCTAGGAACTAACTTTTAGGAAATGCATAATATTTTCACCCTAAGATCTAATCTACAGAGGAAATGGAATTATCGTTAACTTTATTTACAAAATTATAATTATTATGCTATTGTTGGACGGTAAGGGTGGGCTGTTGTTCTTTTCCGTTGACATAGGTCTTGCCGTCTGCGTGGATAGAGTCTAGAACTGTGCCTATTGTAGCTTTCAGTGCTCTGTATTCTTCCAAAGCTTTCGCACAGAGCTCACCCTCTGGGGAGTTCCCCGGCTCTATGAACAACATCTGTAACGACCTTTTTAAATGTTTCTCGGCACTGAGAAGTTCATCCTGAAATAGAAAATATTGAGTGTAGAAACGTAATGTATCGGTCTATACTCTGTTTCTATGGCAGGCGAAAAAACAAACGTTGAAGAAGTATATACTTTTGTGCGATGCACTTTTTATCATTTGCTCTTAGTAAAAATTTTCAAAGTAAGGGCTGTTAGTGGTTACTCAAGACAATAAAACTTGTATCATGTTTTAGAATGACATTAAGAGATACATGCGAAAGGTTGCCCATAGCACAGCGCACGTTTTTTCGCCTACCCCAGAAACAGATTACCTATAGTAGGTAGGTATTGTATTGTATTGGTACACGGGTCACTCGCGTATAAATAGTAAATAGTCGAGGTATGCGCTACCTGTTTCGACCCAATCCGAGGGTTTCTTTATTGGCAGCTGGCTGACGACTGCGTCGAATAGTCGAGCAGCAAGAGAGATGTACATGGTCAAGAGCAACTGTTGCATTGCAATCAGACATAATGGCAAATTTTTAATCATACAACATTAGCATACGTTTTCAGATAAGTTTTAATATGTAGGTGCTTATCCATTGTCATAATGATCGACGTCTCAGAGGGGCTACTACGAAACTCGCAAATCGAAGTTCGTATCGCACCGTTCCTTTCACTCGCGTATTAAATGACATAAGCGCCAGCGGGACGGCAACATACGAACTTCGAGTTTTGCACTTCGTGGTATAGGGCCTGCATGCAACATTATTGATTTCCAGTGGGGGGCACCATGAACAGCATAAAAAAAAATTGCTACCACATAAAAGGTAATTGCTTATGGATGGGGTGCCACTGGTGTGGATTGCTTAGGGCATCAAAATAGTCTTAATCCGGCACTGTTGATTTCTAATGTTACTTCATTATTTTATTTATCACGCGTATACGTACCATGTACTCAGATCCTGTTATTTCTCGAGAATCGAACAGTTTTTTTGCTAGTTGTACCATCGCGGCGTGCATCTCGTATAGAGTGATAGCTAAAAATTTCAAATTAATTACAAAAAAATCAAATTAAATACATAATAATGCATGCATTTTGCAGGTGGTAGGACCTTGTGCAAGGTCCGTCCGGATTGCTACCACCATCTTGCTCGCTAATACTGCCGTGAAGCAGCAGTGCTTGCACTGTTGTGTTTCGGCGTGGAGAGTAAGACAGCCGGTGAAATTACTGGCACTTGAGGTATCCCATCTTAGGCCTCTAGGTTGGCAACGCATCTGCAATACCCCTGGTGTTGCAGATGTTTATGGGCGGTGGTGATCTCTTACCATCAGGAGACCCACTTGCTCGTTTGCCATCCAGTTGAATAAAAAAAAATGCTCAAACAATAGAGAATCATGACTCAAATTAGACTAGTTGATGCCCGCGACTCCGTCCGCATAGAATTCGTTAATCGCTATTCCGCGAGAACTACGCAATTTTCCGGGATAACAATTATCCTATGTCCTTCCCCGGGACTCAAACTAAGTATTTGTATACACAGCGTATACAGAAATCTACCTAAATCGGTTCAGCGGTCTAGACGTGATGAGGTAACAAAACAAACTGACGTACAAACTTTTGCATTTATAATATTGGGGTTACGCCTGATTAAATAAATCTTATGTTCTGTGTGTACCTTTGATCCTGGATATGCCAGGACGCAGTGTCTCCAACACCGGCAACAACTCCCGACACAGTTCCAACTGCCGCCGCAGCAGCCTCTTAGTGGGGCGTGGTTCCCGCGCGATGGCGTCCCGCAACACGCCTGCCAACCGCTGCTTGGCGTCCAGAAGTAAATAGTGGTTCGGGGCCAGGATAAGAGCCACGTTCTTTATGTATGCCTCTAGTTCTTTCTCGTCTTTTTTGTCTGCGGAAGGTAGACACTTGATCAATGGCGTCTCCAGGGGAGGCAGGAGGGCGGCCGCCCCTCTCTAGTGAATCGAAAAAATGTAGCCTTTATTTTTTACCAATGTTGATATACATACCTTTCCCATCCTCTATACTGCTGTAGTCGTGGTGGCCTAGTGGTTTGACCTATCGCCTCCCAAACAGAGGGTCGTGGGTTCAAACCCCGGCTCGCACCTCTGAGTTTTTTCAAATTCATGTGCGGAATTACATTTGAAATTTACCACGAGCTTTGCGGTGAAGGAAAGCATCATGAGGAAACCTGCACAAACCTGCGAAACAATTCAATGGTGCGTGTAAAGTTCCCAATCCGCACTGGGCCCGCGTGGGAACTATAGCCCAAGCCCTCTTGTTCTGAGAGGAGGCCTGTGCCCAGCAGTGGGACGTATATAGGCTGGGATGATGGATGATGATACTGCTACTACCCCCCACCCCCTTCATTTGGAGGTCCGAGAAGAGCCGCCCCTCCCGCTTGCTGTAAGTCCGCTACTGCGACGTTTATGTATTTTGACGGTAGGTACTTACTTATGACACCTAGTTTGTCTTCACAAGCTTGGACTTTAAGTTTCATAGCCGAACCATCGGTTTCATTCTGACAGTTGTTGCAGCTCCAGCGGTCCCCAGCAGGTGAGACGTACCCCGTCTTACAGCTTGGACAAATGGCGGAACTAAGGAAAGTGCCCATCTCGGTGGCGTCGCAGCAGCGCACGCAAGAGCATTTGAAGTATTTGCCGTTGAGCAAATGTTCTTGGCGCAAAGCTGTGCCCTGCGGAGAAAAACATAGTTATAAAAACATTGTGGTGAATGAGCGCACTTGCTCTTGCCAAGGGTCTTTTGAAAAGATGGAAACTAGTTCAATAAACTATTTAATTACAACATTTTAACTTTGGTCGTTCGTTTTGTTTGGGAACGTTGCGCTCGGTTTGAGAATGAACTCGTAAATACGTTGGACGATACGTATCATCGCTAAACAAACAACCCGCACAAGTCAGAAACTAACACAACTCAGTTTAGACTATTCAGTTAGTAGGTAGGTATATTTTATACAAAACGTCCTATGGCCAATCTCTGACTTGTAGGTGTTAAGATTCGAAATCGTCTTCGGCTTGTAGTCGGAAGTAAAATAGTTTAGTCATAGTTTAGTTTTAAACATGAGTAGCAGCATTTTTGTGTCGGTTGAATAAACGTAATTTTATTCTATTCTATCAAACTTATGTTTTGTACGTGAGCTCTTAAGCAGTCAGAGAAGTTCGATGGAAGTACTTTCATGCAGCCGACCGATAAGTTAACTGAGTGTAAGCTTGCCTTCATTGGATCTGTATAATTGAAATAAATCGGCTCCCCTTTCTTAATGTCGGTGCTGGCGTGACACACCAATAGGTTGTTATCGTTGATGGAAATATGCGTGTTAGCGACGCAGTCGTGTGCCAGCAGGGCTGTCTTCATGTACACTCCTCGTAAGGGCTCGCAGCCCAGGGAGGGCGCCGCCGGCCCGCGCACGTCGAAGCTGTTCACATCTATCACTGCGCATATCTTTTGAACCACATCTGTGTCTTTGATGCCTTCGAGGAGGCCCAGCGATTCGATGAACTGTGAATATAGTTTAGCTAGTTAGAATCGGGAGGACATTTATGAAGGATTTCTAAGCAAAACATGGTTCGGCGGTCCAGCCAATTAGGATATAAAGATTATTTAGATAGAGCATGAGTTGGACAATATCTACACAGTTTTTGCGAACCCCGAATACACACATGAAAATCGAACCCCACCGTTCTAGCATGCTTGATCGAGTTATAGTGAGCCCCACTAGTTTGTACCTCTACTACATTTTTAAGTCTAATCGGAGTAGATCTCATGAATGATAGCCCAGCTAAAAAACCTGCATGATAATCCCCTACCACCGTACCACCCGCTAATGACAGTTTAGAGATCATGACTGCTTTTTCCAAAGATAGTAAGTGTCATAATTGGAAATAGCAAACTTGCTGCTAGTTGGAAATGGGTTGTACGGAGTCACGCCACTATCAAATTACGTACCTTAACAGCATTTTGGTGATACACCCACACGCCAGTGTTACGTCTCTGGTCCAAGTGCGTCTCCATTTGCATGAACTCGGCCCAGCCCTCGGGGTCGGAGTCTCTCTTGAGCAGCGCGCGAAGGGCAGTAAGTGCGCCCACGTTTGGGACCATGGTCATAGGGTTCAAGCCTTTGGTCACCTTCAGGGAGCGGAACAAGTCGCATTCTGCTTGGTTGTGCCATTCTGGGGACAGAGAATTAGCTGAAATGAAAGCATCGACCGTTGGAGGTCTACGTAATACGTCGAAGAGCTCTACAAAGAACGTGCGCTGACAATACAATACAATACAAAGACTCTTTATTGTACACCAGACATAGTAAGCGATACAGAAAACAGATACACAGAGAGAAATATATAAGTGAGATAAACAGCAACAAATAAATAAATAAATTATCATAAAGCTAATAATTACAAGATGACAGATAGTGCTCCTTAAGCATAGATTTAAATAGTGACAAAGATTTTGCGCGTCGTAAGTCAATCGGTAAGGAGTTCCACAACCGAATAGCCTGGACAGTATAAGAACATTTTATTTACTACATTTGTTGTGAAAATTACCAGAAATTTCCGAGAAGTTGCCCAACTTGCGATACAACTACAACAACAACACAACACACTACAACACAACTTAGGGCTCTTTAAAAAACGAGCCTATTACTCTCAAAGGGCCGGCAACGCACCTGTCATACCCCTCGTGTTGACAGGTGTCCATGGGCGGCGGTGATTGCTTCCCATCAGGTGACCCGCATGCTCGTTGGCCCCCTCTTATAATGAAAAACTTTTCGTAAGCTTTCTGGAACTTGCACATCTGTAAGTAGGACTGACTAGCGATATGTTCCGGGCAGCCGTCGCCCGCGCAGACGGGCGCGACGCCGCAGCCGGCGCATGCGCGGAAGCGGCCCACGAGCGGCAGCAGACAGCCGAAGCACACCAGCGCGGAGTCCGAGTGCGGGCCCAGCACGAACGGCTGCTCAGACAGCACGGTCTCGCCCGCGCGGAGGTCAAGGGACGCTACTGCATACCTGGGTATGCAGTCAAGGAAACTGAATAGAGTACGATCAAGGACTTTAATTCATGAACCATCATGGAACCATTTCACAGTCAACGTCATATTGACTTTGCATTAATTAACAAAGAAAATCGTAATGACTTTTCCTTTGAAAAGGTTCCATTGTGGCTCATGAATAAGTCCTTGGCCGTACCAGGGAGGAACCTTTGTGCTACTAATGTCACCTTGACATCCCATACATTGAGAGAAGTATGGGATGTCTCTACACATGGTATTAGTTAGTAGCACAAAGCTTCCACCCTAGTGTGGTAGACCAACTGACGCCATAATCCTGTGCTGACAAATTTTGACGTCTATAATATGGATTAAGCAGGGTTTCTCAAACTTATGGCTCCACGTACCCCTGTTAAAGTTTCTAGACGACAGCGAACCCCTAGCTGCCCAAAAGAAAGTAATTAAATTGACTGTTGGAGAAACTAAGGTTATTTTTATTTCAATCATCATCATAATATAATGTACCTATATTATTCATTAATTATTTCAATAAAAGGTAACAAATATAGGTAAGAATCGTCTTGGATAAGTAACTTTGGAGTTGAAATGAAAACCAGCCAGTCTTGTCACGTTAGTCGACATAGTTCGCGTACTTTGAAAACCCTGGATTAAGGGAATAAGGGAGTAAGGGGATACTTGGCCTGTAACCGGGGCCTCCGACCTCACAGGGACGTCGGAGTCCCTGTCTTGTAAATACATGAAAAAACTACCTACTTTTTTGTCAGTGTCATGAAATTGTGTATTTGTAAACCTTTATGTACTTTTTAATAAACCTTTTTAGGGTTCCGTAGTCAGCTAGGAACCCTTATAGTTTCGCCATGTCTGTCCGTCTGTCTGTCTGTCTGTCCGCTGCTAAGCTCAGAGACCGTTACTACTACATATCATTATATAGGTATATATCTATCAGTCACGCCGACAGTGGTAAAATTAAAATTAAAATTAAAAAAATTGTTGGGTACCTGCTCACACGTAAATTAAGATGTTTTTTTTTCCTCGACTAACCCTGCATGAGTGTGGGGTACCGTTGGTTAGGTTTTTAAAAACCATTGGGGGGTTGCCGAAACGATTTTTCGATTCAGTGATCTGTTTGCAAAATATTCAACTTAAAATTGCAAATTTTCATTAAATTCGAGCGTCCCCCTCCCCTCTAAAATCTAAACAGTTGGGTGGAAAAATTTGAAAAAAATCAGGATGTTAGTAAGTAGGTATAACACGTTTACAAGGAAAATTATAATGGCTAAGATTTCTTGAGAATTATTAGTAGGTAGTTTAAGAGTAAATAGGTGCCTATGAATAAATATTCTCAAAGCTCGAAAATTATTATTAAACTCTAGCCAGCGAAAGCTGTCCACGCATTGTTTACGAATCTTTAATCTGGTATCATTTTTGAGACTGTCAAAATTGACATATTGTCATTGTAATCCGGCTTAGATAATTTTGATATTTCTGCTTTAAGAAATAAATTAATTATTTTTTGTTTAATTCAACTTCCTACCATCCTCAAAATGGAAAATGTTAAAAGATTATGTTACAATTAAAATGTTAGAAGATATAGTCAATGCCAATCTGGTCAAAATGTTCCAAAAATTGATGCGTCTGGACTGTACGTAAATGGGCACTGACAAAGGTCATATTTACCAAGGGACTACTAAAGTACATCATCAACTTTCACACATTACTATAATGAATGTTGATGCAGCTTGAAGTCTCGAGAATAATTTAATATCTGG
The DNA here is from genome assembly GCF_025370935.1 of Choristoneura fumiferana. NCBI lineage: Eukaryota > Metazoa > Arthropoda > Insecta > Lepidoptera > Tortricidae > Choristoneura > Choristoneura fumiferana. The sequence goes on from NC_133494.1 coordinate 13,324,827, forward strand.
AAAATTTAAATAAATATCTAAGTATCAACATCGTTTAATCAGTTTTTTTTTTTAATAATCGTTTAATCAGTGTACAGCAAGTGTTGTCAGCCTCATTATTTTTAAATTTGCCGCGGTTTGTCTGGGACAGCTTTCGTTGGCCAGAGTCTAGTAGGTACGTAATGGGTACCGACTGTTGAACTAAGTTAGCTGTTTTATTACTTACTTATGTATGTTATACTTGTATAGTGGTATTAGTGGCGTTCATTATAAAAAAACATCAATCATCATATCACTTAACCGCATTTTTTCAAAAAATTCAAATAAATATATTCACGAAACTCTCGGGCACTGAAAGTTCATCAAACAACACAATACCAACCTGCCAAGTTTCTCAGACTGCCGCAACTCGTAACGCGCACTCATACTGTTCTAGTAACTTGTTTAAAGCAATAACTTATTAATTATTTAATACTAAAGCCGACAGAACACGGAACTGCACCGCTCACGTGCGAAACTAAACGCCAATATTAATAGCAGAAACGGCGTATCTGTCGCTATTTATAGTGTGCTCCACAACAATGAGCTGATTGCTGCCATACCTGCTCACAACACGTCACTGTCCTGGCTGGCCTACTTGGAAATCAACGTGCCGTGCGATATTTTTGAATTTTCTCGGCAGCGTCAGTATTGGCTATTAACGCAAATACTTTCCTACGGCAAGGAATATAAACATTTACACAGTGAAGGAAGTACTAACTGAACTAGAATTAAATTACTTAAACTATAGCTATACCTAGTGCCATCCACGAGGACGTGTGGTTTTATCAAAATTAGACATTAATGACATTGTAATAAGAACCACGGCGCGCGTCATCGTGAATGACTCTACCTATTGATGACGCTATAGGTAGAGTCATTCACGATGACGCGTGCCGTGGTTCTTATTACAATGACATTAATGCCTAATTTCGACAAAATCACGCGTCTTCGTGGATGGCACTAGGTATACCTCTATAACACTTCGTAAAAATCAGAAACATATTTACACTTTAGTACCTTGTCCCTATATAACATCTGACAATTTTATACAAAAGTTCAAACAAAATGACAGCGACAAGGTGGTAAAGTGTAAAGATCTCGACTGTACTTAACACCTAAGAGCCCGTTCCCACTTGTCGGATCCGTTTCGTGTCGGATGTCAGTCATTTCTATCCCTTTCGAACCCATCCCAGTATGAAAAGAGTTACGACAATAGACTTTATCTACAATCCATGACAAGTTTAAAATTCAAATGCAAGAGTTACGATAATGGACCTTATGTACAATCAATGTCAAATTCAAATTCAATTAACTCGCACGATCGTAACGGCTGGGTTCGAAAGGGCTACAGAAAGTCGGTGTCGGGCAAGTGTGAACATACGATTAACCCTTAATTAATAAGGCCCCATTTATTGGAGCATACTACCACATAATCTAAAGCAGCTATCGAATACATCTCTGACAAAGGATATTTTTAAAGCTGGTAGTATTTTCAATAATTACAATGGATATTGTAACTTACAACTAAAATAATAAGGTTGAATTTCCAAGTCAATGCATATGGTCGCTAAATCGCCTCTACCTTTTTAAGGGTTAAAATCCGGCCCCGACATCCGACAAGTGGGAACTAGCTCTTAGTTGGAATGAAATAGATAATGTTTAATTTGATTTCAATAAAACAAGGAGTAGAGTTAAGTATAAACATTGCATTTATTATATTAATTCTATAAACATTACCTACCTTTGTCAAAAGGTATAAAATAGTTCTTATCAGTAGTAGGTATTTACAAAAGGCTCTATATAAAACATGAATTAACATTTCATAATATTTATGTTCAAGATTTTTTATACATTGAAAATGCAAAATAAAAATCTGATATTGCCTACATTTATTCAACTAATATTTACAGAGTTAAAATTTTCATGACATAAGTATACATTTCATTAGTGACTTAACAACGAGAAAATTCCAAAGCAGTCTTCCAGTAATTATAATAACTTAATTGCTATGCAATTCATATTTCTTTACCAGCAAGTAATTTTATGTTTAAATCTAATTAGTATATCAAGTCTCCAGTATTTCGACTCCTCTCTCAAAAAGTGGCTAAAGGGAATAATGCAGAATAAAATCAAAAACAAACATCAAAAGACTGACCAGAGGCTTTATTGTCGAACGCACTTGAAACCACAATCGTTATCACCACTTCTTTCAGTCACACGGTGTAGGATGAGGACAGAAAGAGATGGTGAATGCGATCGCAAGCGCTCGGGCGTTAGGCCCGGTTCACTGAAAATGAACATGAAATGTTAGAGCTACATAGACAACTTTCACATGGCACGGTCACGGCACGGTCGACAAGCCATGTGAAAGGGTTCTCCTATGGAAGCCCGATAACTTTTAATCCTATTTTCACTACCACTAATTTCATTAGCCCTAAAATGAAAATGACGAATTTTTAATTTTCCTAACTATTCATCAGCCCTAATTTTAACATTCCGAATTTACGTTATATTTAATTTCACTAGCCCTAAAATCAAAAAGCCGATTTTTTGATTTTCCTAACTATTCATTAGCCCTAATTTTAGCATTCCGAATTTAGGTTTACCTAATTTCACTAGCCCTAACATCAAAGAGCTAAAACATTAATTTTCGTCAAATGTATTGATTGGAACACCTTAATTTAGCAACATATTGAATAACATCCATCCAACCTACTTTCCTAGTGGGAGTTATGTTGGCTTAAAATTGAAATTGGCTTTTATGATATTCGGTCTAGTGAGGGTGAACCATGTGAAAGCTGTCTATGTAGCTCATACACGGCAAGCGAGACGGCGACCGTGCCGTGACCGTGTGCATGTGAAGCAGGCCTTAGACAATACGGCCACAGGAACTACTGTTGTTTTTTACATAAAACATGATGATTTCGGATAGCTAGCGGTAAAATGTAAGTACCGTGCGCTTTACACTTGCAAATAGTTCGGTTGACGCGACTCCGATCACGATTAGGAACGGATAATGAAATAAACGACTGTACTTGCATTATTAGCCAATGAACTTATAACAAATTTCAAATCGTGAAAGTAGACGACTATAGATAATACGTATTTATAGATTTACCATGGGATCTTCTTAATTTCTCATGATAATGTTTTTATGTCCGGGTCATGATTTTACACAAGCAATATTTTAACCAAGTCCACGTTTGAATCACAAACCAATTAATAAACATAGGTACAGTCGAGTTCATAAACTTGTGAGCAAAATTTTGATCAAAAATATTTGAACACGCTTCTACGCCGTTAACAATAGAGTCGTGTTCAGATATTTCTGATCAAAATTTTGCTCACAAGTTTATGAACTCGACTATACTAGATTTCACATTTCATCACACTCGCAGAATGTAAGATTAACTACAACACAGGTGGACCACAAATAAAAGTTACATCGGCAATCTCGCAAATGCCGAACGAAACCGAATGTAAGCACCAATGCGGTTGTGGCATATTTATTGCCATAACCCAATAAGTAACCTTATTGCGTTATGAGTAAGGTAGAATATGCAATAACAGGTAAACAAAAAAACGCGGTGATGAAGGGTAGAACTTTGGGCTACTAATGTCATGCCAAAGAAATCATAGCAAAATTGATTATGAAAAGGTTCCACGCTGGTACTTGATTCAGTTTCTTCTGTACATCGTTGTAACTTATATTTTGTGGTACAACTGTACATTTATTCAATTTGGTTATAAAATATAGCGACAGAATTTTGTTCAAAGCCGACATAACTAGAGACTCCTAAACATGGTTCAATTTAGCCAGCGACAAAGCCAGGAGCAAGCTCGCCTTGCTCTCTATTAACACTTAAAGCTAGTCTTAAACAACATTATCACGGTTTCAGAATGGCAGCAAGCTCTTAATCTAAACGACATCAGGTATCATGCTTGTTTCTGAAACAAAAAGTCACGCTTTAACTAATGCAAGATTATGGATAAAAAAAAACCTTATTCTCTCTCTCTCTCTCTCTTATTTTGGATTGTCTGTGTACGGCAAAAGCAAATTTCAAAGTAACAGGTTAATAGAAAGAATGTTTAACTAACGTAAACACCTAATAATCCGGTTATGTATAAGATCCCACTGTCACACTGGGTGCATTCTGCGTCCTGCGGTCCGGTCAGTTTATTATTACAACCCGCGGCAGGTACGAGGTGTATTCAATAAGTAATGAGAATGACATGTAAACTTTTTAGCAAGGAAATAAAATAAGTCCAGGCAGGCAGGGCCCATTTAACATGTTCGGCCCCAGTGACACAACGTCTGTGACTTTTTAGTTCTTACTCCTATGCCAGTGACACGTATTTGTGACTGCGGTGGGATATGCGCTATGTCTAGCGTAAGAGCTTAGTGGATCGTCACATTCAGCTCCGGCAACGTTCCGCTAAGCCGTTCTATCGGCCTTTAGTAAGTACGAATTATTTTGACACGACATGCGTGTCACTGGCATAGGAATAAGAACTAAAAAGTCACAGACGTTGTGTCACTGGCACCGGAATGTATTCCGTCTGTGACACGTATACGTGTCACTGGCATAAAAGTGTGTGCTGTGGGATATGCGTAGGCATAGCGTAAGAGCTTAGTGGATCGTTGCCGGGGCCGTACGTGTTAATTATGACAAAAAAAAATTCAGTCATATGCCTGTTTTAATCGAACACATTTTGTTTTTCGGACCTTTACCACTGAGCTAGTTAATTATTATTGTAATGGAACTGCTCGTTTATGATATCAGTAGTACAGTATCGGTACCTGTCGGTCGGATCGGCGTGGAGTGGTGCGCGGCGTTGATGATGTCTTGCAGACAGCGCGAGAACTCCTCGATGACGTCACGCACGGGGTCTGGAGGCAGGGGCGCGGCCGCCCCGCCCCCGCCCCCGCCCCCGCCCCCACCCGCGCCCACGCCCGGCTCGCCGCCCGCCGCGATCAGGCACTGGCACACCGCCTCGATCACCTCCGTCGTCATGAAGCTACAGAAATTACGTCGTTTATTTAAATTGGTGGATTAACTTTTAGGTATACTAGGCATGTGCCTAAGGACGCGAAATTATAAAGGGGAAGGAAGTTTTTAAACGAAATAACATTAGGGTAAATCGTCAATTATTGGCCACCTTTAAATAATTTGTCACCTTATACTAATATTTATTATAAGTTTAGTATAAGATAGATAAGTTTTAGTGAGAGAAAAAAACGAACCTATGTGCTGACTGTACTTGCATTATCAATTTTTTATCTGTGTCAAATTACAATCCTTTACTTTTTCAGCGTACCAGCTGGGCAAACTTTACACTGGCAGCGAGTGAAGACAGCAAATTAAATGCTAACGTTCATTAAAACACATAGATGTAGTCTCACTTGATATGCGGCATGGAGGGCGGGCGGAACACGGCGTGCCGGGGGTCGCGGTCGCGGCGCCGCCGCTCCAGCGTCTCCTCCACGTTGCGGCATCCCACGCATTTGCACATCGCCGTGCACGCTATCTTCGCCTACACACAAACATCATCTTTACATTAGTTATTAACTAATTGTTCCCGCCACGCGGGACGACTGAACATTCATCTCGTTTCAATCATCCGCTCACTCATTCTCATTCGAAACGCGGCGCGCACACCGCGGTTTCAGTCAACAGGAAAACGCTGTCGCGAGAGGTCATATCATTCGCTTCGCTCTGCGCTCGGTTAGCTCGATATATGTTATCTACCGGCCGGTCCTAGAACTTGTGACAAGTGTGACAGTGCAGTGTCAATCCAGCTTCAATCAGAGAAAGGACTTTTACCAGCTCAGCTCCTTCTCACGGCGTTACCGCGTACGACGAGAGTTCACCGCACGTAAGTCCCTTTCCCACTATGTCCCACTTTCTCACTCATCGTCGTATGTTAGCCCCCAGCGGCTACACTAATATTGAGCTAAATTCAGAGAAAATGCTCTAATTAGGAAAGAGTACGTTTTAAGAGTGTACATATCGTACTTTTATGATTTCGAGTCCGCTCAGAAGCTGACTAGCGCAGTGGACTTACTTCGTAGCACTCGCAATAGTTCTTGAGGCAGCCGCTGCGCTTACAGTTACAGCCCTTGTTGTGGCGCCGCACGATCTCGGGGCCGCCGCTCTTGGATTTACCTATTTTGGGCCTGCAAAACGAAGATACAGTTATACGTATTAAATATAATGACCCGGATAACTCACGTCTTAAATCGAGTTTAGCTCGACATGATATACAGTTATACGAGTATCGTAAACATAAAATGTCATAGCAATTCCTGCTTTACAATATGTTGCACGTATTGCTGTGGCTAACTCACGGAATCATTTCTAGTGTCCCGACCGTGAGTATCTACTTTATTTAATGCGGAATAATAAAGTAGCGCCACGAGCTTTACGGTGAAGGAAAACATCGTGAGGAAACCTGCACAAACCTGCGAAGCAATTCAACGGTGTGTGTGAAGTTCCCAATCCGCACTGGGCCCGCGTGGGAACTACTGCCCAAGCCCTCTCATTCTGAGGGGAGGCCTGTGCCCTGCAGTGGGACGTATATAAGCTGGGATGATGATGATGAATAAAGTAGCGACAAGAAATACGCGCAGGTGTACGGATGGAAATTTAGATCCACTTTTCGTGGTCCGGTAAGCCAATACAAGCGAGTTAGAAAAGCTTAAAATTGAAGGAAAGTCAACTTTATCTAGCTATATCGTGCGAGGATGTGTTGCGATGACTTTGTTTTTCACGAACCAATAGAAACACTACATTTACCTCGCCTCGCTCGGCTCGGCTGTTTCCACCAGAGTGCTGTACGAGGATAGGTAAATGAAGAGTTTCTATTCGCAACACATCCTCGCACATCTTTGGTGGAAACGCTAAGGCTGCCAATGTGACGGGATAGTCTTCATCTCCAATATCTGACCTGAAGGCGTTGGGGTTCCGGTCGAGGCAGCCGCGAATAGCCTTCTGGCGCAGCTCCTCGTTCTCGAGGTTGTTGTGGCAGTTGTTACAGTTGCAGCGGTTGCAGAACTCCCCGTTGGCGAAGCAGTCGCAGTACAGCTTGAGGCACTGCGACTTGGTGCAGTTGCACGCTTTGCGCGGCCGCATGCCCAGCTCCGAAGGGCCCAGCTCTAAAAACGATATTAATGGCTCAACTTCAGTGTAGCTTGTTGCCGTGGTAACGTCTCCTGGGTTACTTATTAAAAGTATGATTTTATGGGGTACAAATCCACTAAAAGTTAGTTATTATGGCAGTTTAAGGCAACTCCTTCAAGGCTCATCTCCTAAGCATGCTAATAGAATACAATACAAAAAAAAAACTATAAAATCAGTATCAGTGATTTCTCCTGAGTTATGGAGCAGAAAAACAACAATAAAAAGTTGATTGACCCTAACAAACTGAACAAAATAAAAGCTATTTAACTTCGAACAATAGTACAGTCAGTTGCATTAATATCTGCCACAGCGAAGTATGCAAAAATATCTGACAAAAACTTGTAAAATAAATTTCCAAAAAATTATCTAAATTTTTTGATTGATTCAGGCGTTACTTCGCGGAGGTCCATTTCAATGTACTGTAATTCAAAATAGAATCTAACATTTGTGATCTTTCGTCTCGGAACAATATTAGCAACATGTCAAGAACTATTCAAAATAAGAGCGCAATCCTCAAAAGTAAGACTATTTGCCGACATTTATCCTGAAAGCCCATAAAGGAAAAAGTTTCTTACAGCAACCTAACCATGTTTAAATTTTTAGTATTTTTTCAGTAAGTCTGGTTAGATTTCGCCAAAAGTAGAGACTATTGGAAGAAAAACAGGTAGCCTTTTGTCCAGCATTACAAGCTAAATAAAAATAATGTTATAGACCATATTTACCGCTTTCAGAGAGTGCTTGAGGCGTTTCTGGTGCTTGAAAATTGTTGAAAGTTTGCGCATCGAAACTGTTGTATCTGTTCACTTCGTCCTGAAACAAAAAAACTTGAATCAGAAATTTTATTCAGAGGAATAAATATCCGAACGTTTATGCCATGCGCTGTCCTTTTTTGTTTTTAATAGGCTTGTATTTGTCCATTATCAGTTAATCACGCCTAGTAGTAAGCAAAAATGTGATGTAAGAAGGAACATGCTTGCCCAGTAAATACCCATTCACCCTAGAATTGAAGACAGCCTGATTATAGCGTTCATGGAACACAGGCAGGGAATTCCACTCTTCAGCGGATTACTCGCAGTTTCTCTAGTTTCTTTATTTTCAAACTCGATTTAGAATACCCTAGATGCACTGTCACCTACTAATTCAAGTCGCAAAAATGTACCACCGCTAAGTTACAAGTGCGTGCGTGTACTAAGGCAAAACAAAAACACAATTTACTTAAGAACATTTCAATTTTCGTTACATGCAACCTTATGTTACGAAAATTAAGGTGTTATTTCGAGTACACGCGATTGGCGGTTATGACATTACAAAACATTTATTGTCTAACACATTCAGAATCGCAATCGTTTTCACCACTTCTTTGTCATACGGTATAAGATGAGGTTAGAAAGAGATGGTGAATGCAATCACGAACGTCAGAGTGTTAAGATAATATGGCCACAGGTTAAGATTTTTTTTGAACCATGCACCGTGCAACTACCCGCGTGCAGTGCCCTAACTATAAGCAATGGACGGCCTAAACGCTACCAAGAGAGCCCCTTTGTACTTACCCTGGTGGCAAACTCTTCAGGCAGGATGTCCGCCGGCTTGAGGTAGTTAGGTAAGACGATGAGAGGCTGCTCGAGTCCGTCCTTGTACCGGCGCTCTTCGCCGCTCTCGTCCTCAAGGCTGTTTGAACTGACGTTGTCTTCCGGGCTCTTATGATACAATTTGTAAGAACTTTAATATTCATTCAATCAATCCTACTAATACTCTTTTATGCATCTATGGCGCCAATGGTATTTATGTATTGTAAACAATGTACCATCAGCCAAATATGTGGTCTACCACCCTAAAGTTGATAATCGTTTGCATGTCATAAAGCAATAATGCCAATAGACGTGTATCTGTCAACTTGAAAGTTCGACTTTAGCGACATATTCATTTGATAGGAACTTGTTTAAAAATTGGTCCGCTGAGACCGCTTATTTGGCTGATTGATGGTACAAAAATAAAGAGACACAATCGACAACCGTTGAGAACTTGAGATGCGTATACAAAGGCAAAATTATCTCTTTAAGGGGTCTCTACCAGTCAACTACTGAGTAGATGAGGGAGCGTAGAGAGATTTGTAGATATCCTGTGGGTCACTAAAGAAAAATAATCAGCATTAAACTCATACCTGTCTTTCAAACTCGACTTCCACTTCATTAACAGCCAGTTCGGAGTGCGGCGCGGGGTCTTGCCGTTGGAGGTCGCGGTCTTGGGGGTCGTGAGGGATGTGGAGGGGGTCTGTGAGCAGCGCCTTGGACTCCGGCTCGGGGGAGCGCGCGGGCGACACGCGCGGGGAGAGGGGCGCGAGGAGACTCTGGGAGGAGCGCCCTGCGGCTTGCTGGGAATTAATCATTGGTTTTGAGAGCCCTCATTGTCTAACGCACTGGCATACCCGATCGAATTCGCCATCTCTTTCTACCCTCATCATAAACCGTGTGACAGAAAGAAGTGGTGAAAACGATTGTAATTCCAAGTGTTTTAGACAATAAGTCTTCTGGTCAAGTACACGGATTCATGGCGCCTACGAACGTTATGCTGAGTGTTATAATCTCGGACCTCAGCCGGCTCTGTCGGCTGTCTTGCGTTACATAAAGATTGAGTGGTCCAAAAAATGTTTAATATTTTAAGTAGCTTGTCCACAATGTTCCCTTTATTCGAATAGACTTTACAAGCCTTTCTGCAAAATTTGAGCCAAGTCTAAAAGGATCATGATTTGATGATTTTTTGTGTTGTTTGACAAAGTAACTTTTAATAAACTGTAAAAAAATATAAAAGCTCTTTTGCTGAGTGTACTTTTTGTTGGCTGTGTTTGCATTTTCATCCAAACTACATATCCGTACCAAATTTCAACATACACATACATACATATCCGAACATTTCTAGTAAAATAAAAGCATTTAAGAAACTGCTTGTGCTATGAATATCTTAGCCATTATTCCATTTTTGAACTTATTCTTATATAAGAAAAATAGTGTTGAATTAAAATAAAAAGAAGGATAATTAAATTCACGTTGAAAAATTAAGATACTTTTCTCCCAAAAAAAAAAGCTTGGGGATAGGGGACACCATACGGAAAGATATACTAAAAAAACGCGGTAAATTTAAAAAAGTATCAAAACATAAACTAGTAAAACAACTTACGGCAGCTGCAAGGGCCGGCTTCGACCCCACCGGCGCTATCCGCACCAGTTTGTGCTGGGGCTTCGCAGTCACTGCGCCAAACATGCCACAAAATAAACAAATTATAATTATTCAATTACAACAACCGACGCAGCTCCGACGCGCTTTGACATTGGCGTCGCTCAACTGACTTAACATATTCGAATATCTTTAAAAACTGTGTTCCAGATTCAACAAATAGAATGGAAATAATTTCAAATAGAGAAACGTAATTCGTAAATGGAGTGTTCGTATTTTTTATTTGTGAAAAGCAAACTTTTTTCATCTTGTAAAAATTTTTAGGTTAGTTTTGTTTGTCAATAGATTTTGTTCACGAAGATGAGAAATTCTAGTAATATTACGATTATTATGACATTTATAATTGAGAAAGATTGTTTGTTTGTACTAATTCACGCTAAAACTGCTGGCGGGGTGAAATTTGCTTAGATAGCTCCGGATAACCACATAGGCTACTTTTTTATCCCGATATTCCCACGGGTTAGCGATGTACGTAAGTCCCGAAATCTGAACCGCTTATGAAAATACGTATTTTTTGGAAATTCCCATTGGAATTTAGTAAAATCGCGGATATTCAATACAATTGTCAGAACCAATGGCTCACGCGGACGAAGCTGCGGATAAAAATTATGTATTAAATGAAAATTATAAAGACATAGTAACATACATTTATTGACGGAAGTGGTAGTCCCAGTGATGACCAAGGGCGGCGGCTGTCCGCTTTTCACTTTTTCGGCGGCCATTTTGATAACATTTCCTATAGAACAAAACATCGTATTACCATACAGATGTAATGAAACTAGGGAATAATGTTGTGCTTTCTCAATAAGCTTTAGGAAACTTCAATAAGCTAGTTGAGAAAACAAGATAAATACGATGGAAAACCATTATCTACATATATTAATGTTTCACCAAAAATACCAGTACCAAGGTCAATAAATTCAAACCTAAACTACAAACGACCTTACGTGTAAATGTCATGAAGACATGCTCCCTTTCAATCTCTCTCTACTGTTACAATCCTCTCTACTGATACAATACTGAAAAAAATATTTTTATTACTGGGTATTTTTTTTATATTTAACGTGCGCGAGTTCTGAAATAGTGACACAGCACTAGTTACAGATGTTGTCGAGCCAAAAACAGCGATCCTACTGCGACTTTTTCGTCCAATGATTCCAGAGTTCATTTTAATGATATCGAAAGACTAGTCGACAGCATCAATATATGACAACAGACATTCTTTGTTCGAAAATCGAATTCCGTATCGTAGCGTCCCTCTCACTCTCGTATTAAACAATATTAGCGTCAGCGGGACGGCAAGATACGAAGTTCGAATTTTTCACTTCGTAGTAGATATAGGGCCTAGTACGACTCTATTTCTAGGGCCGGTAGGATGAGTCATATATTTTGTAGGTGACTGTACAACTGCTAAATCAATCTATCTCTATCAGTGATCTACGTTTTTGAGACAGGCCCTCCCTTTGCGGTAATAATTGTAGGAGAATAATGACTTTCGCTCCGAGCGGCGAAAACGCTACCATATTCGCCTGTCGCATTCGTACCTTTGGTGTCTGTGAGTACGATGGTTTTAGCGGGCGCGGGCGCGGGCGCGGGCGACGCGGCGGGCTTGGCCGGCGCCGCTTTGAGCCGCGGCGCGCTGCCGCTAGTTACCAATCGGATGTACTGGATCTGCAACAACAGCAAACATTTTTGTGCCCATACGGTTTGGCAACTCCTGAATTTACTGTATCCTTTATATTATTATGAAAATAGACATACAGCCAATGTTTAGGCTGCGTTTCCACCAGAGATGTGCGAGGATGTGTGATGAGGAAAATGTTTGTCATGAACCAATACAAACGCTTCATTTACCTATCCTCGCTCATCGTAGGCGGAGCGAGGATTGGTAAATTAAGCATTTCTGCTGGTTCGTGACAAATAAATTCCTGGCAACACATCATCGCACATCTCTGGTGGAAACACAGCCTTAACAAAGAAAAAATACTTCGACGGCGATAAATGAAATAATCTATTTCATTTCAACGAGACATGGATTCATTTAATAAGAAGTAAACAAATCCGTACCCCTTTTCCCGGAACATTGATTTGATGCAGTTGTGTTCTCTGGCCCTGAATATTGTACGTTATCTTCCCGTCTTTGTCGATCTGAAACAAACAAAGGAATTGGTTTTATATTTTGTACTATCAAATCTTATTTTCTACACTATTGCCAGAACGAATATTGTGCCCAACTTTTTTCTCATTCTTTAATGGGTATTTAGTGTTCAATTTGTGCTTAAGTAGCAATGAAATTGTAAATTGTTTTTAATATGATTCCGAAATATACATTACAAAATTACCTATTACTACATTTGAGTATAGTGTAAAATTAGAGTAATAATATTGGGGTACAGTATGGTATCCTAATTTTTTTTTTTCGTTTATCCTCATTGTGAATAAGGCGACTTACTTGTTGTTGAGGCCTGGCGGGTGTCGTCGTTTTGTAAATAATATTCTGCGCGGGCGTTGCTGTTATGACAACCTTTTTAGTGCCTCCTGAAAACATTTCATATGATTAGATAATTAATCGCAGGACACTAGCGCAAGAAGCTACAATGAAAAAACTTGATTTTATTGATATTACTTATTACATTGTGTTAGGGATAGGGAACCCTTCGTGCTCTCGAAAATTTGTCAATCAAAATTAAAAAATTCCATTCCCAGCCTCAATACTTTTCAGTACTGTTTATGTACCTGTCTGCACAGTAGTGGTTCCAAACTTGGGCGGTGGTGATTTCACCTCCAAAAATTGCGGTTTTTTAGTTATTCTGACAGTTTGTTTCGTAGGCGACGTTACGAACACCTGTAACAAAAAAAATCAGTATGTCAATTTTTAATCTTACTCAAGCATTTTTTATGGTGTTTAATCAAATTCAAATTCAAAATTGTATTGCATTTCACGTGTCCCGTGATGGCTTGCGTTTGACCACAATTACACATTTATCTGTCTCTCTCTCTCTCTCTATAGCTTCTGTGCCTGTGCGACACAACAACGTACGTACGTCACAACACACTTCATCAGATAAATGTGAACGCAACCATATCAAATGTGTGAAACCGATACCGTTCTGATGCGTCACGACACAACACGACAGATAAACGTGAACACGGCTTGATGGTAAGCGAAGATGTGGACTAATAAATGCCCATTCACCTTACGATTTGAAGACGGCCAGATTGTAGCGATCAAGGAACACAGAAGCTGCCCCGTGACGGTGTATTTACCTTATTGGGCAGAGAGATGGGCACGGTCTTCTGGTGCATGGTGACGAAGCGGGCCGGCGCGGCGCCGGCGACGGCGGCCGCGGGCATCAGCTTGGTGATCACCGCCGGCTGGTTCGACGGGTCCGAGCTCGCCGCGCCTGCACATCGGATAAACACCACTTGACTATGTCGGTCTATTGCTAGCTTTAGGGCCTCCGCTAAGTCGGCGTGTTTCAATAGGTTTCAATAAGAGCAGAGACCTGCCTCACGCCGCGCTGTTCTATTAGATGACATGAAACAAGCACGCCACGCGGGCGCACGCTCGGCTTACTGGAGGCCTTTACAAGTTGATACATAGAATGTACTCAACTATCGACTGCTACCTTATAATATTCCTTTTGGCTTATTCTCAGAAATACTTTGGGTCACAAAATCAAAATGATCAACTTGTATAAAAACTCCACTGTCTCAGACTCTCTACCATATCAAAATGTCAACTGTGCCAAAAGTTTAAAAAGTTTAGTGCACAAAGAGCCTATTTGAAGGGATGGGTGTGATAAAGTTGGCAAGACAATAAAAAAAAATGTTTCATACCTTGCACTATGAATTTTGTTAGCACAGGTTTTGTTGAACCTGGTACTGTTTTAGTAGCAATCAGTTGGCCCTGAAATACAACATAAAAAATATTTGACACAAATTTGACACTTCTCTGCTAACAAACTCAAACACTTAATAAATATACATAGATTGGGTTTGGGTCCTCTATTTGTTCTTGAGGTCTAACATGGTTCGCTCAATCCATGATCTTTTGTGAAGGTATGTTCAAAGACGCTCTATTAGAGTCTCTTTGGCCCATTTATTATACCTTACCAAAAGGCTGTAAATCGACAAAGCATGTCAGGTATAAAGTACCTCGATTTTCTAATACGCGACTGACCCGTGCATTCATGTAATTTTACGTTAAATGATAAATTAACTAAACTATTTATACTTCAATTTAGGAATCGGTGCGGAACCTAATATTTAGCTCAACATTTAGTTACCTGTTCGCCCTGGTTGGTACGAATGTACTGGATGTTGGGCACGCCGCCAGACGACGTTACGAGCTTAATCTTCTGGTTGGTGCCGGCTGGCATCATCACGAGCTGCTTCCCTATTTGGGCTAGAAAAAATATTTTATTACTTTCAATTAATTTTTATTTTGATCATATGAAATGTACATATTATTATGTATGTACGTACACAGAGGCAAATTTCAATTAAGATTCTGCACACTATAAATATCATTTATATCATAGCTATTGCAATTCCAAACCTTTTTAGCACTTTTTTTAAATAATGGCCGCTTACATACAACCAATTGACAGTATAAAGCCGAGTTTAGACTTGCAAGAAAAATAATGCTAGTTGCATTATATTGCGGCGCTCGATTGACCACTACAAACTAGTTGGCTTTACGGCCTCGAAATGTAATGCAACTTGCACGATTTTTCTTGCAAATAAAGTTCTTCAAAAAGTAAAATTCAAGCTGGTAAGTGTAAATCTTTAACAATGGAATGAACGTGATCACTATGAATTATTCTGCAATGTTGAATAATTTAAGGAACACCTCGTCCAAGAAGTTTAAGTTCCTTCAGCAAATCAGGGCCACAATATTCTGGATAGTGAAGGAAGTAATACGTATTTGAAACATCCAGATGCCTAGATCTTATATTATTTGAAGAGCATAGATATACAGATGGTGTTTAGCTAAGAGAAAATTTAAATCAGTTGAAAATGGACTTATAGTGATTTTGAACAATCTATATACCTGTCTCTATTCTACAACACCTGAATATGCAAAAGTATGTGCGGTACTGGCGAATGCTGTCACCGCCAGAAAGAAACACGTTGAAAATACTTGAACTTCAAACCTTTGTTACTTGTTAAACTTGTCCTGAGAGCAAGGAAGAATGCATGCAGTGGCACATTAAAGGAACACCTCGTCCCAAGAAGTTTAAGGTCATGCCTTCAGCTGGTAAAGTCATGGCCACAATATTCTGGGACAGTGAAGGAAAATTACTGATTGATTTTAAATCAAAGGCTGTTGTAAATATTACCGGGGAGTACTACGCTCACATTCCACGCCAATTAAGGGAAGCAATCAAACAGAAGATTGGAATTGGATTGGAAGTTAAGCAAGGGAGTTCTGCTGCTGCATGACAACGCCCCGGTGCATACTGCTTGTATTGCCAAGGCAGCTGCTCTTGAATTCGGGTTCGAAACCATAACTCATCCAGCGTATAGTCCAGATTTAGCCCCTAACAACTTCTTTTCATTTCCCAATCTCAAGAAGGATCTTTGAGGAAACCCATTTTCTGACAATAAAGCTCTGAAGACAGCAGTTCAGTTCAGGAGCATTTTGACACCAAAGATGAAAAATATTTTTATGAAGGTTTAAAAAAATAATCGACCGATCTAATCAGAGTTTAAAAATAGTTGGGGGAACATAAAATATTCAAAAATAAAAAATACTTCTTTTCACATTCTTTTGTTTTCATTATTATACCGAGAATTTATTAAATGCCGCGCGTAGCTCCTAGACTAAATTTGCAATCATTTCATTATAAGGAAAAGAAAAAATATGTCTAATATTTTCAGATAATTCAACTGCAAGACTAATTGGATTTTTTAGGACACTGTCTAGTCTATTGGTTTTAGTTCATGGATATTAGATAAACACACACATTGGACATTGAATTGGATTGGGATTGAAATGTTTTAGTATAAAATGGTACAATTTTACTTACATCTAATGCCCTTGCATCAAACATTAATCAATAAAGATTGGCCACCATTAGTTAATACATAAATAAAATTGGATTGGATACTCGAAAGATTTCGATTTTCGTAATACACAGGAAACAGCGTTTGAAAAGCTTGAGACCTGTAACCTCCTGCTGCCCAAGTCAACATTTTATTTCATGAACATGAATTTTTTGTCATTTATGATAGACTAGAGGGAAACTATATTACCTAGTACAGTCTTCCCCTGCGGCAGTTTCCCTGTGGGACGGGCGGCGCGAGCCAGGGCGGGCGCCAGGGCGAGGCGCGTGGGCTTGGGCGCGATGGCGACCTGCCGCGGCGCCGCGCTCACCACTATGGACTCCTTCTTGATGGCAGTGAAGCGCGGGGGCATCGCCGCCTGCAAATATGCTTTCTGTCAAAACTTATAGGAGGAGGGTGGAAAGAGACAGTAAATGAGACCGCTAGCACCAGCACCTTAGACAATACGGCCTCAGGGCCCCCCGCATCAAGGAGGCCCCCGAAATGATTTGATTTTCACTTTTTTTTCTATTTTAATCTGATAAAAAAATATAATACAACATTTTGCTCAAGACAAATCCTTTAAGCCAGTATTTTTACCTTGACTGCAATAATTTTTGGCAGTTGAGGCTGCGGCTCCACCTTTACAGCACTCGAGACAAATGATTGTGGATCAAACTGGATATCCAGCATTGTATCTGAATGTGATATTGATGGTTCCTGAAAGATATAAAAAATGTTAGTAATCTAAATGAAATAAGCACAAGAAAAACAGATCAAGGCATAATAAAATAACCTAGCAATAATAACATTTTTCACAGTATACATCTATCAGGCCCTTAAGTGAGTGTATTTAAGTAAATACTATCATCATCATCAGCCTATAGCAGTCCACTGCTGGACATAGGCCTCCCCCAAAGAGCGCCATTGCGCCCTGTCTTCGGCTAGGCATCCAGCTTCTACCAGCAGCCTTTCGCAAATCGTCACTCCACCTGGCCAGAGGGCGTCCTACACTATGTTTGCCAAGACGCGGTCTCCACTCAAGAACTCGTTTATGTTTACTTCAACTTGCTAATTCTCTGAGCTATGTCGATGACCTTAGTTCTGTGTTGGATAGCCTCGTTGCAGATTCTATCTTTCAGAGAAACTCCGAGCATAGCTTGTTCCATAGCTTGCTGAGCGACCTTGAAGTGGTGGAAATACTATGTAATAAATAAAATAGTATAGCTACACATATGTATCTATAGGCACTATACTATACACCCCTTAAAAGTAGAGGCTCAGCGTCATGCATTAAAAAAATTGACCATCTATAAAATCTATTGGCCGGGCCTTGTTGTACACAGATCTCTAAGATATCTTCTGTTTTAGCTAAAAATATACAAATGAAATTACTAACATAAAATAAAAATTTACAAAAGTAAATACATACACTGGTGACCACGGTGGTGTTGGCACCAGCAGGCTCATCCTGCTGATTCACAAACTCCTGCAGAGTGAACTGATCATCAGAGTAACCTGAAAAATTGTTTTCAGTGCATTCTGTAAAATATGGTTGTGGACCATGAATTTAGTACAATGACCTACATTTGTTGGTTGCTCGCACATAGATATTTGGCATTGGATTCATACAAATAAAAGTTTGTGTCTGCGCCTGTAAATATTTTCATACAAGCAACAGAAATACAGTGAAAGGTCACTACTCAAAATATTTCTGCTTCACAACCATGCCTTAACAGTAAAGTGTCCACAAACTGTTATGAAAAAGGAAGCAAGCAGCTATAACTGTAAGCTTTTGTTTACACTCAAAATGTCAGAGGTTTGATTTGTTGTACCATCAGCCAAATATAAGTGGTCTATCAATTTTTAAACAAGTTCCTATCAAATGAATATGTAGCCCAAGTCGAATTTTCAAGTTGACAGACACGTCTATTGGCATTATTGTTTTATGACATACTTAAACCAATAAAGAAAAAAAAAGGAAATAAAGAATTATTATTATTAAATGATTATCAACTTTAGGGTGGTGGTAGACCACATATTTGGCTGATGGTACAAAGTAAGACCTATTGACAAAATGACTACTTAAATAATACTATTGGATACTAAAATTTTAAAATACTACTATAAGATTGACATAGTTTAAAATGTTCAGTACAATTTGGTTTGCTACAAAATTTCAGTAATGTCATTTTTTAGTCTAAATCAGGAGCTTTATATACTTTATGGAGGTCAATAATACCTGTAAACTAAAATCAAAGCAGAGCTTGGTTCTGAAGTAGCTATTATGGTTACTTCATTTAATTTCTAATCCCGTTTCCTTCTAAACTGAACTATAAATGTGAATTACCAATAATTTGCTCGTTTTCAGTATCCATAAGCATTGGTTGCTCCTCAATGGACTCAAACTCCATTGGCAGGCTGGCTTCGTGCGAGGCATCCAGTGAGATGTCCGTTTGACCAACAACAGCATCTCCAGGAGGCTCAAAGTCCACCTATGAATGATAATATCAAATAAATATAGTTCCATGGCCAGAACATTTAAAACAAACAAACCAAATTATCCAAAGTTTGAAGTGACATTGAACCACCAATTCAAGGCTAACTATGGTGAACATTATATTTAGTTCTTATAAATTCATGCTCACCACTAACAACCGTAGTCAATAAATGCCAAGAATAAAGAAGGCAAACCCAAATTTATTAAAAACTAGTAATGAAAACAACAAAAACAACTTCAGTACTCACTCCCATAGCGCTGTCCAAATTCAGAGAGTCGTCCAAATTATGATCCATTTTCAAGAGATTATATTTTCCACCAAGCGCAACCACTTTTCTAGTCTTCTAGGGTTAAGATCATGCAAATAATACTAAAAAAGCGCATAAAATTTTGAGTTCAAACGAGGCCGCCATTTTAAATTGTCAAATCTTGAAGTCCCTCGCAAAATCGCCACGGTTGAAAACAAATTGTCATATTCGTACAACAATAATTTACAGCACAATAACAGTCTTTTCTTTATTGATTTCCCTCTTACGCATGATCGATATAGAAAGCTAATGGTTTCAAATGCTTTATCACGTTTATAAAACACAGAAAATAAAATATCAACACAAAACTGCACAAATCCCGGTGGCGCTTCTTTCAATTTTATAGTGGATGTCAAACTTGGGTTTAGCCAACATTAGAAAAACATACATCGCGTTGGGTACGTTCACGTTAACACAACAATTGGCTATAAGTTTTGATATATTAAAAATACGTATTACAGTACGTCTACGAAATTAAAAAAAAAACCGATAGCTTTGTTCTTCAATTTCGTATCTTCGTTTCTTTCTTGTTTAGTTGATAAATAATACGAGGTTGGGTCAATTGAATTATATTCTTGAAAGTATTCTCAACAAAGATATGATATGATATTGTTTTTACATAGATCTAAAACTTATGATTTGGAGTCCTTAAAATTATAAAAATTAGAAGAAAATAATCCTAAGAAAACTATTAGAAAATAAATCAAAATCTGACAGTAATTAAATTTTTACCAACTTAACAAAACAAAATACAATGCAAAGAGTATAAGTACCTATATACAATGCGTTCATGATTACTCAAAGGAATATTCAGAAATGCTCGATAGTTTATTTCGATTCGGTTACCGACAATCGATTCATTACGTTGTTGTAGTTTTTTTTTTTTTTTTCAAATCAGACACACGGGCAACACTATCTGTCAACTGTCATACGCAAAAAAGTAAAAAAAAAACAAGACATTTGACTAATTTATTCTATTGTATAAAAGTAACTTGTAACCAAATTTTATTTAGTTAATTCCATAATCAGTAAGATTTACATAGATTTTAGTTAATAAGGATGCCTCTGAATTTGCAATCAGTCCGGCAGTATTTGAATGAGCTAAGGAATTCAGGTGGTTTACACAAAGATCAAGCTGAAAAGTAAGTCTGTTTATTTATTTGGTGAATTAAAAATGAAAAAGCCGAGCAAGTCTAGTGGTTTGACTGATGACTTCTAAGGAAGACGGTCGTGGGTTCGCGCACAGGTTTTCCAGAGCATGAGTGTAAGAAATTAAATGAAAAATTAAGCTTTTTTTGTCACTATTTTTTGTACCTACATGTAATGTGCTTATTTCCTTATTTTTGTACAGTAAAGCGTTCTCATACATACATATCATGAGGGCTTAAAGCTTAGAAATTAAGTGTCCAACATTGTAGGTTCAATAATTTATAGACATTTACATTGGCATACCTAGGGTTATTTTTCATCTAATTTCTGGCCTGGATTTTTGTGTGAAGATATCAGTATTATAGAATTAAGAATCGGTAGCCCAACATCCTGGGGTGGGCACTAGACCTATAAGCCTATGGGAATTTATAGTAATTCTCTAGTACCATCTATTACTTTTGCCATCATGTTTGGAACTCCCAAAGGGATTTGGAAATAACAGGTTTGACCGTGTACCCCTTGAAATATCAATTTAACTTAGTAAATAATTAAACATTTTAAATATCAATAGTGAATTTGACAACACTCACATAACTTATGTGGGTACTTCACAAAAACTCCACATTAAATATTATTTTGACATTTTATGAAAAATAGTTGATATCTATGAGTCCAATAAAAATCCATCAGCCACTTTTTTTGTTTGTAGTGGTTTTTTATATTGAAGAAAGTGGCACAGGGCTTAAAATGTGGTAATGTATTTGTAGTAAAATTGAACATAAAAGTAATTAACCATAAACACTTAATATTACTACTTACCTCACTGCTCACCAAAAAAAATTACAAACAAAAGCAATGAAAATCTGAGCTTCTCAGTAACAAACAATGGTTTAATAATAATTAACTGGTGGATGACCTTCACTGCCAGATTATTATAAGAAAGATACAGTTATAATTATATCACCAATTCTTTCTTGTATCACTTCCATGATGATTCATCAGTTTTGTATTTTCTTTTAATTGTCAGTAACTTAATTCTTAATTTTCTTGTTTGCAAGTTCTTTTTCAGAAATAATTGAACCATAAATTTTACAGAGACAATTTTATGTCATATGTTTGTAGTTTACCTTGGTATCAATCACACTGGAACTTTGCAATAGTTGGCTATTATCCATAACTATGAGGGCGGTTTCAGACTAGCGTTTTATACGCGCATATAAGCTGATTTTTTAAAGCGCGTGAACGCGCACACAGGTTCGGCATTTTTATTTTGAGCGTGGATAAGCTTGTATAAACGCAAGCGAGAATATGTCCTTTAGACCAAACATGAGCAAACACTCAGGAATGATCAAGCGATCACACACATGTTCAATTTAATGTAGCGCGCGTGCAAGCGCGCATGCCAAAAACGAAGGTATACGCGCAGAAAAAAACGCTCGTCTGAAACCACCCTTAAACTACAACTTTACATACATTAAGAAAATGGTTTTAGAGACTTAGGGGCTGTTTCACCATCCATTGATTAGTGTTAACTGATGATTAAATGTGATGCAGTCTCTGTTTATAGACATAGATGGCATAACATTTGACCGTCAGTTAACACTAATCAATGGATCGTGAAACAGCCCGTTAGAGAGATTGGTTATAGAGACTTGATTGTGTTCACTTTAGATAGCTTATTTAATCAACTTTTAGAAACTATCAAGAACTTCATAAGTTTCATAACCTTAAAGTTGTAATGGAACTGCCAGACAATTACTAACTTAAGCTATGTTTGAATAGACGTCTGACAAAAAAGATTAGCAAAGCTTTTACCAATATACATATCAATATACAAATTTCATAGTTGGGAATCATTCTCAACTGTTTGTTAGTACCACATACAAAAAAACTTTCAGCCTTTATACAATACTGAAGGTCTGGCTGTCGCGGGCTCTTGCTCTATAACTTTCCAGTCAGATATTTTCTTAAAGATATTAAGTTCAGTGCATTTATTATTTATGATATTTTTTGTTTGCTCTAGGTACCGCAATGTTCTCATGGAAATTCTTAAAAATCCAGATGTGGATCTACCACACTCACTCAAGGCATTTATTGAAGCAAGTAAGTCTACTAACAGTCCAAATAGATTGAATATTATTAATCTTAAGCAAGCCATATACTTGTTTGGTGCAACATAAATCATAATTCATGGAAAGCCCTTAAGAGTTTTGTAAGCTCAATAGAACAATCACAAATCTTATCTAATTTTTATATTCATCATCATCATCATCCCAGCCTATATAAGTCCCACTGCTGGGCACAGGCCTCCTCTCAGATCAAAAGGGCTTTTTTATATTACTGATAATAAATTGATTATTGATGAATTTATGATACAAATTTTTATATTCCAGTTGTAAATGAAAACGTGAGCCTGGTTATATCCAGGCAACTGCTCACTGACGTCAGCACTCACTTGGCCCTGCTGTCCGATGCTGTGTCTCAGGATGTGTCCCACTTCGCTCTTGATGTCATCCAGCCGAGGGTCATTTCATTTGAAGAACAGGTAAAATGTTAAAGTTATCTTGGTTTTTATTAAGGAAAGCTATAGTAGGAATTATTTGAGATGTCCTTTCGGACAAAGCCATTGTATTCTATTATGCCCTCACGCATAATCCTCGGTTTAACAGTTTTTTTTTTTTTTTATCTAGTATTTTAACGAGGCTTTAGTACACCAAATGTGACTAGACTATGTCAGCCTCATGGGGAGCCTCAGTTATATACACCACACTACAAATTTTACGCTCTCCGTTGCACTGAAGCCAAGTCTCTGGATGCAAAGGCCTGTCTAATGAACCTGTAAATCAGCATCGCTTCCTCTGAAAGCGGTCGACTCAGAATTACATTTACACCTCCATTGAACAAGCAAGCCCATACCATCCAAATACCTGTCTCTGATGTCCTTATTCTGATCACATTCCAAAAGAAAGTGAATTTAACAGTTTAAAATGAATGGAAATATAAATTTTTTCTTTTTCATTTTTTTTTTCAATATTCTAACGCATAAGTGACTTCCACTCCTTCTTTGGCCTATAGCCTCCAGACCTCCAAATCCGGCCCTTAGTTTCAAGCCATTATCTTTAACTATTGTGAACAGCCCGCGCACGTATGTGTAGTGCTGACCGTTCATTTCTGCGCATGTGATAGTCGCACACGCCAATCAGTGCTTACGCTTGCCACGTGCACCCCGCGCATCGATCACTCCCCCACACACAGCGCTATGCCCGGGTGCCTCAATGCTCTGGCAGAGAGATCCTGGGCCTACCAGTGATCTTCTGACCTATCCCGACCGATCAATAGGCTCCTGGCCGGTTCAGTTTGCCTTTGATCTGGCCTGGCACCCGCCGGACGTGGGGGCTTTGCCCCCACGAGGACCTCCACCATCCCCATAGTCCTGACCTCGGTTGCTCCATCATCATTACGACCGTCAATGCTGGGCAAAAGATACTTGCTCCATGTCTAGTTTATGCGCTCCGCTGTCTATGACATTACCAAGTGTACATTGTACTCTAGCGCTTACTGGACCCATGTACGGAATCTACCCTGTATTAAATTGCGGACATCCTTACACACTCCATAATCATGGCAATTAATATTACATAGCAAAACACTCACCTGAGGTTACAGCCGAGTTTCAGGAAGGAACTGACCTCTATACTGGGGCACCAGCTCAGTTCTTTTCCCTCGTTTGTTCATTGTATCGCCATTACACTATACGGTAGTGCCAACACACAAAATTAGACCAATAAGGAAAAGCAATGTGACCACATTATAAATGTATTACACATACTAGGGCTGTGACACTTACCGAGTTTTATATGGCAAATCGCGCTGTGCGCGACACTGCCTTACCTTGTACTTCTGCACATTAATAGTCATCGCTACACTTAGACTGCGGCTCCCCTGAGGCGGAGACGAGCGGAGCGGAGAGGAGACGTGTAGGGATCGACCAATCCCTACACGTCTGATGATAATGAGGCGGAGACGAGATGTGGATTCAACTAATATGATTGTTCGATCCCTACACGTCTCCTCTCCGCTTCGCTCGTCTTCTCTCCGCTCCGCTCGTCTCCTCTCCGCTCCGCTCGTCTCCGCCTCAGTGAAGCCGCACCCTTACACGGCGCGGCCTGCAGGTATATTTAACTCCTCATTTAATTCCAGGTAGCAAGTATCAGACAGCACTTGGCAGACATTTACGAACGCAACCAGAACTGGAAAGAAGCTGCCAATGTCTTAGTTGGAATACCTTTAGAAACAGGACAAAAGTAATTTTTTATCTTTGAAAATATCACTTCGTGCTATACCTACTTAGTCAGAGACCTTCTGTGAGAAAACACTCAATAACTTGAAATATGCACATCTCACTATTTTTCTTTCAAAAATTTGAATCAACATTATTGTTAACTTTCTCATAGGTACAGTTGAGTTCATAAACTTGTGTTGTGAGCAAAAATTTGATCAAAAATATCTGAACACGCTTCTACGTCGTTAACAATAGTAGTGTTCAGATAATTTTGATCAAAATTTTGCTCACAACACAAGTTTATGAACTCGACTGTACAAGAAAGTCACGACTATGTAGAACTAGTGTTTACCTGCGGCTTCGCACACGTAAATCATTAGATACACCAGTTGAACTGAAATTCCGGGATTTTTCAAAATTCCCTTGTGTTGTAGTATCTGTGACGCGGTCTGTCATCGTGACAGCCCCCGCCTTTTTAACTGGCAGAATAAAGAACGCTATAATAACCTAACATGGTGGCAGCGGTAAAAAAACCAATAAGGGAGATTTAAAAGAGATATTCGCGATAAAACATTAAAATGGGTGAAGAAAAGATTGATGCAACCGGTGCAACCGGTGGCACGGGTGGCAGCGTGGCGGCGCCAGAGAAGTTTTCTTTTAACCCAGCACAGTGGGCTGTTTGGAAGAAAAGGTTCGTAAGGTACATGAGCCTTAGTGGCACGAATAAGAAAAATGATGAGGATCAATTAAACTGTTTAATTTACCACATGGGTGATCGTGCCGAGGACATAGTTTTGCAGTTCGAGAAAAATCTAAACTATGAAAAAACACTGGCGGCATTTGATAATTATTTTCTGCCCAAAAGAAACGTGATTTTTGAGAGATTCAAATTCAATTCAAGAAGCCAGCAAGCGGAAGAACCGTTCGAAGACTTTTTAACTGATTTATATAAGCTTAGCGAAACTTGCGACTATGGGTCGTTGAAAGAAGAGCTCATTCGTGACAGAATAGTGATTGGGCTGAAAGATAAGAGGACCAGTGAGAGATTACAGTTGAAAGAAGATCTACAGCTCAAAGATGCTATATTGATAGCTAAGCAAGCAGAGGCACAACAGAAAGAAAATGAAACATTAATGAAACATAGCACTGCAGAGGAAACTATCAACAAAATTAGAATAAAGGAGAACAAGCAAGGAAAACAAAGCTGTTGGTTTTGTGGTGGCGGTCGTCATCCAAAAGATCAGTGTCCAGCATTAAAAGTAAAATGTTTCAACTGCGGGCGTATAGGACATTTTGCAAGTCTGTGTCGTGCCAAGTACATGAAAAGAATGGAAGAGGATCTACAAGAGGCTGCAGCTGTTTTTAAGGTGGGCTCATGTGAGATGTCACAAAAGTATGTGATTAAAGTGGATGTTTTCAGTAGAGACACATATATTGATAAGCTAAACTTTTTGATAGACACAGGTGCCGACATAACTGCTATACCGGATTGTATCAGCCATCTCCAGGTGACAAGATGTGAGGACAGCGTAAAGGGTCCAGATGGTAAACCATTACATGTGAAAGGTACAGCTACATTAAGGTTAGTTTATAAAGATAAAGTGTATTATGGCAAAGTTTATATTATAAAAGGCTTAAAAAGTGCTATACTGGGGCGGCCAGCTATTGAAAGCATGAACATGATATCAATTTGTTCTATGACACATAGTAATGTAAAAAATAATCATGACTTGATAGAAAGTGGTTCCAAAGTCTGTGTTGAGAAGGAATTTCCTCACATATTTGATGAGTTAGGTGTGTTCAAAGATAAATTCAGTATAAAGTTAATAGATAATCCTCAACCCTATGTACAAGCAACACCAAGAAATGTGTCTATTCCTTTACTGCCGAAAGTCAAAGAAGAATTAGATAAGTTAGAGAGTTTAGGTATTATTAGCCCTATAGAAGAACCAACAGATTTTGTTTCCCCTATTGTAGTAGTCTACAAAAATGATAAAGTAAGAATATGTGGGGATTATACAAAGGTGAATCAAAATATTAAAAGACCTATCTATCCTATACCTAAAGTTGAAAACACATTAGCACAGCTTAAGGGAGCAAAATATTTCTCGAAAATTGACGCAACTTCAGGTTTTCATCAAATCAAATTAGATGAAGATTCAAAAAAGCTTACAACAATAATAACTCCATTTGGGAGATATATTTACAATAGATTACCTTTTGGACTTAACTGTGCCCCAGAATATTTCACTATGAAATTTAATAATTTATTTAGAGACTTAAAAGTTGCTATACACATGGATGATATATTAATATATGAGGAAACTCAGGAGAAACATGACAGTGCATTAAGGGAAGTTCTTAAAAGATTGGAAAAGGAAGGGATTACTATTAATAAAGGGAAATGTAAATTCGGAGTAACAGAAATAACCTATTTAGGCCATATAATAAATGAGAAGGGAATAGAAATTGATCCCGAAAGAATCAGGGCAATAAGTGAGTTTAAAACACCTACTAACAAAAAAGAACTCTTACAATTTTTAGGCATGGTCAATTTTGTTGGTAGGTTTATACCTAACAAATCACATCATTTGGAACCCCTTCATTCTTTGTTAAGAGAAAGTAATTTATTCATTTGGGGAATGTCACAAGAATTGGCTTTCAGAGAAATAAAAAATAAACTTCTAAAAGCTCCCACTTTAGCACATTTTGACCCCAGTAGTAAAGTTATTGTGTCAGCTGACAGCAGCTCATATGGCTTAGGGGCTGCATTAATGCAGGAAGACAAAACAGGCCAGAGGAGTATAGTTGTGTATGCTAGCCGCACCCTCACTGACACAGAGAAACATTATGCGCAGATCGAGAAGGAGTGTTTGGCTTTAGTTTGGGCCATAGAAAAGTTTAGAGACTATGTGATAGGAATAAAGGTACACTTAGAGACTGATCACAAGCCCCTTTTGCAAATTTTACAAACTAAACCGTTAGATGACCTGACACCTAGGTTACTTAGATTCAGGCTTAAGCTCATGCGTTTTGATTTTGAAGTAAATTACACCCCAGGAAAAGATTTGAAAGTAGCCGATGCTCTTTCTAGGAATCCTTTGAAAACAAATGAAAATGAGAGAAATAGGTACTTGAATTTAGTATTCAATCTAAGTATGAATGATTCTGTCAATAATGAGATGCTGTGTAAAATAAAGTCAGAACAGGAAAAAAGTGCAATAAATTCAAAATTAATAGAATACACTGTAAATGGATGGCCGCACAAGAGTAAAATAGAAGACAACTTGAGAATATTTTTTCAGTACAGACATAATTTTACTGTAGAAGAAAACTTGCTTTTGTACAACTCAAGAATAGTAGTTCCAAATACCTTACAAAGAGAAATATTACAAAAGATTCATGAGGGCCATTTAGGCATCACAAAATGTAGAGAGCGGGCTAAGCAATCAGTGTGGTGGATGGGATTATCAAAACAAATTGAGGAAATGGTAAGGAATTGTCCAAAATGTATAGAAATGCGTGTAAATCATAAAGAAGGCATGGTTGTAGATAAAATTCCAGATAGGGCATGGCAAAAAATTGGAATGGATCTTTTTAAATTTAACAATGACTGGTACATAGTAATAGTTGATTACTACTCTAGATTTTTAGAAATATTTAAACTAAAAGACCTGACAGAAGATAGTGTGATCACTAAATGTAAAGAAACATTTGCTAGGTATGGTATCCCAGAAGTAGTACGCACTGATTGTGGCACTCAGTTCAAGTCTAAGTTCAATTTATTTGCTAAAGAGTATGGGTTTAAGTTGATTACTAGTAGCCCTTATTATGCCCAAAGTAATGGCCAAGCTGAATCTGCGGTCAAGATAGCCAAAGCTCTGTTAAGTAAAAATGATGATATACATCTTGCTCTATTGATATACAGAAATACACCTGTTGAATGCGGCTACAGCCCAGCTGAGTTGATGTTTGGTAGGAAACTTCGTGATAATTTGCCTATATTGTCTAGCAAATTAAATAAGACTATTGATATAGGAGAAAAGTATAAATATGTAAGAAATAAAAAAAAAGAACAAGATGCACAATACTATAATAAGAGACATAGAGTTTCGAACTTGCCAGAATTGAATGTTAATGATAGAGTGTGGATAATTGATTTAAAAACATATGGTGTAATAGAAAAAAAATGTACAGAACCTCGTTCATTTATTCTAAAAACGGGCAAAGGCTTGTTTAGACGAAATCGTGGGCATTTGGTGTTAGCCCCTCATGCGAACTTAGGGGATATTGATTACCCTGTTCAGGAAGAAGTACATGTAACTCCCACAAGTTTTCTGGATTCACCAGAGCAATTAACTCAGACTGAGGATAATGAACGACAGAGTGATACCAGTACAGAAGGTAGGGAATCCAGAAGGCTTGTAAAGAGACCCAATTATCTTAATGACTATGTATGTGACTAAAATTCAAATTTGTCATTTATACTTAAGTAGATTTAAGTTTTCATTTATATTTAATGTAAAAAGGAGAGATGTTGTAGTATCTGTGACGCGGTCTGTCATCGTGACAGCCCCCGCCTTTTTAACTGGCAGAATAAAGAACGCTGAATATAATCTAACACCTTGGAAAATTAGCTGTGAATATTCCAGATGTTAGCCGTGCAGCAATCCTAGCGTGAAAAAGTAACAAATGAAAATTCCCGAAAATTGCAATGTGAAAAAAACAACCACGCCAAATTTCATGACTCTAAACCCAGCGGCTGTCCAACCGTTTTAGCATTTAGGAGTAACAAACACACGTACACACACACACACACACACACACACACACACACACACACACACACACACACTTTCACATTTATAATATTAATAGAATAGGATGTAGCACTTAATACGTTTGTGGTAGCGACCAGTTTTTTCAAGGTATTCCTATGATCATTTATCGTTCTATCTCCAGACAATACTCGGTGGACTACAAGCTAGAGACGTACCTGAAGATAGCCCGGCTGTACCTGGAGGTCGACGACCCCGTGCAGGCGGAGGCCTACGTGAACCGCGCCTCGCTGCTGCAGGCCGAGACCACTAACGAACAGCTGCAGATCTACTATAAAGTGTGCTACGCCCGCGTCTTGGATTACAGGAGGTGACTTTATGAGCACTACAGATGGACTGCATTCCCACTGCAACGTAACCGCAACTGCCGACTGCCCATACATTTTTCGTTGCAGTCGGCACAACTGCACTCTGACTGCAACTGAGCTGTAATGCAGTACGTCTGTTCTGGCCCTACAAAGACTGATAAATTCCATCACCGCACTACTTGGCATAAAAGTATCCATCAACATCATCTTGATGGGTTTCGTGAAAAAGTCTTTCGTGATAAAGTCTATTCGTGATAAAGTTTTTCGTGATAAAGTTTTCGTGATAAAGTCATTCGTGTAAAAGTTTTTCGTGACATAATACAAGCGCCGGTGGCGATCATCCACAGTGCGATTTAAGCATTCCTTTCCTCGCACGTCCAATTTATGGAACTGTTTGGCAGCCGAGGTTTTTCCAACTCGCTACGACATGGCTACCTTAAAAAAACGAGTGTACCATTTCTTGCAAGTCGCTGCACGCTGTGTGTTAACCGAGTACGAGTAAGGGTCTCCCCACATCTGTCGATGCGGAATCGGCTTTAGCCGTCCAAAAAACACTTTATGTCCACGCAATGAGAGCGAAAAAGGCGTCTTCCGCGTCGATGGGTTTCGGGGGACCCTTATCGACCAATGAAATTACGTAAGATTTTATAATTCGATAGTAGGGATATAATTTGGAGGTAGTCTGATCTCTGTCGAGTCGTTATGCTCGGCTTGTATGCCACCTCGTCAGGCACCCTGCTTTCCGGGCCTCGAATTATTTGAATTTAGAAAAAGTTATATTCAAGTAGAACCTAAGGTTATCCTGACGTCGAAATTATCCTAATTGCAAAATTTTCCCACAGGAAATTCATAGAAGCAGCACAGCGTTACAATGAGCTCTCGTACCGGAACATCATACACGAGGACGAACGGATGACGTGCCTCAGGAATGCTCTCATCTGCACGGTCCTGGCGTCCGCCGGTAAGTGGATACTCACATCCGGAGTTAGTATCACTTCGTCTAAAAAGCAGTTGGTCTAAGCAAATGGTCTAAAAAGTTCCCTGGATGTCTAGTTGGTCTCCATTTGTCTATTTGGATCGTCAATTTTAATTCTATGATCCAAAGTTGACGGAGCGGAGCTCCTATTCCGCGTGGCTGAGCGCGAGCGCCTTGACGCAACTTTAGCCTAACTTAACCTAGGTTTTTTCAAATTTTCGACAAAAACAGGTTAGGACCGGCTGCTTTTTAGACCAGCTGCTTTTTTAATCGAAATGATACTAACCCAGTTGATTGACCCAGGTATAATAATTATTTCCAAATGGTTATTGTGTGTCAGGTCAACAGCGGTCGCGCATGCTGGCAACACTGTTCAAGGACGAGCGCTGCCAGCAGCTGCCGGCGTACTCCATCCTGGAGAAGATGTACCTGGACCGCATCATCCGCCGCTCCGAGCTGCACGAGTTTGAGGCGCTCATGCAGACGCACCAGAAGGTCAGATAACCAAACCATCCATTCCAGTCGTTCCCTCATAACTGACGAGGTCATCACCACCACACACATTTGAATGGATTATTTGTTTCCATCAGTATGTATCTGTGGACGAAGCTAAACCTCGGGGACCTGGAGTCCCTAATTAGATAACCAAACAGATGTTTCTATAAACACCCACTCATCCGACATCCGACCGAATATTCGGCGATCAGCGTTACATTGAAGTTTCGGTGTGGTTCCGGTTTCGGCAGAAAAACTGCCGAAATTGGGACAGAAACTGACTTCGTGATCTTTAGTGCGGCGTTCGAGAGCAATTGACGTAGTTCAGTTAGACCGCTGTAAGCACGATTTGCAGTATAACCCTGTCTTAGCAAGCCTTCATTGTTTTTATCAAGGAGACGGGTGACTCTATTTACCAACCCAAATCCAAATCAAAATCATTTTTCAACCCGATTTTTCGTATATTCGCCCATAAATGAGTTTTTATGTGCGTGTACACGAAAAATTGGGTCGGTATTATCTGGGCCGGTAAATAGTGTCACCCAAGGAAACCACTGGGACGTTTATTATTGTGAAATGGTTCTACTGCAGGTCGGGCTTGCAGCGGTTTACTTATAGTGTCTCGCCACTCGCGTGTTTGCTAATTTTTCGTAGCTACGTAGATATTCCACAAATTCACACGTATTGAATGAAAATTGCAAATTTGTATTATAATTGCAAATATGTATATCGAACTTATCCCTTAAAGGGAAAATTGCAATTATTTTCTGCTTGTGCCACAAACCGCCTCACCCAAAAATGTGTGACGTAATTTTTGGATGACTTTATTATTCAGTCAGACTTATTGTTCGGTGTAGAAATTCGGAATTTTGAAATTCGTAAGTGTAAACGCTGGATCTTTTTTTATTTCGAATTTATGAAGAATATGATCGGAATTATAAGAATCGGTATTTTTAAACTCGCGAATCCGACTTTCTTAATTTTGTTTTTTTGTGTTTATGTAGTGTACCCTACACGTCACTGTGTCAAGCGACTGACTCATTCATTATTATGTTATGTGTTCAGGCGACGACGCAGGACGGATCGTCGATCCTGGACCGCGCGGTGTTCGAGCACAACCTCCTGTCAGCGAGCAAGTTGTACAACAACATCACGTTCGAGGAGCTCGGCGCGCTGCTGGAGACGCCGCCCGCGCGCGCCGAGCGTATCGCCGCGCACATGATCAGCGAGGCGCGCATGCACGGACACATCGACCAGATCAACTCCATCGTGCACTTCGAGAGTGAGTACCAGCCCTAAAACTAGCCCTAAAGCTGCGGGTCACTAATTATCTCTAAGTTAAGTCGAAGACAGACGTCAAAACTATAAGGAATCAGGCGCGGATTTAACCTCGTGCCGCGCCGCCCAATGGTGCAATAGTATGACAATGTAACAGATTTTTTTTTTGTTTCTCAATTTTTTTACGTCAGTTTCACTTTATTCCCCTGCAATAATACCCCTGGTGTTGCAGATGTTTATGGGCGGTGGTGATCTCTTACCATCAGGAGACCCATTTGCTCGTTTGCCATCCAGTCGAATAAAAACAAAACCAAAACAATTAAATTGAAACTGCTTTGACATTTTTTTTAATGTACATATGGTGGGCCTCAGGAAGCTAGGATTTTGTTTAGGGAGGGCAACCTTACCTCATTTCTCCTGCTTAATTTTTCCACAAAATAAAACAATACAAAATATATTATTAATTTCAGTCAGTCGTACCCAAGCAAGATAGGTCGTGAGCCCGGTGCACCTCCCCCCTCGTGATTCACAAATATAAGGAATCAGTTTTACGCCATTTTAGAACCACATAAGTAAACTGTACTTTTCTTTAATGTTACGATTCAGTTATTAGACTTTGGCCAATTACTAGCTTATGCCACAACTTTGTCAACGACTTGTTGGCGCAGGCTAGCGGAAGCGGAACTAAAGTATATTTAGACGCCCTTCACGCGCTTGTCTTTCAATGTGAAGATCAATAAACAAACTGTAATATCGTTATTTTCCTGAACACTTCTGCGTAGCGCTAGTACGATTAATAGATTCTATGTAGATCTTCTCCAATACTTTCAATTGACACCTCATCACCAGTTGCGGTACCTAAATAAATAATAAAATGGGTAAAACTTTATGCTAACAAATAACAGTAAAGGTAAGCACGATCTGCAGTACAACCTTGTCACAGTAAGCAAGCATAGCTTTTATCCAGGAACCCACTGGGACGCTTATTGTGAAAAGGTTCTACTGCAGGTTGGGCTTCCAGCCGTTTACCTCTAAATGCTCCTTATTCAACATGGTTTTAGCGCTTCACGCCATCGTAAGTCTTAACGTAACCCATCAAAATAAGATTCCGAAGTTAAGATTTGATGGGTATTTGTACCCACAGAGACAGAAACACAGTTCGAATTCAGATCGACCTTTCGTGTATTAATCATAATCGATTTGTTGACGAAGTCGTGATTTGGTCAAATTTTCCATTTATTGGTGGACTTATTTTTGGGCAAGAGAGCTTAAAATCTCAGGTTTTAAAAACGTAATTATTATGTATTTAATCCCTCTTAAAAATTGTATGTTTGTACTCTTTATTGTACAAAGAAAAGAAACAAATACAATTAAAAACTTTGAAAAAAGGCGAACTTATCCCTTTATTGTTTTTGCAGCTCGAGAGATCCTTCCTCAGTGGGACAAGCAGATCCAGAGCTTGTGCTACCAGGTGAATAGTCTGATCGAAAAGATTGCCGCTGCGGAGCCAGAGTGGATGGCCAAGATCGTCGAGGAGGAAATGATACAGTAACCAGACTGAAAAGTTTTATGTGTAACCATTGACAGTTCCCTTAGTTATTTCAATAAAAATATACTTCTAAAGTGAATACTTTCGTTTAATTTTTATGAAATCTCCCGTTCACGCGAAATAGGATGTACAGTGGATGGCATTATATAGCTAGTGTCAAATATATATTTATACATCAACCTTACGGTTAACATAAAGGTATAGATATTTTTGGCGTCTTAGGAACCTACAAGTATTTATGACCTTGACTGTACCAGGGCTAGCTTTACGCTATTATTTCCAAAAAATCTTTCATACATTACATAGGCTCTTTGAAAATCTAATCTATCTATGTCTATCTAACATAAACGAGCAATTCTTGTACATATCCATACTAATATTATAAATGCAAAAATGTGTTTGTCCGTCTTTTACGTCGAAACTTAGCGACGGATCGAAGTGATTTTTGGCATAGAGATAGTTTATGGGCCAGTGACATAGTAAAATAAAATGCACAGTTCTCAAGGGGACAGCGCGCGAACCGAATTCCACGCGGGCGAAGCCTCGGGCAAAAGCTAGTATATACTTTGTAGTATGTACTTTCTTAATTTTTAATACCTTTTTGTTATGCTACGTTACTTTGTCACGAATAAATGATTTATATTTCTATATATATATACTGAGCGGCAAAAAATCTGGCCCTCAAATGTACGCAGCTATCTAGGTAATTATGTATGCTCAGTATAATATATTTCAGGGATCTCGGAAACGGCTCCAACGACTTAGATGAAATTTGGAATGTGGGGGTTTTCGTGAACGGACAAATCGATCTAGCTTGGTCTTGTCTCTGGGAAAACGCTTATTATCGAGTTTTAGCCCGAGCAAAGCTCGTGCTCGTGGAATGTCATACATTGCGCTAGGCGCATACAACTTGTTACTCATAATAAAATAAATAAGGAATGGTTATTTATTTAAATAGCTTTATTAAACATTTAAATAATCAAAATCGGACAGATTATGAAAAAAATTAAAATATAAAATCTTACATTTCAAAAGAACCTATTTCACTACTGAGTCACTATGCAGGATCGGGATAAACCAGGACCGGTCAGAAACTTAAGGATACGGGGCTAATGAAACAATCGATCGGTGATTCCAACAGACTATTCATTTAATTCACAATCAATAGGGTAACACACCATAGGTGCTTATTTACAAGACGATACGGACTTACGCGTTTCACGTAATTTGCACAATACAATTGTTTAGAGCAGTTAAATAGGGATGCATTAAATGTCGCGTGCTTAGACATACATAATACCTAAGAGCGTTCGTCCGGAGTGAGGACCGGCCAGGCGCGTTCTACGCTAACAGGCAGAACGCTCGACAATACTAATTGATTGAAACTTGATTTTTCTATACGCTTCGTTTTCTATTATTATATAACAGTTGTAGTGGCATTATGTATCTACAAGTCAAGAGGCAGACGCTTAGGGCTCCAATTCGAGGGCGACGCCCACCTTGTGGCCGCCGGCGTTGAAGTTCTGCCCGTCGATGGCCGCCGATAGCGTCAGGGTCACGCCTGCAACAAACATTACGCACATGTAACACAGTCTATAACAGAATGTCAACTAAACTCTCAAACACCATCATTGACGCAGGGCGGCGGGGCAGACCGGATCGCAATTTTTTCCTTTTTTTTGCGGAAACGTCATACACAGACGCGTTTGACACAATGTAGGCTAAGCGTCATCATTATACCGTCATTATATAACACGCCACAACCGAGATAAATCAGGAGCAAAATCGTACGATTCGAGATAGCGGTGAGTAGCGTATTGAAAAACAACTGTCTAGAACATGTTACACGATATGATGGATGGATCTAGAATCTTATCTAGTGTTTTCTTCAATGTCTTAGATTATTGACTTTCGCTTTTAATTTTATTCAAGACTAATTGCATGTTTGCTGTTAAATAAGTATCTTCATTATCTGTTTGTGCAAATGAAAGTAAAATTACATCAAACATTGATAACTGAATATTATTATCAGTACAGAAATAAGTGTTGTTAATTGTAGTAAAAGGGTTTTAGTGTTGCTGATAAAAATAACTTATCTGATTGTTGCAGTATGTTAATAGTATCCAGTCTGTTATAATAAAGATACAGACTTTACAAGCTTCGAATAAGTTCCAAAGGTCAGAGGTCAAATGGCGATTTTATGGTTGATTTCTTTTTCCCGTTGCATGTTTCGAGAAGTAAATACACATCAATTAGGCTCTATCAGAGTTAAAAGTTAATATTTAATTGTCTACATAATAATATGGTCTGTCATGTCAAAACAACTCGCACTAAGCGTATACTGTAGTGGGATAATGCGCCGAACACAATACACAGCGTAATAAAAACAACAACGCCCTTTTTAAAACGCTGTTTGGTAAACAGTGTCTTATGTACATGACAAATATGTATTGCGTTTAATTTTACACTATACCAGATTAACCTTGTTTATTTTTTAACAACCGGCATGTGTGTTGCAGATCTAACAACAGCTAGTCAAGTATATTTCTACAGTCACTGTCTAGAGTCTAGACTGTGACCAATTTTGAACTCCTTAATGCATGTCTTATAAGATGATTCTTATAACATTCCAACCAAATGAAAGTATGTGATTCTTTTGTATGTGGCATGCATGAGGCTCTGAAGCGTTTCCAACGCCGTTTCACGTGTGTTACGAAAATCAACTAATACATATAATAATATGTTATGTCCAACTTAAAATCCCCATCACCACCACCATGTGTGGTGTGGTATGTGATTTCAGAATTGAAATTCCATTTAGTTGGACATTTATTTCTTAGGTTTTCGTAATACTCGGGCTACGGAGGCTGAAACACTTCAGAGCCATGTATTCAGCAACTGGAGGTATAGACCTCCATAGTGAGGAGGCGTATGTCCAACAGTGGACGTCCTACGGCTGATATGACGATGATGATGAGCCATGTATTGTGAGTATGAAAGTATAACTGACCTGGACGCAGCTTCTGCTGGTAGCCAAGGCCGATGAGCGATTTGTTGTTGATCTTGGCGTGCAGCGACGTGTCGGCGTCAAGCGCGAACTTGGCGCCGACTCCGAACAGCGTGTCGGCCGAGCCCGCCGACCACTTCATGCTCACGCCGCAGTCTAGCTTCTCAGACACCTTCTGGTAAATCGAGCCGCCGAAGTCTTTGCCGTTGTCACTGGACCAACAACCAAAATGTTATTGTACAAATTGTGGAAAAGGAAAATATTCTCATTACCCTGTCCACATTGGAAAAGCAGATTTTTTTTGGCACAGGGTGCAAAATTAAATGAAAAACTAGCTGGAGAATGAGATGGCTTGTTCAGTGTGGAAACCTCAATTGCATTTGTCATTTCTCCTGTACATTGATATGGTGTCCCCAAAGTAACACTCTGAATTCTTTAATTATTGTTTGATCAACTCTTTAAGAACTGCATTAAGAGAATATGCCACTCAAATGTTGCCTAAGTACTAGGCCTACTTAGGCATCAACTCAGTATATTATATTATAGTTTTATATTCTTGATAACATTATTGATTTTATAGTAGTCTGCAATTTATGTAATATTATAGAAACTGGAGCATGATTTAACATCTCCTTCGCTTTATGAAATCCTAATAGTTCATAAATCTAAATAATAAAGAAGATTGGCACTACTTCCTAAGAACAATCTCAGGATAGATATCTCTTACATAATGTCCAGAGACTTTAGTAATAATATGCATGAAAAGCACACGTCACAATGTCTTAAGTAGCGTATTATGGCATATTTAGAGAACAATGGAGAGCAATATTAAGGCCAAAGTCATTTGAGTGTGCACTGGATAAAACTAGTTCATATTACAAGGAACATCCTTCTTTATGTCAGATGCTTATGTAATATCATAAAATCAATACAAGTCTAAGCCACTGCAGTAAAAGCAGTAAGTAATCAGTTATATGCTAGTCTCCTGAAAATGTAAATGAAAGAGAACAAAGTGTAATTTGTCTCATGAAAATCATTTTGTGACTGGTACTTGAATGGCAGGAAGAAACAAATTATTTTACTTACACATTGGTATGCAAGTTGAAGTCTTTGGTCTGGTAACCGAAGGCAAAGTTGTTCTTGGCAAACTTGGTCTTCTGTGAGTCGAACTGTGTGTTTGCACCAGCGAGCCAGCCCTGGTACTTCAGCACAGCAGCAACATCTACGATGGGTCCAGCCAAGTCCAGGTCCAAGTTGGTGTTAATAGCAACGGTGTCATTGGCGAAGGATGTCTTTAGTTTACCAGTCTTGCTCCTGAAATAGAAGAGGACATTGTAGTTTATTGGTGGAGCCTTGTTTTATTTAATGCACAAAAGTAGACTTTGGAAGGAATGTTAGATCTTTTAGCAATTGATTTATGATACTATTATTTTAAAGCTACACTAAATGGTGCTGTGAAGGCCAAAATGGTGTAATATTGATGGGAATAATATCTTTTCTTCCAACTATGCTTTAATTTCATCATAACCGCACTAAATACCCAGCACAAAGCGGGACTTTTCTGCTCTAGAGCAGAAAAAATGTATGAAAATCCTTTATTGCATTGTTTTTCATTTTTTTTAATTGCACCACTAAAGAGGTAACACAAGTATTTTTGCTATAATATTAGCATGCATAGTGTAAAAAAGTCTAGTGTTAGATTGGTCAACCTGATGGTCCTATGAAATTTGACAGATTGTATACGAAAATTGTTGTTTAAAAAAAAAAACCGGCCAAGAGCGTGTCGGACACGCCCGAAATAGGGTTCCGTAGCCATTACGAAAAAATTAAGTAATATTTTTCTAAGGATTTCGTATTTTGTACGGAATATTCCAAGTTTAGGTATATTTTATACCTTAGGCTGATATTTACTCTTAAACTACTAATAATTCTCAAGAAAACTTAACCGTTATAGTTTTCCTTGTAAGTTTGATATACTTAATACCATCCTGAATTTTTTCAAATGTTTCCACCCACCCGTTTAGATTTTAGAGGCGGGGGACGCTCGATTTTAATGAA
Source organism: Choristoneura fumiferana (assembly GCF_025370935.1). Lineage (NCBI taxonomy): Eukaryota > Metazoa > Arthropoda > Insecta > Lepidoptera > Tortricidae > Choristoneura > Choristoneura fumiferana. The sequence goes on from NC_133494.1 coordinate 13,364,059, forward strand.
AATTTGCACTTTAAAGTTGAATATTTTGCAAACAAATCTCTAGATCGAAAAATCGTTTTAGAAACCCCTAATGATTTTAAAAGACCTATCCAACGATACCCCACACTACAAGGTTGGACGAGAAAAAAATAATCACACCCACTTTAAGTCTATGGAAGGTACCCTAATAAAAACTGTGCCAAAAAAAAGTAAGAAATAAAAATAAAAAAAATTGGCGGGAACCTTGCGAATTTTCCGTGGACATTTTTTGAGAGTGCAAATGTAAACTTACAAAAATGGAATCATCGAGTGCTAGTGACATTTGTTTCCTATTAATTGTTTAGCATAAGTTTTTTTTCGTCTACTATTCCTGTAATAGTTGAAAGAAAAGCAAATTATGCACCTCGCATTAAGTAATTTATATTGCCCTCGTGCTTTTTAAAGCCCTTGCTCACGCTCGGGCTCCAAATCGGCACTCGGTGCAATATAACTTTCTGCTTGATGCAACAATCTACTATTATCTTTTCTTTTTGTTTAGAACTGCAATATAAGTAACAGGGGATGTCTTACCCGGTCTGTGGTGCGAAAGTTCCCTCCAAAGTAAGCTTAAGGCCCTTCGCAATTTTGTCCTGGATGGTGATGTCGGTGGCAAGTGTGTTGTCGGTGTTCCATTTTTCTGTGAATGTCAGGCCGTAGTCTTTCACGGCAAATTTGGACGAAAGGCTGCCAAAAACCTGCGAATATAATCCTTGAATAAGTTTGTTTTAATTAAATATTGATGAAGTAATATCAATAAAATGAAAATAAGGAATTTTAAGGAATTTTTAATGACTGATAATTTTAGTAATGATTTGATAAAACAAAACAGCACTTTCTAATGATCTTACCTTTCCATTCTTCACGTTAGAGGTTATTTTACAAGTGAAAGTGACTCCAGATTTGCTTTTAGTCTTCAAGTTGACTTTTAAAACACCCAATTGGAAGCCCTTGGCAATGACACTATTATTATTTATTCAGGAAACCACTAGATTTTCCTGAATGAGTAAATTAAAAAAAGGGCTGAATTATGTAAATTATGACATATGATTCTCGTACCTTTCCACTCTCCTGGTTGGAGGTGATTCCGCTGGTGAATTCTACTCCAGATTCACTCTTAGTCTTCAGGTCAAGTTTGAACACACCAAAGTGGTAGCCCTTGCCGAACACATCATTGGCCTTCTTGCCAAGATCGGCATAGTATGGGGGAGGGGAGGAGCCAGCTTCAGCCGCCATCTGTAAAGTAAAGGATGTTAAGGACCAAACTCTGAAAGAATCAGTTACAGTACTGTTAATTTTAAAAACATCACTTAATTAAAAGAACAAATTAAGAGCCTAATCTGTCACATGACCTTAAGATTTAGAGCTGATAATAACTAGCACAAGGGATAAGTCACAAATTTAACAATCAGTGCCAGCTGTGTCAGGGTCGGGCTCGACTTTGCAAACTATTTACAATCCGCGTTCAGTATTAGTATTACATAACACTCAGGTAAGGAAGGGTTTCAGCGTAAAATGTTGCAGTATTCTGAACATCCATGTTAATGCTCCTGCGAGACACACCTTTCGGCCTTGACCTTCATAGTGGTGCCGAAACTTGCATCGAGCTGGAAATCACATGCGTCGTTCAACCTCTACTGACGTTTCCGATCCCTCGAATCATTCAATCGCAGCATCACAAATCATGACAAAATTTAAAAGACGAAATCGGTATTTAACACCAAAATCATATGGATTAAAGAGACGGAAATAGAAATCTATTAAAATAAATCAGAATATTCTTAGGGTGACGTCGATACTTCTCCATTAAAACCGGCTGAAAGTGAATATTTTAACCTAAACTATATATTCTATTTCCTTAGCACCCAGGAACAAACTTAAGATAAATATTGAATTCTTTGTAAAATAATACTCACTGCGGTTTTAATTTAGTCACAAATGGGAATAGAAAACGTGAAATCAGGCAATAAAAATTGCCGAATAAAGAGGAACCTCCTGCACCGCACCACAAGACAAATTTAAGGTTACTGAAATTATCGACAGAGCGCGCTGTCATACTATTTCACGCCGGAAAATGTGTTCTTCGCAGTTTCTTTTTATATATTTTTCCCAATTTTAATGCATTATCACAATAAATAATGCTAAAACAAATCTTGAAAATAATTATCATGAAAGATTAGTAAGTCATAGTTGAAAAAAAATATTGTAGTAAAAGTAGGTTATTAACAAAAAGTTCTATAACGACACTGCTGCAGTTTGACGTCAACGTCTCAAGTATAAGTCAGTGCACACGTTTAATTAAACTTTTAATAACAATTTATTAAAATAATTGCACAGTTACATAAACAAATAATATTTTAAATTTAATTACAATTATTTTTAATGAATTTTTACAAGTAAGCATAACTTAAAAAAGTTATTAAAATTGGCGCGCTATTATGAATAGAATAGGTATCTAGCAAAGACTACAGTATATATAGGGAGATATCTAGTGCAGCTACAAAAGATTTATTTGTGCATTCATTACAGGGATTTAAATTATTTTTCATCACACTTGCTCGTAAAAAGTGTCGTAACACGCACTCTACCTTGCTTGCAACCCCCCAAATAAAACCCTCGACCGTAATGTGCTTGTCATGAAACCCGTGGTCGGTAAATGAGTCATTGCCCGTACTGATTTTCTTGTCATGAAGCCCAAGGTCGGTAAATGAGTCTGTTACTGCATGGCGTGCTGCTCATGCTGGCGTGCGGGAGGGCGGCGGGCAGCTGGCGCTGCCAAGAGCGCAGGCAGCGGTATCGGCAATTTTTGAAAAAAAATATTAGTTTTATTTTACAAATATACAATTTTACTCGCAAATGTGATGAAAAACATTGTATATCGCACGGGCGGTACTAGAATTACGAAAATCGACTCATTAAAACCCTCAGTCTTCGACTTCAGGCTCCTAATAGACTCTCGTTCGTAATTCCTTATTTACCACCCTTAAGACACAATGTACTATTTTTTCTCCGGTTTTCTTAATTTATTCTTTTTAGGTAAGGTAGGCTGCTACATGATAATTATTTGTCAGCAGTTATAGTCAAGTTTGCATTATTTAAATTGCCCATGGACAGCAGGTACACTTTTTCGTGATTTGTGATAAGTACTAAAACTTTTTTTACTTGTTAAAAACTTACGCTCCCGGATTCGCTTTCCCCGCCATCATCGCTGTCACGGCTGTCGTCGCCGGGACACGGCACCCGTTGTCCATCATCGTCCAAGCAAATCGTCATCTCACTCAACGATCCATCCTGAACAGGGTATGAAACATCCTTACTTTCTTATTAACCACAGAGCTTTTCCAGGTCATCAATTCGTCATAATCGGGCTTGAAGTGAACGCAATCCTCCCTTGTTACGGATGTATGTATATGGACGGCTGTAATCTCTTACATACCATCTAGTGACCCAATTGGGCTATGCTCGTTACCTGCCCCTTTTATTTCCCAACGAAAATTTTAGTCTTGACGCACCAATAGGTACAGTCAGCAGCACCAATATCTGACACAGCAAGCGTGCATAAATATCTGATACGACTCTATTTCTAGGGCCAAGAAGGACGTGTCATATATTTTTGCAAGCTCTGCTGTGGCAGATATTAATCCTGGTGGCTGTACCTGGGGTACACATCAAAATCCGATGCAGACCGTTAATATTAACATCCAATCTGTGTCGAGCCTAGAGAATGTTATAAGCGACATTCTCAGTTTATAGTAGTATCTTACGCAGAACGGAGTAGTACAGTCAAGGGCAAAGATATCGACACGGCCAAAAGTTGCAAAAATATGTATACACGGTCTTAATGTTAAGTGCATAGAGTCGTGTATACATATTTTTGTAACTTTGGCCGTGTCGATATCTTTGCCCTTGACTGTATATAATGATTTAGTTCCCTATTCCCTACCATCCTACGGCTTAATCCCGGCGAAGTCGCAGGCAAAGCGGTTACTCTAAATAATAGAGATGGACCGACCATGGGTTTCACCAAATACGAACATTCGGCATAATTGATTCCTAAGTAGAAACTAGAATTACCTACGATTAATTTTTGTTGAAATATTTAATCATGCAACTCTTGACTTAAACAAAAAAACTTGCTTCATTAAATCTCAAAACAGGTACTTTATATTTTGTTTTTAATTAATAATCATTTTATTTAGGGTTCCGGAGCCAAAATGGCAAAAACGGAACCCTTATAGTTTCGCCATGTCTGTCTGTCTGTCTGTCCGTCCGCGGCTTTGCTCAGGGACTATCAATGCTAGAAAGCTGTAGTTTTGCACGAATATATATATGTAAACTATGCCGACAAAATGGTACAATAAAAAATAGATAAATAAATTTTTTTAGGGTACCTCCCATAGACGTAAAGTGGAGGTGATTTTTTTTTTCTCGTCCAACCCTATAGTGTGGGGTATCGTTGGATAAGTATTTTAAAACCATTAGAGGTTTGCTATGACGATTTTTCGATTCAGTGATTTTTTTGCGAAATATTCAACTAAAGTGCAAATTTTCATTAAAATCGAGCGTCCTCCCCCCCCCCTGTAAAATCTAAACCGGTGGGTGGAAAAATTTGAAAAAATTCAGGGTGGTAGTAAATATATCAAACTTTCAAGGAAAACTATAACGGCTAAGTTTACTTGAGAATTATTAGTAGATTAAGATTAAATAGCAGCCTAAGGTATAAAATATACCTAAACTACTATAGATTCCGTATAAAATACGAAATCCTTGGAAAAATATTACTTAATGTTTTCGTAATGGCTACGGAACCCTATTTCGGGCGTGTCCGACACGCTCTTGGCCAGTTTTATCTGCTGTTATTGGAAATAAAGCTACAGTGTCAACAAAAACATAAAGCCTCAATGTACCTCACAAAAATAACATATTTAACACCCATCTCATACATGGCTCATACAGTAAAAAGAAGAGTTTTTACTGTATTGAGCCATGTATGAGCTTTGCCACCTTGCCGAACATTCGGTGATTTAGCCGAATACGAATATTCGGTAAACCTGCCGAATATGCCAAATACCGAATATAAAACGAATGTTCGGGCCATTCCTACTACTTAAATAAGAAAACCTCAGACACCCCAAAAATTATATTTTTCATTTTAAGTTAGTCGATTGCATTTATTTTTTAATACCTTCATTATTTTAAAAGATATTCGTGTGTTTTGCGGGCAGTACTATTAGTTATTCTGTGATTTTGCTAATTCAGTAATTCTACTTCATTTCTAACTCTACACTCATAATTAGTATTTGTCGGTTGCGCTTTGACGTTTTTAGAAGAAAAACAGAAAAATACACAGTGACAGCAAACCGGCCAGTATCAAATTATTAAAATAAAAAATAGTATGCAACTTTGCTAAAACATTTAATTGGCGCCTGTTGCAGTCGTAACTTTTAGACCGGGCACAATAAAAAAGGGATTTAAAAACACAAACACAACCTAATTTAAAACATAGTGTAATCGATTCTACTCTCGATTCTGACGAAACTACTTTCTGGTTTTCAGTTATTTAATTAAAACCTTGTATGTTACCTACTTCATCTACTTATCATATTTAGACGACCAGATGGCCTAGTGGTTAGAGAACCTGACTACGAAGCTTGAGGTCCCGGGTTCGATTCCCGTGTCGGGGCAGATATTTGTATGAAAAATACGAATGTTTGTTCTCGGGTCTTGGGTGTTTAATATGTATTTAAGTATGTATCTATCTATATAATTATATTTATCCGTTGCTTAGTACCCATAACACAAGCTTTGCTAAGCTTACTTTGGGACTAGGTCAATTGGTGTGAATTGTCCCATGATATTTATTTATTTATCATGTACAACATAAACTACAAATAGTTAGATACATGGGAGCCCCACCCGTAACGTAACATTCCGAAATTTTGTTCTTGGCAAAGTACGTTAAAGGCGATGGAAAAAAAAGATTTTTGGCAAGCAGCTTCGGTCATTGCATGTTTTCCTTCAGACAGTGTGAAGGACGAATCTTTTGGGTAGTTTTATCGAAAGTTTAAAAGTAGATACTTTACCAAGCGGATATTTTTCAGTATATCTACTGTATTTTACAGAGCCTTACGTTACTCGGTAATATTTAAAAAAATAGAAATTTAGTGCGACAAGATACTTACATTCCGCAAACATGGTTTCTTTTCGTATGTAAGTGCGGCAACTTTTGGAAATCCCCAAAATACAAATACATTATTAGTGTCTACCAAGCTATATAAATACTCCAAAATTGACATATTAAAGAAAATGCATTAAATAAATTGTATATCTACGGTTGTAATTTTTTTATGACAATTATGTAAATGACAAGAAAATCAATATAGATTTTCAAAATTAATACAGGGAATCTATTAGGCTACGTTGTTTTTTTTTTTATTAAATTTAGGGTAACTTCGTAAGCAGCAAGATGAAAGTTTTGAATTAACTTTCCTTAAAATTGGCCTTAACAACTACAATAAATAGGCATCATAAATTTCATAACTCTTCTAAACTAAAACGTTTCCTTTAAAAATAACAACAGTCAACAGTTAAATACATCGTAGAAGTCACAAATACTTCGTAGCTCCGTTATCCGGGGGTCTTATACAATAGGTGGATAGACCGACCTAGTTTTCGAAGCATCATTGATTTACAATTCTTGGAATGACCTACCGGGTACCTACCGTATAAGGCCTAGTATGCGAATAGTTAGGTAATAGGAGAATGGTATAAAAACTGGACTGGGTAGAAATCACGCTCCTTCACTCTGATCTGTCTGTGACTCGTAAAATGTTACCTAAAGCTAGCATCGAAAACAAAAGCATAATCAAAATAACAAACGTAAATAAACGCAATCCGGAGCGACCGAGTTCCCGACGAATCTCGAATGGTCGATGGTGGCTTATTATAGCCAACCAATCGGGTACATATGTTATGAACTCTTCATCAGACCAGTCTGCTGGGATCTGTCGGCATTGTAAGCATTCTCGCGAAATAAACTTCGCGCGCTGTGAATTTAACTTTTAACTAGTTTTTACTAATTACCATGGCGCAGGACGTGTGTTCGTACGACGTGGCTCGGAACGATAAGTACGGCCGGTATTTAACGGCGAATAAGGATATAGAAAGCGGAGAATTGATATTTACGGACAAACCTTTCGCTTACGGCCCCAAACCAGGTAAAAAAGGACGATGATACTCCAATATTGTTAATTATATTTTATTAAGTAGGGATGCGTCGCGAAATAGTTTTATATTTATACTAAACTATATATACCTAATGCAATATTCCTGCCACTCCTAAAGTTCTATCTATTGATAACTGTTACTGGTTATTCCTGAGTTAAAGTTAAGTTCTCAAAATCAACTCAACTGAAAACTACGTCAATGATTGACATACCCAATTAAAACCGAATTACTCACGTATCGTCTGGCTGTATCGCTGCCCGTGTCGCATTTCTTTCTATCAACAAGGAGATCCTATAGCAGATCCGGAACGTCGGACTAATATCCGGTGAAAGACGAAACGATTCGTTAGGGTTGTAGAAGCAATTGTTTTTAGGGTTGCGTACAATCATCAAAAAGGTTTGTGAAAAGTATTGTCATGTATTTGCAGACAGCCCGCCCCTCTGCCTGGGCTGCTACTGCCCCGTGGCGGAGTCGCTGTGCGCCCGCTGCGGCTGGCCGGCGTGCGGCGCGGAGTGCGCGGCGGCGCCGGCGCACGCGGCCGAGTGCGCCGTGTTCGCAAGGGCGCGCGTGCGCTTCCAGCCACCCGACGACTGGACCGCCAGCGCGCCGCAGCTCGACTGCATCACTCCACTCAGGTCAGACTTACAGCCACTGGTAACCCGGTACCCTGGTGCAAAAAAGAAATTGGGGTCCCAAATTTTTCTAAATTTTATTTATTCTCCATCCGCGTAGATTTCGTTTCTCGCTATCCCGCGGGAACTACTTATGCAATTTACCAGGATAAAAACTTAATTTCCTTCCCCGCGGGACTCAAACTGTCTGTATACCGAATGTCATCTGAAACACCTCAGTTTTATCAAATTAAAAGTAAGAAATAAAAATAAGTAAGTAATATTTTTCTAAGGATTTCGTATTGTGTACTAAATCTTCCTAGTCAATATAGGTGTATTTTATATTTTATACCTTATAGGCTGCTATTTACTTTTAAACAACTTATAATTCTCAAGCAATCTTAGCCGTTATAATTTTCCTTGTAAATTTGATATCTTTACTACCATCCTGATTTTTTTTTAATTTTCTACCCAACAGTTAAAGGGGGGGGGGACGCTCGACTTTAATGAAAATTTGCACTTTTAAAGTTGAGTATAATCGCAAACAGATCACTGAATCGAAAAATCGTCTTGGCAACAATAATGGTTTAAGTTTTAAAAGACCGTCCAACGATACACCACACTATAGCTTCCAAATGCATACCGACCAGTTGAACTACGCACCATTCAGGGTACTAGAAAAACATAGTAAATCAGTTGGGAGCCTAAATAAATTAATATTATCACCGGCCGATACCGCCCATCATTTCGGACTTGCACTTTTTCGAATTACCGAACACATGACGAAGTACGTAGACCGATTACGGTTCGGTAGAATACCGAACACGTGGCAACACTGCGTCTTGCCCGAAAGAACCTACCGCACGCTCAAATATAACAGCATGCTTACGTCACTGATAATTTCCAACTCCTATAATTTTTTGCAGGTTGCTGTTAGCCAAGGAGAGCAACCCAGAGCGCTGGGCCTCCGAGCTGGCGCCCATGGAGACGCATACAACCGAGCGGCAAGCGCGACCCACCTGGACCGCCGACCAGGTCAGTCAGCAATCATCATATCAGCCGTCAGACGTCCACTGTTGGAGATAGGGCAGCTAAATCCGGGACTCATTCAATTTGTTACACATATCTAGGTGCTTGCTGCTTTCGGCTCGAAACTCCAAATTTTCAGATTATTTTTAGTTGAAAATTAAGTGAAGTCCACCTCGAATGGTTAGTGAGCTAGCTATAACTAACCATCATATATATAGGCATGCATGCATGCATGCTCTGGGGCTGGCGGCGCGCTCTGCGGTGCAAACCATCTCTGCCTCCCGGAACTGACCCAATCATTGGGGTATCTATCTAGGGTTATTTTTCAGGGGAGGCCTGCCCCTGACTTGCATGATTTTTGTGTGAAGATATCAGTAAGTATTATAGAATTTTGAATTGGTAGCCCAAACAACCTTGGGTGGGCACTGGACCATACTGGGGTGGGCACGGCCTACCCGGCAAATATACGCCTATATATGGACCCAATGCAAGCGCGCCTATATGACCATTCGAGTTGGATTTCACTTAATTTTCATCAAGAAACTTAGTTGCCTTCTTTGATTAGGTGAACGTGGTGACATTTCTCTTGGAGCACTGCCGCCTCGGTGACCGCTTTGACAAAGAGCTAGTGCAGCAGGTCTGTGGAATCCTAGAGGTAAGAAACTACCTATTAAGTATTAATCCTCCTTACAATTCAGATTTAAAAAAAACCGCTTTATAATGACCAACCCGCAATTATCTTTCCGACCCTACTGAACTTATTGAAGGTTATACTAGAAGGTCAAGAACAGAGTAAGATCTACGTTCTACAAATCTACGAGTACTACTTACTCCAGTCAGGCATCAATGTGACCAAAGAAGTCTCACTTGCTGCGTGAGATTAAGCGAAGTACCACCAGTCGGAGAAACTGAATCACGTACGAGGGTACAACCTTATCGCCATTAAGATGTTCATTACATCTGGCAAATAAACTACGTGAAATTGATTGTGGATGGGTTCCCTGGCACGCAATTCTGTTTCCTCAAAATTACAAGCCTGACACATACATTGCATAGTGTATTATCTTGTACTGGACCATTGCGGGCGGTTTCAGGTGAACGCGGTAGAGATCCCTTCGCGCGGCGGGTTCAGTATCCGGGCCGTGTACCCGCGACTCGCGATCGCCGCCCACAGCTGCGTGCCCAACATTGTCCACACAATACTGCAGGATGACTATCAGTGAGTCAACCTGACACGTTGCCTTATACTTGCTCATGATCATATGCCATATATCGGCCGTCGGACTTCCACTGTTGGACATAGGCCTCCCATAGACCTCTAGTTGCTTGCAGCCTGCATCCTCCGTGAACCTGCGGCTTTAACCAGGTCATCCGTCCATTTCGTTGGTAGACGGCATACACTGCGCTTGCCGATCTGCGGTCTCCATTTGAGAACTTTTCGGTTCCAAAGGCTATCTGTTCTCCGTACCGTGCTACTGGTTCGATAACAAGCACTAACAAGAGGAAGCTTCGTAACCTCAGCCGTGACAGGTTTCAGACATCACCTAAGGTGTCTACACTGATGGTGGTAGAATTTAACTAGTCCAGCAATAGTAAGTAAACATCCGCTGGTTTTTATTTTTTATTTTTGCTCAAAGCATTTTAAGTAAATGTCTACCAATTAGGCCCGACGAGGTTCCACAATTATGTTTGGTACTTTTTGTTTAGAGTGCAAGTGCGAGCAGCAACCTCCATCAAAGCAGGCCAGCCCCTCCACCTCTGCTACACGCACGTGCTGTCCCCGACGCTGACGCGGCGCGACTTCCTGTTGGAGTCCAAGTTCTTCTGGTGCGACTGCCCGCGCTGCGCCGACCCCACGGAGCTCGGCTCGCATCTCAGCACCCTCAAATGCAGCAAGTGCGACAACGGGGTCATACTCGCGACTAATCCATTGGGTAAACTTCACTACAAATTGTACAGATGGTTTTACATCGATTTTAATATTGGAAAAGTTCGCATTTATCGTGGTCTCTGCTGCAGGACCCATCGACAGCCGTTTTGACATTTAACACTAAATAATAATATTTTTTCATATGAATGGAAAATGTGATGCCATCCGACGCGTGTTTACTGACTGATTGAATGCTACCAGATGTTCCAGAGGGAAGTGCGTAACATCTGGTAGCAAGTGAACGGTTGTGTTGCTTTAAGGATGAGCTCTGGTTGAGTTCGAAACGCATCAGTGTAATGTGATGGTAATAGTTGGGTTTGTGTGATTTGTGTGTGTTCTTACAGTGTGGAGGTTGAGGAGATGTTCGTACATTTGTTGCATATAGCGCAGGAGTAGGTACGTAGCTATCATAAGGTCGCGGGTGAGCAAATTGTTTTTATTTTACCCAGTTCAGGGAAGGTGTTAATGTTAACTCGTGTTTTCGGTGTACAGACAGCGAGGCAGCCTGGCAGTGCACGGACAAAAACTGCGGCTTTAAGACGAGCAGCGCGGCGATGCGCAAGCTGCTGGCCGTCGTGCAGGCCGAGGTGGACCAGCTGGACGCGTTGGAGCCCGGCGCGCAGGCCATAGAGACCAGGGAGGCCACCCTTAAAAAGGTAATCCTCCGTTTTTTAACCCCCGGCGTAAAAAGAGGGGTGTTATAAGTTTGACCGCTATGTCTGTCTGTCTGTCTAACTAAACTTGCCGAAATTTACTTTACGTAACTAAATTATACGTACGTCATGTTCTGCCTAAACAATATCCGGAATTCGCAAATTATGCATAAAGCCCATTAGGCTTATTGGATATGATGCGTAAACAGATTATGACATAAAAAATATGCGTAAACAAGGGGAACCGCCACAGGATTATGGGAGTTAGGCTAGAGTCGGGCCAAATGCTGCCTTCCCAGGCTAAACACAGTGCATTATGTGCTTCTGAGGCGTTACTTTCTTGTTCTTTCTTTTTTCAATGCGTTCTTCACCTTTCCCAGTACAAGTCCGTATTCCACCCACGACACGCCCTCCTGCTTTCCCTGAAACTGGCGCTGGCGCAGCTGTACGGGCGCGTGGCGGGCTACGGCATCGACGAGCTGCCCGACCTGCTGCTGGAGCGGAAGGCCGAGCTGGCGCGCCTCGTGCTGGCTGCGCTGGACGCCGTCGCGCCGGGAGACACCAGGATGCGAGGCGAGTCGTTATAACGGCCATTATGCGCTGGCGCAGCTTACGGGCGCGTGGCGGGCTACGGCATCGACGAGCTGCCCGACCTGCTGCTGGAGCGGAAGGCCGAGTTGGCGCGTTATAGTAGATTATTGTCGTAGCATGAAAGTAGGCAATTGCCGGGTGAGTAGGTATGAGTAAAAGCAGTCCGTTTAATTAACTTATACGATGCCAGCAATTGCTGTTCCAGCCGAGACTAAATAAAGCTTTCTCAAAAATGGTGAAGAATTCTAAATTAGAATAAACTTTTTCTCAAAATATATTTTGACATTTAATTTTATTCCAATAACTCTTTTATGCTTTCCCGCCTTTTTACATAAAAAAAACATCATCCAAAACATCACAAATAACTGATACCGACCATTGAGGTTGGCTGTTTTGTTGTGCCAACATTTCCGTGGCCGTTTTAACTTTTTTTAAAGTTTGAGACTCGACAATAATACAATTTGTATGCGACATTATTGTCGAGCTAGCGAGATAACATTTTTTTTTATATTATATTATGGTAAGAATAATGACAACTTTTACGGATTTTTTTGAGAAAATAATGACGTTGTCTGTTGCAGGTATGATGCTATACGAACTACACGCACCTCTCATGTTCCTTGCTCGCAGCGAGTTCAGCGCAGGTCTCATCACACAAGAGAAACTGAAAGAGCGACTCCAAGAACCCATCGCTTGTCTGGCGGAGGCCTCAAAGATCTTGTCGCGAGAGGATCCGCAGAGCCCCGAAGGAATCACGGGCCAGATAGCGCAACAGTCCTTGGAACAACTCCAGGCTAGCCTTGACTCTTTGTAGTGCACTTGTTATTTTTTGGGGGTCCATATCGGCTCGCATAATTGTTGAAAGTTATAATATAATGTTTGTCATAAAAAAAAAAAACAGAATACATTAACTGTTCAGAATTGTTATAAAACAAACCTACCCTGACCTATATAGTGTTCCACATGATGACCATTTAAAATTTTCTGAAAGTGTACTGTTTTGACGGGAAAAAAATTATGACTTTCAAAAGATGCACCAAGATTATGCACCCGTTTTTTGGATATTGTAACAGTGAAGCCTTAATAATAGGGTATCATAGGTACCCTTTGAATGTATTACTATATAAATATAATATAATAATAAATAATAAAAAGCCTTTTATTATTCCTTAAAACCTTAGAACAACGCGTGCTTCCTACCGGAAGGGAGTAGCCTTAGCGGTAAATTACCTTTAAAATAGTTCTGGCGTTTGTTGCGGGGGGTAAATGTGCACACAAGTGCAGTTCCGCACACTTACATGCAAAAACAAAACTGCCACCTGACTGTAATGACGACGTTAACACATAAATAATCCACCAATACACTAATAATTCGTGTACACAGTAATATCACTAAGTTGTTCATCGGCGATAAGGCGGATTTATCGCTTGACCGATCCGAAATTTGTAAGGATTAGCGGACTCGATGTTGGTAAACGAATCGGACAATAATGTACGACTTTGTTGTTTAAATGTATTTAATAGTAATAATACGATAACTTCGATTTACTTACATGTGAAATATAACACCATCTTTTTGCAAGCTTGATGTCCCAGATCTCTTTTACAGGAGAAAACTGAACAATTTGGCATTTTTAGCACTGCTGCGTTCACTAGCGCGACTCGATTCGGTCTAGTTTGAAATCCGAGCACGCCTTGTTTTATAAAATTCGTATGCCCAGTTGGGCTTGTACTTTGACAGAGGGAACGCGGTGAATGGCTACTCCCTTCCGTAGGAAGCCCGCGTTGCTCTAACTAAAAATAATACATGCATGTTCATTCCAATAGATTTAACATTATAATTTGAATTGCCAATACAATAAACAGAATGTTACAATAATATCAATGATTACATTAAATTTCATGCTTTATTCTTTACCTATAATCAATTAAATTAGCTAAATATCTATCGTAAATAATCTCATTACAAATTCAAATAATAATCCATGCTTACCATAAATAATTTGATCGTAAATTTATTTAAAAATTTGTATAAGTAAAGTATAGTTTTAAGGACCCCTTATAGGGTGAAAGCCTCCTCCAGTTCTTTCCATTTATCTCTATCTTCTGCGTCTTGTCTCCATTCCTTTCCGGCGACTCTCGCAATCTCATCTGCCCATCGTTCCGTCGGTCTCCCTTTCATACGTTTGCTTTTTGGGCCTTTCGCCAGTGGAAATTTTAGTCTATTTTGTGTTCGCCATTCGAGCCACATGACCTGCCCATTTCCATTTTAATTTTTGGCGTGTTCTAAAGCGTCCCTAAACCTTTGTATTTTTGGGTATAATTGAGTTAGGAACTTTATCTTTTATTTTTTTGCCTAACATACATCTCTCAATTCAATACCCCTGTGGCATACCTTTACTGTACCTTGTTTTTGTTTATATTGTTGAGCACCCACGTTTGACACCCATAAGTCAAACAGGGTAGAAGTCATGTATCGGCAACTTTCTTTTTTAAGTAAATCCATACTTCCATACTAATATTATAAATGCGAAAGTAACTCTGTCTGTCTGTCTGTCTGTCTGTTTACGCTTTCACGCCTAAACCGCTGAACGGATTTTGATGAAATTTGGTACAGAGATAGAATAGACCTTGGGAAAGAACATAGGCTATCTTTTATCGCGAAAAAGAGGCTTTAAGGGTTGAAATAGGGGATGAAAGTTTATATGGTGGAAGTTCGTCGCTGTCGAAGATAAAACCATGAAATTTGGCATTTAGGCAATTAATCCATACTAATATTATACTTAAATGCGAAAGTAACCCTGTCTGTCTGTCTGTCTGTCTGACTGTCTGTCTGTCTGTTACACTTTCACGCCTAAACCGCTGAACCGATTTTGATGAAAATTGGTACAGAGATAGAATCTTGGGAAAGAACATAGGCTATCTTTTATCACGAAAAAGAGGCTTTAAGGGGTTGAAATAGGGGATGAAAGTTTATATGGTGGAAGTTCGTCGCTGTCGAAGATAAAACCATGAAACTTGGCATTTAGGCAGTTACGACCTGTGAGGGGATGGAATAGGGGATGAAAGTTTATATGGAAGGTCGTCATTATCGAAGATAAATCTATGAATCTTTATTAAACTTGCCATTTCGGCACGTGATAAGAGATAAATAGATATTTGTTCGCGCGTTTTTTTAAATTCATCCTGTGAGGGGTGAAATAGGTGATGAAAGTTTATATGGAAGATCATCATAGTCGAAGATAAATCGATGGTTCTTTATGAAACTTGGCATTTGGGCACGTGATAAGAGATAGGTACATCGATATTTGTTCGGACCGGACCGGATCGGGCGTAGACAGGGAGGCAACGGAGTGGAGCGGAGGCAACGAATGGAGCGGAGACAATGTAGGCTACAGCGGAGGCAGTGAAGTAGAGCGGAGGCAGCGGAGTGGAGCTGACGCTGCTGAGCGGAGCGGAGGCTGGCGGAGCGAAGGCTGGCGGAGCGGAGGTTGGCGGAGCGGAGGCTGGCGGAGCAGAGCGGAGGCAGTGGAGCGGAGCGGAGACAACGGAGCGGAGGCATCGGAGCGGAGGCAGCGAGGCAACGGAGTGGAGCGGAGGCAACGGATGGAGCGGAGACAATGCAGGCTGCAGCGGAGGCAGTCAAGTAGAGCGGAGGTAGCGGAGCGGAGCTGACGCTGCTGAGCGGAGCGGAGGCAGTGGAGCGGAGCGGAGAGAACAGAGCGGAGGCATCGGAGCAGAGGCAGCGAGGCAACGGAGTGGAGCGGAGGCAACGGATGGAGCGGAGACAATGCAGGCTGCAGCAGAAGCAGTCAAGTAGAGGGGAGGTAGCGGAGCGGAGCTGACGCTGCTGAGCGGAGCGGAGGCTGGCGGAGCAGAGGCTAGCGGAGCGGAGGCTGGCGGAGCGGAGGCTGACAGAGCGGAGGCTGGCGGAGCGGAGGCTGGCGGAGCGGAGGCTGTGGAGAGGGGCAGCGGAGCGGAGGCAGTGGAGCAGAGCGTAGCGGACGCTGCTTAGGCTGTGGAGCTGATTGATGGTGATGGTGATGAGTGGTGCTGATTATGATGATTAGTGATGATGATGGTGATTGTGGTGATGATGATTGATGATGATGAATAGGTAACAAAAAAAATTAAAAAATGCCATCATTTGAAAACTAACTGCGAGGGATGTTAGCAGAGGGTTATGATGCAGTGATAGCAGAGGCTTCGAAGCTCATAAGAAAAATGTACGCAATGTGAGATCATCATGAAAAAATATGATTTTCAGATTTTTCTTATTTA
>NC_133494.1:13380495-13506130 GCF_025370935.1 Choristoneura fumiferana
CCGATATCACATTATCCGACAAAGAACAAAACTCACCGACATTACTTCACTAAAGAATTAGTTCACTGAAATGGGGTTGTGCTGGCCACATCTGTTGCAGGACCGATGAACGGTGGAGCAGATGAGGCCTTGAATGGAGACCATGGACAGGAAAACATAGTGTAGGGGATCATCAAATATAACATTTTAAAAAAACTCACAGATTCCCTACAAATGAAGCATGTAGCAAATCGGAACTCCTTGTCACGCTGGACTTTGCATTCAAACTGCCTGTGCTCTGTAGATCCACATTTGAAGCAAACCCCATCAGCTGCCTGCACTCCTGGTATCTTAGACTTAAGTTCTGGACAGTCTGAGAGATTGTGACCGCCTTTCCTGCAGTTATAACACACATCCCTCTTCACTCTAGCTAGAGCTTTCTCTGCCCTCCTCCTCTCTAACTTCATATTCCTCTGTACTTCGCTTTTGGGTATCCCTTTCTGCATCATGCTCTTCCTTAGTTCAGTAAGACGTTCAGCATCCTTCTTCATAATAGGGAACCCTTCAAATCTCACCAGTTCAACTTCTTTGCCATTGATTATAAGTTGAAAACTATTGTCATTTATCTCTTTCCTTCTGACAGGTTTTCCATTTCTTTGTTTCTTCTTTATGGCAATATTACTGTCTGAAGCACCTTTGCTATTCCCATTTTGTTGATTCTGACTGGGTGACTTAACCATATTAGAAGCTGGCACATTATCTTGTGGAGCATTACCACTGCTAGTTAACTGCTGCTTCTTTTTATTTTTCTTCTTTTGTTTCTTTCCACTTTGTGGTATTTTTTCTCCTGATGCAACCATTGGTATATCATTTGATTCTGGTGCAATGTCTGGTTGTTGAGTACTTCCATTGGTGTTAAGTTTTTTCTTGTTCTTATTCTTTTTTTTCTTTTCTGGTTGGGATACTTCTCCAGCATCTATTGTTACGCCGGTATGTACTGGATCAGGTGTGATGGCTGCCACTGCCACATTTTTCTTCTTTTTTTTCTTCTTGGTCTTGTTGGCTGTGTCAGCTTGTGAAGCTACATTTGTTTCAACAGTGCTATTTGACACTTGTGTTACACTTTGATGTTTTTTTGTAGGCTGTTTTAGGGGCAGAAGCCTTTTCTTTGGTTGCTCTTCAGGAAAGTCACACCAAGTTGCTTTACGCTTAGACACTTTATGTTCCTTTAGAAAATTTTTCATAGTTTCAATGCGCTGATTTTCTGCCTGAAATAATAAAGGATTTCAAGTAAATAAATAAAATTAACATGAATGGTGATACAGCTAATAATCGAGATAAGCCTATTTTTTTATGAGCCTTTTTTGTGCCCTACTGCTGGGCAAAGGACTATCCTATCTTGCTCCATTCTGGTCTATCAAACTCAATTACTTAAATAAAAATTATGATATCTGAAACATATTCATATAATAATTGTAACATTTAATAAGCAACCTCTTTTCTTTTGCCAGCCTCGTCCTTTTCCTTTTTGGACTGCAGAAGTTGTTCCTTCATCACCTCCCATGGCGTACTGTCTTCAGGGGTTCTTTCGTTCGAAGCCTTTGAGCCCTTTGCACGGGCAAATCGGGTCATATTGCAGACAAAATAGTTTCTTCCTTCCTAGGTCAACACAAATTTTAAACGGTATCGTTGTTGATTTTAGGTTTGATCATAGATCCGCACGTGTGAACACATAGTAGTAAAAGTAAAACGTCAGTCAGATACATATAGTGTTGCCACCTTGCCCAAAGAAAAAGTAGCTAAACATAATATGGTAAAAAGTAGCTAGTTTCGAAAAAAAAAATCTGTTAGCAGTCGCCAAAAATGGGTAAACAAAAAAAAAGGCAACATGGGATATGTCTTAAATTTTTAATTTCTTTCTCTTACATAACAAATCTTACATAATAAATTTCCGTAAATGGCTTCTTATTTTTTTTTCGGGTTTCTTAGTGTTCATTATTTGTATGAATAAAAAGTAGCCATTTATGACATCTTATTCTTATTCTAGTCCAATTTATTTTAAATTTGACATGTTAAACCATTACATGATTAAAATTATTATTTTTTATTTAACTATGAATTTTGATTTCATTGTTAAATATTGTGCTCATTATTATTTTATAGTGTTTTAAAACTTTGTATTTATAAATTATTTAATGCACTAACACGTAGCTGTAATGAACAATTCCTAGTAACGATTTTAATGGAATCCTAAATGTTATGAAGTAAAGATATTTATTTTTATTTACCGCAGCCGTTTTATTTACTCCTTAAATCGTATCTTGCGGATAGGATGTTCTTTGTAAAGGAGGTTGATGCTACATCCAAGTTGTATCCAATTTTTTTTATTCAACTGGATGGCGTTGCCAACCTAGAGGCCACCTGCCAATTAAAGCCGGGGTGCCTCAAGGATCTGGTTTGGGCCCTGTTCTGTATAACCTGTACACAGCGGATCTCCCAGACGCCCTGGAGTTGTCACTGCAACCTATGCAGATGACACTGCAATACAAGTAAGCAAGTTTGCGAGTCACGCAAACGCAGACATTGCATCGACTATGCTCCAGAGGGGCTTAGAGTTGATACAGGAATGGCTTGATAAATGGAGGATAACAGCAACCGTTAGCAAATCTGTGCAAGTGACATTCTCACTCAGACAAGGCAACTGCCCGCTAGTAAAACTGGGCAACACAACTCTACCACATGACGATCATGTGAGATACCTTGGAATTCATCTGGACAGACGACTGACCTGGAAGACACATCGAAGCTAAAACGGATGAAATGGCTCTCAAACACAGAGCCCTACATTAGATTCTCGGAAGAAACTCGAAGCTGTATATGTCTATAGACAATAAACTTCTTATTTATAAGGCCACTCTCAAGCCAGTGTGGATGTATGGCATTGAGCTTTGGGGCACCGCCATCGAATCCAACATAATGACCCTGCAGCGTTTGCAGAACACGATCCTGAGATCAATTGCTAATGAGCCATGGTACACAACAAACAAAGAGATACATCAGCATCTAAGCATACCATTAATGTATAACTAATCGGATGAACTCTGCCTCCTATATTAAAGAAAACTCTGTAAATCAGTGCATTCTGTAAGATATATTTTCATTAAGTGACACTGTCTACAAACGAAAAACCGTTGCTACGACACAAAAACCATAGACTTTAACACATACCTACAATAAAGGAGGAAATAAGCACGACAGCTAAGACGTATCAAACGCGACTTGAATACCATCCTAACGTCCTGGCCTGGCAGCTAACAATAGTTGGCTATCAGAGGCAGCTCAAAAGACATACCATCCAAGAACTGAATACACGCTTCTAGTTTCTATGTATTGTCTTGTATGCGTGATTGCGCCTCGCTGGAGGGCACACTGAAACGCGAGTAACTGGAACAGCACATCTGATCATAGTCCTTTGTTCGGACTGACAGCAGATTACTGGAAAAAAAAATAGTTTTCAATA
Organism: Choristoneura fumiferana; assembly: GCF_025370935.1. Classification (NCBI taxonomy): domain Eukaryota; kingdom Metazoa; phylum Arthropoda; class Insecta; order Lepidoptera; family Tortricidae; genus Choristoneura; species Choristoneura fumiferana. The sequence continues at coordinate 13,383,995 of NC_133494.1, forward strand.
GGAATTTATTTCTTGAGGGATATTCTCAGGAATTACGTAGGAAGTGCAAGGAAGTACGACTTTCATTACAGATTAAATTGATTGAAACAGTGGTAACTTACTTGTTGTAAGTAGCTAGAAAGTTTTTTTTTGTAGCTATTTCATAAATGTGACTAGATTTAGCTAAAATTGGCTAAAGTGGCAACACTGGTCAGATATGTGTGATGTGACATTTCCGCTGTCAAACTGACAATACTGAGCCGTATTTTTATGTAAATTTTTGGTTTATTCTCCGTATTGTACTGAAGAGTGAAATTATTATTTAAAACTAACCTAACCATAAAAATTTCATTTTTAATACAAGCTTTTTTTGCTGACTGTACTTTTTGTTGACTGTACTTGTATTACAATGTCTTAAACTTTCGTGATTTTCACTCGTAGTTAAAATAGTAGTAATACGAGTAGTGTCTACTCGTGACCGTGACCACGGCCGCTGTAATGTTGCCGAAACGTCGAAGTAAATATTACTCATGTGTGTTACTAGCGTGATAGGCCCTGTGCGTAGTATTTTGTACTTGCATTGTCACCCAAACTACATACCAAATTTCAAGTTGATGCTATTAACCGTTGAAGAGTTCCGTCCTGCTCAGACGATCCTGGCCGGACTATCAGGATGTCACTACTATGATTATTGTATTGTCACGTGATTTACATAAGTATGCCAGTTTCAAGTCATTCCGACTACTGGAAGTTGGCTGAATTTAACTTGCAAGATTGACTATACAGACAGACAAACAACGGGACAGGTGAAACTAAATAAAAGCTTGTAAAAAACATGGTAGACTGGCCAGCGAAAGCGTCAAAATTGTCATACACTGCCACATTGCCACTCTTTTCCTACATAGGTACTTATACTCTTTGTTGTCATAATAATATTGTCATTCTAGCCTGGCTTAAATAATTTTGATACTTCGTCTATAAGAAATAAATAAATTCTTATTTGTTTCATTTCATTCAACCTCTTACTATCCTCAAAATGCAAAATGTTATAATATTATGTTAGAATTAAAATGTTACAAGATCCAAAAAAATTATCCGTTTGGACTGTACGTAAATGGGCACTGACAAAGGTCATAAAATTTACCAAGGGATTCCTAAAGTGCATCATCAACTTTCACACATTATTACATGAATTATAATGCAGCTTGAAGAGCCCCGAGTATAATTTAATATCTGGAAAATTTCAATAATTTCTAAGTATCAACATCCTAGTGTACACCTAGTGTTGTCAGCCTCATTTTTTTTATTTGCCGCGTTTTCTCATGGACAGCTGGCCAGTTTAGTTTTTTACCCGACTACGAAGAAGGAGGGTTATGTGTTTGACGCGTATGTATGTATTTTTCATCCTACTTTTAGATTTAAATACATTGACTAAATAAAAACGTTTAATTTATTGTAAAGAAAAGAAGCCGTTTGGCTAAATGCGCTGAGAGCATGAAGCAAAGATTCATTACATAAAGAAAAAAACCCAGTTAAGAGTGTGTCGGACACGCCCAGGATAGGGTTCCTTACCTAGCCATTACCAAAAAATCAAATAATATTTTTCTAAGTCGTACGAAATCGTATTGTGTAAGAAATCTTCCAAGTTCAGGTAGGGAGGTACCCTAAAAAAAAATATTTTCTTTTCTTATTTTACCACTGTCGTTGTGACTGATAATATGAATATAATATTCATGCCAAATTACTGCTTTCGAGTTCTAACGGTCTCTGAGCTTAGCCGCAGATGGACAGACAGACAGACATGGCGAAACTATAAGGGTTCCTCGTTGACTACAGAACCCTAAAAAGAAGAAACTACAAAGTTGCTCTTAAAAATATACCTATCATATGAAGCCAAGCAGTAGGTACTTGCTCACTCTTGTATTAAATACTATTAGCCTAAGTGAGTCTGCACAATATGAAATTGAATAACTTATATAACCAAAATTGGTGGGTCTCTCTTTCTCGGCAAAATAAAAAGTATTAAACATACAAATTTAACTATTTTTAAAGACATTACACACTGTATTTTTTTTAATAATACATCTAAACTACTTACTGTGTTGAAGCTACAAAAAAATTGGTTCAGTGGTTTCTTAGATAATTATTTAAAGCCTAAATTAAATTATCTAAGAGTAGTTTAGATAAAAACAAATTTGGGTAATTTTAGGGTCAATAATTGGTAAAATAGCATTTCACATCCAAGCAAATAAATCAGCAATGCCACATACTTTCGTACGTGTTGTCTATTTGTACTTAATACTATTGTTGTGTCTTGTGTTGTGAATAAATGTATTTTCTTTCTTTCTTTCTTTCAATGAATTTTATGTGTGGGGCCAATTCTTACTTTCTTTGTTTGTATTCTATTCTATGTATGTTTTCGATCAGTAAACACAAAATTCACAAATAATAACATTTTATTACTCTTGATAGGTAACTAAAAATATAATGAACAGCTCCTAAAATACAGTATAAAACTATTTTTTTCCCCGCGGTGGAGGCAAACTGGCTTCGATGAGCTTAACCCAGTCTTCGTACTGTTTGTTGTCCTCTTCATCCAACTCATCACAAAACCTGTCAATGTCTTCCTCCGTCACTTGTGATTCCTCTGCATTGAGAACAGGAGTACCAGTCTTCTTTTTCTTTTGAGATTTTGATAGCTTTAGCTTTTCATCAACACTAACATTTTGAGTACTTGTTTCTGGTGCCAATGAATCGCCATTCAAGGAGTTATGTATTTTTTTCTTTTTCTTAGATATTTTAGCTTCATTTTCTACAGTCTCTTTGTTCATTTGATCTATTTCAGTTTTATTTTCATCTACCACCGAATTGTCCTTATTCTTTTTCTTCTTTTTCTTTGGAATATTTGATTCATCATCCTTAATTTCATTGGTAACATTTTTGATTCCTGTCTCTTCTATTGGCAATTCTTCATCGTGTGTTGATTGAAGTTTTTTCTTCTTTTTCTTTTTGCTTTCCAAAGTAGTCGATTTATCGAGTTCGTCGTCCACTGCGTGTATTCCTACATCAACAAATGCGGCTTGCGCAGATGTATCGTTATCTGCATCAGCATTCGCATGTTTACGTTTTTTCTTCTTGGTTTTCACTGTATTATTACTTTCAATAATTTCAGATTTATTTAAATTTGTAACATCTTGCTCATCTGTACCTTCGTTCGCAGCAAGAAATTGGAGGTCAAGTACTTTGCTAGACGTCTTACTTCTTTTTCCCATTATACGTGTTTTATTGGTTATTTTAATTAATAATACGAAACTGAAAAATGTTTTGTACTTGGGTTAACCTCGCTCGCATACCTGCATCAGCATGGAACGCACAGAGTACCTTTTTTAAATGGCACGCATGCAAAGCAAAGCAAAATGCTCGCTTCGAAAATTGTCATGTCATAATCAAATTTGACAGTGTGTGACAATGTCACTTTATCGTCCACAGAATATAACATTAATTTTAGCAGTGTGGTAGGACTGCTTTTATTCGGAGCAGTTTCTAAACACATGTTTTGAGTTTTGATTACATTCGTTAAGATTAACCCTTTCCATGCATAAAGAAAAGTCAGGGTAAAGTAAATTTAGTTATCGTGCTCTAATTTAATCTTATTCAGTAAAAATTGTTTTTCTTTTTAATAAATTAATTTATGTTGCAGTTTTCTTTTTTACTTAGGTACTAATACGAAGGGTTAGCTATGTTCAAAACCGCAGCTGTGTCATTTTTGATGAAATAATGTTGCACGCCAAAACTATAATATGACTAGATTGGGCTCTATATTAAGCAGAACTTGTGAACCATATATTATTTATAATGCATATTTCGAAATAAATAATGTGCAAACAATCAAATTCGTTAGATAAAAACGTATCCCTACCGGGATTCGAAACTCCATACCGAAATCTCAAGTTTCATAGTCTGGCCGGAACCAGAACCACATCCATTTATCGATTAACACGTACTGCAATCTGTTTATAGCACATTAATGCAATATATTTATAGATTTTATTGCATAGTTCGTTCGTAGAAGCTAACACTATATAGTTTATCGTGAGTACGCCACTTTAGCAGTAGGTCCTAAAAAAAATCATAATGTGGCCAGAAATACCTAACTACAAGATTTTCTGATAATTATTAATTTATGTTTTAAAGTAAGCCTCAGTGCTCGACCAGCTGTACAACCTTATCTCAGTAAACCGTCATTCTCCTCATCAACGTACTGGGGTGTTTAGAAAGAAAAAGTTGTATTGTAGAACTAAAAGAATTTCTTTGCTCACCCGCGACCTTAATTATTCATTTTCCCTTGATATGGACCTCCGCAAAGTAACACCTGTAGTTGTATTGTAGGTTGAGTTTACGAGTATATGTAAACAAGCCTTGTTAAGTAATATAGAAGTACACGTATATCAAGAAAGATATAATAATTCATTTAAACTATTATCCAAACCATTAATAGTACGCAATTATTGTGTATAACATGGTTTATGTATGATGTATTAATCTTATTGTTGAGTTTACAATAGGTACCTAATTAGGTACATCCCAAATCTGAAACTTTAGTCATTTCGATCTAACGTATATTTTTTTCCGAGAAGTCCAATTAATTTTAGTAAGCAAATTAAACCTTGTTGGAAAATAAATAAAATATGTACCTATATAGTGTACTTATCTATCAATACCTATCAATGGAATCAGCTCAGTATCTATTTAACATACACCTATGTTATCAAAATTAATTATTTTAGAGCTGACAGCACTACTTATTGGCTGTAAGTCAGTTAACCGCCGAAGTGTATGATAAACACATGTCCCACTCGTGATAAACGACGCTTTTACGTAACAGCCAAGCCGCTACCTATCTCACGAGTGAGTCGGAGTGAGCTAAGTACGAGTAGAGTAGAGTAGGTAGCGGCCGGCGCGCGTCGCGACGCCCGCCTCCCGCCGCCACGCCACACTGGCCGACTGCCGCAATCTAGCAAAAGCAATCAAATTCACTTGTCGTCCGTCAGTTTTGTTTGATCTTTACCTCGCGGCACAGAATATATAATAGCTCGCGGTAAAAAAAAGTGTTCTAAAAAACAATCCAACCAAACTATTTATTTTAAAGTGCGATCATGGCTGACAAAGAGTACATACTAGGTTTGGACATAGGGACCACATCGGTAAAAGTGTGCGTTTACGATCCAGACACGAAAGAAATAATTGCTAAGCAAAATAAGGATACGGCTGCAAATATTCCCAGTGACCAAGGCATAGAGGGGAACAAGCAGGATGTACCAAAAATAGTTTCAGCCATGCACTACTGCGTGTCCCGATTGCCGAGGGATGTACTTAGGCATGTCAAGAAAATCGGCATATGCGGACAGATGCACGGTGTGGTGTTATGGAAAAATGGAGAAAACAAGTATGTTTACATAACAAGTAATTTAACAAAAATTGTTAACCCTAAAATTCCTAATAAATAAACAAATATTATTATTAATATTTTGTTTTTATAAGTAGGTATTTATATGAGATACATGTATACAATTTTGTATTTATTACACGACTGCCCGAAGGAGGGTTATGTTTTTCGAGCGTATGTATGTATGTAAGTATGTATGTATGTATGTGGGTATGTATGTCCATTTCTTTGGTCCTCGCTGCAGCCTAAACGGCTGGACGGATTGTAACATATGAGGTATCATTGCATTTGTCATAACTGTCGAAATGACATAGGGTATGTAATATTTCAATATGGCGTCTGCGGAAAAAAAATGTGGGGAAGGAATAAAAAATATATTTTGTATTGTAACAATATGGGAATCAAATGAAAGCTATTAATTAGCCCATTCTAAATATATATGGGTTATAATACTTTTAATCTACTATTTTCACAGAAATATCAAAAAAGTATAAAATAAAAAAACATTAAATTTAAAAAATCAAAAAACCCGACTGCCTTAAAAACTAAAAGGAAGAAAATAAGTCTAGTGGTCTAGAACTCTGTCAAGAAGCTCATTTAAGGTTCAACAGTCGGGACCCATTCAAATCGTAACCAGCTCAAAAAATCATGGTAATGGGTCCCGACTGTTGAACCTTAAATGAGCTTCTTGACAGAGTTCTAGACCACTAGACTTCTTTTTTTTTTTCCTTTTAGTTTTTAAGGCAGTCGGGCTTTTTGTTTTTTTTTTTTTTAATTCTTTTTTTCTTTTTACGGTACGTAATTAATAATAATAATAATAATAAATTTTTATTTCAGATAATTTTTACAATCATCTATATAAGTATAAGTATTAACTGTTTACCTGTCTTAATTTTAATAAATTGTCTTCTCCTAACTAGGTTAGCTGGAAGAGATCCCTTATTAGGAATAAGCTCGCCTTTGTACTTCTCTCTATTCTCTATCAGTATTTTTATTTTTTATGTGAACTAAAGAGTACATAGACACAAACGTACATACAAATAGATGTTAACTGGCAGCAAAACACTAACTTAATATCAGTACCTACAATATATATCTGTACAATATCTGTGCTTTTTCCATGGACTTAATACGAGTACCTAGGTATTAGGTATTACGTCCATGGCTTTTTCAATATATAAATCAAGTTACACATTGAAATAAGTCCTAAAAAAACTTTTTGTTTTATTTGACTGGATGGCAGACGAGCAAGTGGGTCTCCTGATAGTCTCCTGGTGGCTATGATTATGTATCCCTTCAATTATCTTGTACCTGCATGATATTAATAAAAGTGAAAAGCTTAAATCTCCCACAGTTACACTCGTTAGTATGCGTATAACAGCTAACCACCAGCTAACATAATATAAATTATTTTTTAATTGAAATTAGTTGGGTTGGGAAGTCCTTATCCCCTGATCGGCACCGGGGATGCAAAATTTGATCATTTAATCATACAATCATTGCTTTCATGGGTACATAAATAGGATCTTAAACTAAATAAAATATTTCCCAAACATGAAACCCTGTAGTAGGGCACTGCAACATAACATCACGGATTTCCAAGTTAGAAATATGAACATGATTATAACTCCGCGAACTTGTTCGAAAAATTTATTTTATTGAGTGTCAAGTATTTATAAATACGTGAACGCTTGAACATTTAATTAACTTATATATTGTATCATTATTTATTAAGAGCGCACCGAGCTTCTAGCGCATTTATTGCATTCATTTAATATCTTGCTGTATCATTCATTACGAGTAAAGCTTTAGTTTAGAAACTCGTATGTGAGATATTTGAGGAATTACTTTATAAATCACACACTGTAGAAACACGATTATCTTTAGTTTGTTTGATAGAAAAAATCCAAAGTAGTCTCTAAAAAAACCTTAAATAGTATGATATGAAAACTAGGTAAATATTTTTTTATCGCGTATACACGCTTTTGGCTGGTTTTACGGACTTTTCACACATAGGTTCTAACTAAAATCACCATCACTGATTTCCTTTCCGGGGTAGTATTTAAACGCACGTCAAAAAAGTCCTTTTTTATCAAAAAAAAATCCGAATTCACATCAAAATTACTGATTACACATCAAAATATTCCACTCAAAATATCGTACCGCTATTTGTCAAAAAGTAAAGCATTTTTACTATAACACAGCTAATTATAATGTCTTACGCACATCATACCTTGTAACTCTTTTTTTTTAATTTAGCTTCTATTTTCATATAAAATACAGCAGTTTACCTATATGAAACAGCATTTTATTTGACATATCATCTTATTATTTATTAAGTAAAACATAATGAAATGAGATCTGCAATAAAATATAAAAATCCCCTTGTTCAGTCGCCATCTGATATTAGAAGCGGCCAAGGTGATCAAAAATATCGAAACAGGCACTGTAATACCTTAATAATCACTTACATACTTTTTACATCAAATAAATAACATAACCAGCACTAGTAGGGGCAAAATTATTTCCTAAACCAGCTTTTTCCCGCGGCTTCGCCCGCGTGGAAGTCCGTTATCGCGCGCTAATTCCTCGGGAACTGTTCATTTTTCCGGAATAAAAAGTAGTCTATGTCTTTTTTTGGCCCATAAACTATATCTATGCCAAAAATCACGTCCATCCGTCGCTCCGTTTCGACGTGAAAGACGGACAAACATACATACAAACACACACACTTTCGCATTTATAATATTAGTATGGATAAATTAGAATCTGTCGCTTCGCTGGCCGCTACCGCGGCGCGCTCGGTTCGCTCGCTCGGCTCGCGCGTTGTGATTGCAATTGCACTTAACGCTCCTCCTCGCTCCGCTCGTCGTCGTACTTAATTTTTAAAATGATGAGACGGTTTTGATGTGCTTATTAATATATGCTACTCGGAGAGTTATTTTGCTACCAGAATGAGTATCATCTACGCACGCTCTGGTTAATTTGCTGTGCAGTCAGTATTTTTGATGTGATTGTAGTATTTTTGGCCCTAAAAGAATGTATTTGTCTCGCATTACAGGAAAAAAAGTAATGTCGTGCTGATGTATATTTTCGAACTATCTGCAGTACTGTACTAGTTTTGCTACACATTTATTTTATTTGTATTGAAATAATTTAATTGAAGTACAAAAGTATATAAATGATGAGAATAAATTGATAGTCAATTATTTATTTGATGTGCAATTAATAATATTCCGTTATTGAATTGCTTCCTGGTCAGTCTTTATAAATACTCCTCAACATACTTAGACCATTTAAAAAGAAAATGCAGTTCCAAAAAAACAGTAGTAATGTAATAGGTAGTTACATAATTGTATAGGTTTTGTAACATTATTTATTTTAATTTCAGGGCTTGGGAAAAGGTTGAAAAGGATGGAAATGTGATAAGATTTGAAGGCGTTAGGGAAAACATGTCTGCTCTGTATACATGGCAGGACACAAGGTGCAAACCAGAGTTCTTAGCTGCCCTTCCTGAGCCTGATTCCCACTTGAAATGCTACTCGGGCTATGGCTGCGCAACTCTCCTTTGGATGCTCGCGCATAAACCCGAGAAACTCGCCAACTTCAACTGCTCTGGCACTGTCGGGGACTTCGTAGTATCAATGCTGTGTGATCTGGATGTTCCGGTCATGTCCGACCAAAATGCCGCCAGCTGGGGTTACTATAATACGGAGAAAAACGAATGGAACATTGAAATATTAAAGTCAATTGGATTTCCTGTAAACCTTCTACCAAAGGTCGTAAAAGGTGGAGAATTTGTTGGCAAATTAAATTCGTCCTGGAACGGAATTCCCGAGGGTACGCCAGTAAGTGCCGCGCTGGGGGACCTCCAGTGTTCCATGCTAGCAACTCTTGAAAATAATCAGGATGCTGTATTGAACATTTCCACGTCAGCTCAATTGGCAATTATTGCCAATAAAATCTCCGACCTTGGTTGCAGCACTGTAGAGCATTTACCTTATTTTGGAAATACTTATCTAGTCGTAGCTGCCTCATTGAATGGAGGAAATGTCTTAGCAACGTTCGTAAAGATGCTCCAACAGTGGATGCTGGAATTTGGTTTTCCCATTCCTCAAGCAAAAGTATGGGAGAAGCTAATAGCGATCAGTTCGGCTGCACCGTTGACGTCGGAAATGAAAATAATCCCTCATTTACTGGGCGAAAGACATGAGCCGACAGCTAAAGTCTCGGTGTCCGACATTGACTTGTCTAATATTCAACTGGCCTCAGTATTTAGGTCGCTATGTGACAGCTTGATACAGAACTTGCATTCCATGATGCCCAAGGAAATATTACGCAACGCGAATATTAAAAGGATCGTAGGGAATGGTTCGGGGCTGTCTCGGAATGTAGTACTGCAAAGAGCAGTAGAGCATTATTATAGCTTGCCGTTAGAATTCACCTCAGGGGGCGACGCTGCGAAAGGTGCCACGGTTGCCGTTTTAGGGAAATAAATGAATTAATTTAATGGAACCATCATTGTCGACTGTTTTAACAATGTGATGTAATTAATTACTAGCCAAGACCAATCAAGGTTATTGTTTACGTACTTTAGGTGCATGCAGCTAGAAAGTAGACAATAATAGGTATTATTTATTTGTATACACTACCCTATCATAACGTTAAGGAAATAATTTTACGGTCGGTGGTTATAGATTCTAAAATTAGTGTAATATGCAACGAAGGCTTATAGGTTAGGTTAGTGTGGGTAGATAGGTAGGTATATCAGATTTTTGAAATTAGTATCTATTAAATATTAAACCGTCTTATGTAGACAGATTCAGAGCCATCCGTAAGCTCTACTCAGTACATAGGTGAAAGTCGTGAGTAGTTTTAGTCACCGGTACCAATATCTGATACAACAAAACATGCGTAAATATCGGATGGAACTCTATTTCAAGGGCTGGTAGAAGTTTTGTGCACGCTCCGCCGTGGCAGATGTTATTGCACTGTACCATGGGTCGGACCGAGAGCCACTTTGTCGTGGTAGATAGAATCCTTCCATTAGCAATCCGATCCATTCCCGCCACCTATATAAAACACGGTATTTCTTAATGTTCGACCTTATGCTAAGTAATAAAGGTAAATCGAAAATAATGGCATAATTTATATACTTTCATATTTCATCGTCTGAAAACTAATGTGTACAAAGTACAAGGTACAAATCTAGCTTCTTACACATAAGGTAGGTACTACTTAGTAGTATTACTTACACATAAGGTAGGTAAAGCCGACCAATTAAGTAAGTTAGCACATTAATTGCCATTTATACAAGCTTTTATTTAATTTATGAAAAAAACTTGTTCATAAAATTTGTCTTAGATGTTTGAAACTACAAATAATATTAAATTATTAGGTTGGCAAAGGAATTTCTTGGTGGAAGAAACATGCATACATTTACCTACGATATATTAAGAATACCTAACTATTTTATACCCTCATTGCACTGCACGTGCTGCACATCACATTACGGAAAAGTTAAAACCTTCTTTTAAAATAAAATAAAATAGTATTATTTATTTTACACCTCGTGGTTGTATAAAAATTAATGGCGCAAAGTCCACGAAATATACCCGTCCTTACATCTGATATATCCACCAAGTTTGTGAATAAAAGATCTATTCTAGTTAATCAGTTTTATTTTTACCAACCAACCTTATTTTTCTACGGATCACCTTTGGGTGGGGCACGAAGCGTTGGATGGGTTAATGAAGTTATTATCTTTTATTGTTTTAAAATATATTAAAAAGTTACAAAAAACTTAGTCGTTTTATTTATATTACAAACTTGTAGCCGAACAAGTTTGCGTGCTACGCAATGCTAGCTATATTTAAATATTTAGTGAACTGATAATAAATGAGCTACACTATACCTTAATTTACAAGGTGAACATTCATTTTGAAGGTCAAATTAACAGTTCCACATCTTTACTATTATGTATTAGTAAACAACTTACTGACTTGAAGTTGAAACAAAAGCGAAATAAATCTCGAGTATTATATTTACAATTTACACGTATACCTACAAACGCGTACCTATAAAATAGGGATTTTATGTGAGTGTTATTCTCTCAAGTAGTTGGGTAATATAATAATGAGTATATAAAGTAGTTATGTATTTTAATGTAATGGAAAAAAAATATACTTAAATATTTTTGGTATGTAAAACTAAAATATTAACTTGTATTCAAGTAAGTAACAAGTGGGCAGTTTTTATGAATATGTTTAGGTAAGTATGCATCACACCTAGTTGGTTTATCTAGCCAAATTTTTTATATTCCCAACCATTATACATAAAAAAACCTCTGTATGTCGAACGAAGTGTAAATAACTGTAAGGAACCCTAGAATAATAGATAAGCCGACTGACTAAATTTTAGCAATTTTCAAACCCAGTAGTTTAAGAGGCAGTATGATCATATACTTCTCGGGTCGAAGAAGGTAAAATAAAAAATATGTTATTGTTATATATTCCCAAAATTATTCCCCTTGATGACGGCCTTATGATAAGGCCTTATGGCTTGGGCCAATGCATTGAATGCATAGACTTATAATATACTACGTTTAGGTCTCTTTCTACGGGCCTATGTCAGTTACGATGACAGAAACATATCCATGTTCCTTCCATTATTTCTCACTGTCACTGTCATCTGTCAAGTCGTGTACGATTTGAAACTATACCGCCGGATACCGTAACATAAACTCGAATATTAATTTGCATTCGCATGTAAATTCCGAGTAACAAAGCGACCTAGAAATTTTCTGCAAAGTTCAGCTATACCGTATTATGTGGCCGCGGTGATAGAATGGAGGGCAACAATAAATCAGAGGACATGGACATCCCGACGGCGGAAGGCAATCTGCTAGAGCAGCGCGCAGAGGCGCAAGTGGCGGCACGGAATCCCCTGATGAAGGTGCGGACGTACGTGGTGGCGCTTCGGCCGTGGTCGCTGAGCGCAAGCCTGCTGCCGACGCTTCTGGGCGCGGCACTGGCGTGGCGGCTGCCGGGCGAGCGCGCCTTCAGCTGGCCGGCGCTGCTGCTGACGCTGTGCACCGTGCTGCCCGTGCACGGCGCCGGCAACGTCGTCAACACCTACTTCGACTTCGTCAAGGGCATCGACAATCGCAAGTCAGACGACCGCACTCTCGTCGACCATATCCTCTCCATTGATGAGGTCGTGTCGCTGGGTGCCATCCTCTACCTCGCCGGCTGCGCCTGCTTTGTCCCCCTTGTAATGGTGTCGCCGGCTCGCATGGAACATTTAGCTTTAGTCTACTTTGGTGGTTTATCGTCATCATTCTTATACACAGGGGGCATTGGCCTCAAGTACATTGCCTTGGGTGATATTCTAGTTCTAGTCATATTTGGGCCTGTGTCGGTAGTGTTTGCATTCCTTGCGCAGACAGGGAGAGTGGATTGGCCTATCTTTTGTTATGCAATACCTTTGGCGTTAAATACTGAAGCCATCCTACACAGTAATAACACAAGAGATCTGGAGACAGATAATAAAGCTGAAATTGTTACTTTGGCTATTTTGATTGGAAAAACAGCATCATACTTGCTTTATGCATTTCTGCTGTTCATTCCGTACATCATGTTTGTGGTGGCATCAGTGCGCTGTTCTCTCTGGTTCTTGCTGCCGATGCTGACTTTGCCTCGAGCTTTTAAAATAGAAAGGATGTTCAGAAACCCTGATACCATGAGGTATGTTCCTAGACAGACAGCTAGGCTTCATTTCTACTTTGGAATGCTGTATATGATATCATGTTTGTTTGCTAATAGATTACCATTCCTGCTTCATCAATAATGTTTGTTGATCTCATAATATTAGATAATATATCAAGATTGAATCTTTTTGCACTCTTAAGGTTGACCAAAAGGCAGGTACTTATTAATATTATATTAGATTCTTGATTAACCCCTAGAATATCCCAGGTGTTATGTGTATGAATAACTGTTTTTTTGTGTTTGGCCAACTGGTGTTGGATACTTAAATAAAGTGACCCAAAATTTGTTGGTTGTGCAAAGGGTCAAAGGGATTTAAATACAAGAAGTGAGAAGTTTTGCTCATGTCTACTTATACTGATCTACAGGTATACACTGGTATGCGGTGGGTCAATTCTGAGGTAGGCAGCTGTTAGCTGGCAGCAAGGCAGGCATGATATGAAGGAGTTAATGTTGTTTGTAAAGATTTATTTAAACTTGGGGCATGCTGGTAGGATTATTTTCAGAAGGGTGCATTGCATGTTGCTTCTGCATATAAGTAAGTGCATTTATAGGTTTCATTCTGTCGTTGGTTGTTCAGTCTTGAACTATGAATTGTCCTTTACACCAGGAGGTGAAAGTGCATCCCTATCCAGGTGCCCCTAATTTAGGCTAAATAAATGAAACAGCAATTAAAGTGTGTAATGATATATTTTTTCATATAAGTATTGATAAACAAGTTCTAGATTATTTGATAGCTTGGGCGTTATTGCTCTTTCTGACCCTTTTTTGGGGCAAATGACAAAATAGAATTTGCTCTGGCTATGTGTCTCTATCTAAACATCACCAAAAAGCTTAAAATCTTTTGGGTCTTCCTTAAGATACATTGACTGCCTTAAATATTTAAAGTTGCATTTTTATGCTGATATAAAAATGATGTTTGCTGGAGCAGCTGCTGCATGTATAAGAAATAGTGTTGTACAAGTTATATTTTAGGCATGGTTGTGATGGCAGATGATAAACAGATTGTTTGGAAAACAGGTCACAAGGTGAATTTTAAACATAAGATTATTCACCTATGTTTATTGAATAAAGCACTGGTTGCTTGTGCAATGATCCTTTGGCTAAGATATATCTCTTTATCGTCAAAACGCGTTAGGATGAATAAACTACCTCTTGAATCTATTTTTGTCATTTCCAATGTCAATTTAAGGCATTCAATTGATAATTAATAGAATATTAATCTAAGCAAATAATCACGAAGGTACTTAAATTACCTATTGGGTTCTAAAAGATGGGTGTCGAAGCAGTTGCAGATTGAAGTTGTTATTAATACTTAATATTCATATCAGGCATTTTCTGTCAGTCATTAATAATTGAAGCCTTTCATTTTTTTATAAGCTAGATGCCTTTATTAATTAATAAAGTATAAGTAAATTGACAATAACTATTTTTTAGTTAAAAATATAGTTTTAATACAAGATGGCTTTTATATTATTATATCATATCCCTATTTTCAGGTGGTAGGGCCTTGTGCAAGGTCCGCCCGGATTGCTACCACCATCTTGCTCGCTAATCCTGCCGTGAAGCAGCAGTGCTTGCACTGTTGTGTTTCGGCGTGGAGAGTAAGGCAGCCGGTGAAATTACTGGCACTTGAGGTATCCCATCTTAGGCCTCTAGGTTGGCAACGCATCTGCAATACCCCTGGTGTTGCAGATGTTTATGGGCGGTGGTGGTTGGATTGATTTCTTCTTACCATCAGGAGACCCACTTGCTCGTTTGCCATCCAGTCAAATAAAAAAAAAAACCTTTCAAGCTGTTGTATTTAATCATAAATTATTTGATATTTAAGTTCTTACAATAAATTACTTACAGCATTATATAAGTAAAAGATATGGGAACACCCAAATACTCTGAAATATTTTATTCCGAATTTGCTATTTCCGATTTTCACAATACGGTATTTGACTATTTTGTATATGTTTTATAAATTAAAACTATACAATGCCTGTTATCGAATAGAAAAACAATTTTTAAGCTAACTTTACAAATAACAAAGTTATAAAGGTTTGAAATTCAAAATTAGACAGAGAAAGACATACTGGCATATGACGTCACACGCCAGTACCGCCATACTTGCTGCATAGAGAAAAGCGCTTGAGAAAGAGACAGGTATATAGATTTTTCAAAAAATCGCTATAAATCCAATTTACAACCGATTTAAATTTTCTCTTCGCTAAACGCTATCTGTACATCTATATTTTCATAATAATATTAAGATATGGCAAAATCAGGAGTTGTCAAATACCGTATTCCTAAGACATATAATTCCGATTTTTATTTTTCCGAATCTCAAAATATCGACGATTTTTTTAATATCCGATTCTAATAACTCTGAAGAATGACAAACACGAAATGTTATTGGCCCGACTATCAATTTTCCGAAATGACATTGTTAATTCTGAAATATGACATTCGGCAAACTAAACTTCGTCACAGTATATATATATATATATATATAAGCTGAAGCAGTATGTGTGTGTGTGTGTGTGTGTGTGTGTGTGTGTGTGTGTGTGTGTGCGTGCGTGCGTGCGTGCGTGCGTGCGCGTGCGCGTGGGGGTGTGGGGTGTGGTGGTGTGTGTGTGTGTGTGTGTGTGTGTGTGTGTGTGTGGGGGCGTGGGCGGCGTGCGTGCGTGTGTGTGTGTGTACTTCATGGTTTCAATAATCGAAATCTTGAATCTCGAATCAATATTAATCAATTTAGGTACTTTGACCTGTATAGGTTAGGTTAGAATTGCGTCAAGGTGCGAAGTGCCTTAACTGCGCGAAATAGGAGCTTCGCGAAGCGGAGCACCGTCGACCTTGTGTCACATTGTTGAAAATGAATCACAATTACTACTGTTTTAGGCCAATCTAACCTGCATAGCTTACGTTAATACGTTGGGATTTATTATTGATCGGTGTAATTATATTCAGAATTTTGAAATTCGGTATTTTAGTAATCGAAATTAGTATTTATGACATTTCGGATTATTATTGAGTCGGACTTCTTATTGTTCGGTGTATTAAAGTTCGGAA
The DNA here is from genome assembly GCF_025370935.1 of Choristoneura fumiferana. Classification (NCBI taxonomy): domain Eukaryota; kingdom Metazoa; phylum Arthropoda; class Insecta; order Lepidoptera; family Tortricidae; genus Choristoneura; species Choristoneura fumiferana. The sequence continues at coordinate 13,400,243 of NC_133494.1, forward strand.
TTTCAAAAATCGTAATTTTAAACCTTAGATATTTGCTGCAGCTGCAAGTGATTGGGAGTGGGCTAGACTTGGAAGCAAGAAAATCCAAAATACATTTATTATTTTTTATTGATATATCAACATAAGAGACCTTTATCATATAATCTTTATAATAATATATAAAGACAAATACAAATCAAATTATTATACAGGTGAGACCAAATATATTTTTAAAATGGATTTCACTTAGGAAGGTTGACTGAGGGCAGTTTTCTAAACTGAAGTGGCAGTAAGGTTAGGTTTACCAACATTTCTTGGGCGAATATAGTATTTTTCAGTCAAAAATATAAAAATATAGTACACTGGATGAAAATATTTTACTTGGAATAAAAACTTTCGAGAAGAGGAGAGATGTTTGGTATTTAATAAAAATTAAAACTAGTATAAATTGTATGGGATCGGCCGAAATTTTCGCGTATTTTTGCGTACTATACATTTCTTCACCAGTCAAATTAGTCACATAAATAAAAATCCATTTTAAGTGATGATAATGATAACTAGGGGATAAAGGAACAAAATTACACCATGTATTTGAGATATAAATTCATGTTTCAATCGCTAACAAAGACTAAACGTAATATCACTAAGTATATGCAAATAGTAATAAAATTTTGCACAAATTCCATACGTTAATTAATATAATTACTTTTCAATCGATCTAATTTTCATTGGTGTGAGATGTTTATAAAATGTTAGGAAACGTCTACTACCATTCATATTGCTACGACTCGAGGCCTATTCCTTACTCGAAATTGTCAAAATTCCAGATATGTTAGTACTGAACAAGATACCTGAGATTTTAGGCCTTACATGTGATGTCAAGTTATAAAGCTACACGCGAATGATTATTTATAACATATTGCAGACGGATGTCGGAATTGCTTGTTGGCCAACTAAACGATGTGTGTGTTTAGTCAGTAACAGCACGCATATACCATACTTATAATAATCTCATTCATGCTACAGGACAATAGTCCTTCAAATGCTGGAAATAACCAGTCAATAGTCTTTATATATGCAATACGGTAGATATATACATCAGACTTGGTATGTTGGCTTAGGGGTCTTGCGACCGGGACCCCTTCTTTTCGCGCTGCCATTGAATAATCCGCTCTTTTAAATCCGTAGCTGCAAAAAATAATAATTATTGAGCCAACAGTTAAAAATAAACAATTGACAAGATTTCATATTTCTAAGACTATAATTTGATTCGTTCTCTGTATTCTGTTTGGAAAGTGAAAAACGCTGATATTTTTAAAATTTCGCTACAACTATTAATTAATTTATTACAATTTTTTTAAGATGTGCTTATTCTAAAAGCGCATAACTCCAAAACTACGACACAATAGAACCATTACTTTTGTCTAGTCTCTTAAAAAAAAGATCACGTAAATCTGACGTAGACGTTGCATAGAGACAATATCAAAATTATGACAGCTCCTTTTTCTGGTGATAAAGGCAAAGGAAACATATCTATTCTGTTGTAGTGTTGGCAAATTCAGGCATATTTTTAAAATTTTTGTATTTTTTTTTAATATGGAGAAATCAATTATAATAAATATTTTCCCATGTTCTCAAAACTCTTTCGATTCCTGTAGTAATTAACAGATGTTAAAAAAATGAAATCTTGTCAATTGGGTACATTCCTGGGTAAAAAGGCGTCGGTCATTTTTTTAAACTGACTGACTTAATTTTTTTTCTTAATCTATACTCAACGCCGTATTTAGATTCCAAAAAAGTTACCAAAGATGGTCGAATGTCACTGTCACAAGTGTCATTGTAATTGTGAATTGTGTTTTTATTTAGACCTTAAATGGGTACCGGCAACAGAAAAGTTATCAGGAAACAAAAATTCAAGAACGAAAATTACCACGAGTATAGAAAGCATTCGATCAATCCAAACGTCAGGCCATACTACGAAGTGCAAAATTCGAACTTTGTAACTCGCATCGCGCTGACGCTTATAACAAGTCAGAGGGACAATACGATACGAACTTCAATTTTCGAATTTCGTGGTAGCCCCCCAGATGCCGAATGAAGTGACAATTGGAGATTATCATGGTGCCTGTGGCCTATAGTGTTTACCATAGTTTTCCATACATGATTTGTTGTCAATATTTTTATGTGCATATCAAAAATATTTCTAAATAGTACCTATGTACGCAAATTATGAGATTAATAGTATCCAAATGTTGTTTAAACCTGAAGTATTACCACTGTAATATAAACTTTTCTTCTACAAAACAGTTTCAACCAAATATCTGTTGGTGAAATTAATATTAACATTAATTTATTTATTTATGCAGTTGCATTTAATTTTAGCTTTACAATTATATGTAAATAAATTACTTATGTAAATTATTTAGAAAAGTTAAAACTTACCGATGCAAAACTTTTTCATTTTATTGGCAACACATGAGTAGTTTTTTTTTTTGGAATCTATATATGGCGTTGAGTATGCCTATTTTATTTGGTTTTGAGTGAAGTGACACATACCTGGGCGAAGCTGGTCTTCTGTGAGCGGCTGTCGGTTGAACGGGTCTGTGGAACTGTTTAGTAGATGCCGCAAGATCACCGATCTGTCCATAACCTTCGGAAGTACGGACATAATGAAATAACATTCAGATTTTTTTATTTCAGAAAAATGCCAAGATAGTTACATTTAGCCACTAGTTAATATAAGCCAGACGATCGTAATTTTGTGAGTCGTGAGCCGCGTAATTTCTGCTGCATTCGGTTTTATACAAAGCACAGAATAGATAATAGTAGAAAAGTCCTGTTTGTGTCACAGGGCGACTCAAAATTAATTTTGTATGAAACCAAAAGCATACGACCAAAACACGCGAGTCACAACTTAAAAAAATACGCTAGTCTGGGTTCAACTTCAGCCTTAATGTTTCACTGCCTCATTTAATTTTTCTTCTGAATTTTTATACTATTTAAATAGTCTCTCATGCTCTGTTTAATGTATAAACTTTACACTGTAAATGATGTAAAAGTCAGGTGACGATACCTTCCCGGACGGCAGCAGCACAGGGTCAGTCATAAGGGTGTCCATCAGAGGATCCCTAAACTCTTCGGGCGCGTCCGCAAACTCATCACTCTTTTGCTGATTCGATACTGTAATATAAAACTTTATGTTAGGGATTTTTTTGCACTATTTTGATAGTTGTAATTGCTATAAAATTATCGTACATAGCGCGCTTTTATGTAACTTTCATTCATCGTATGTGTAAAGAATTTTCTTCTTTCTTTCTTTCATTAAGAAATCTCCTGACTGGTTAGATCATTTCCCCAAAATCGTTATTTCCTTGTAGCAAAATTTCCATTTGCGTTTTTTCCCAAATGCTTTTATTCCCAATATGCTTTTTTACTGAAGCTTATTTTCACAGTAGCGTTTTTTCCCAATCAGAGTCGACACAGTAACTTACTACCTACTTTGTGTAGTTTTGGCCCTTCGGGCTGAAGCTAACTTAACATAACATAAACCTACCTATGTTTCTGCGTCGATTCTGATTTGGGAAAAAACGCGAATGGAAATTTTGCTACTAGAAAATAACGATTTAGGAGAAATGATTTTCCAACGAGTTTGATAGAGTGATTTGTTGTATACATTTCGGATAGATACGAGGTCGAGAAAGTAGATGGTCGATATGTGCAGAAATAAGAGTCAGCGCCACATTCCTTGCCCCTATATAACTGTCACAGCGTAGTTACCTGCGATCTGGTACGCGTTCTGCGCAAGCGCGAGGAAGCGCTCGATCTCGCCGCGCGACTTTATGTTGGCCTTGCCGAGCCGTAGCGCTGCTTCCTCGAACAGCTCCTTGCGGAAGGATCTCTGCGCCAAAAACCAGAGTCACATGGTGTTGATATAGGTTTAAAAGAGTAGGATATAGCTTAATTTTTAATCTTAATAATTCAGTCCATCCATCTTGAGCACTTGTGTCACGTCAATATCATTCGTCAAGTATGTGAACTTTACAAGTTTGCTTTTAACAATAATATTATGTATATTTTAATAACATAGTATATTTTTTCGATTTTGCTAAAAAGTGGATAACCAGGTAGTCTCTAACAATGAGCAAAGCCATATGTTAAAGTTAACAATATCTGACACTGTTCCAAACTATATGGAAAATGAAATGATTGTTTATGGTATTTTTTTATTCTTTTTCTGTCCTTCAAATGAAATGTGTTGACTTTTGTAATTCTAAATTGATCCGTTCAATAAACGTGATTTGATTTTCTATAAAACTAAATTTTCTTTATTTGTTCCGCATATTCAATCAAAGTGCCCATAGCACAAGGTCTATAACCAAATATCGTGCAGAACAGACACAACAACGCGTGCATATCTGCCAGTAGGACGTATCTGATACGTTTGCAAACTGCGCTGTAGCAGATATTAATACAGGGGACCCGAGGCGTGCATTGAGGGTAGGCAGCTGCGGTGGGCTGGCGCGCAAACTACCAGCGTAGGCACCTGGAATGAGGGCTACTGTTTTCGCGCCACTGTAGACAAAGGTCCTGCCTGAAGTATAGTGGTTAGTTAGCTCGAGCATGCCACAGTGTTGCGTAGTCCCGTTTTGTTCGGAAAAAAGGGAGGACAAAAGTTTCCGAAAGACAAAACTTTCTCGAAACAAAGACATTAATTGCCCCGTAACGCATATTTGCCATAATTAATTTCAAGCATTGCAAAATATTCACAAAATTATTCTAATTATAAATAAACCCGCGCAGCTCACCCAAAAACAATGACATTTGACATATCGGAGACCTCTCGCTACACTAGCGCCTCTAGCGGCGAATTAATACGCGATAGCCCTCATTGACCCAATGCATGGCAACGTAGGTGACTGTGCGCGGGTGTACGGGCGTCGTGGTTACCTCGTCGGCGGCGAGCGCGGCGTGGAAGGGCGGCGAGTCGAGGTGCAGATAGATGTCGACCAGCTGGCTCAGCAGCCGCCGCGGCTCCCACCCGTACTTCTCCGGCCGCCGGACCTGCGCACACACGCGTCGCACTGGACTACAGATCCGAATATATTATGACGGCGGAAGCATTCTACACTTCCACTGAACGTAGATATAGTTAACGAGTTTAGTTTTAATTTTATTTACATTATCATCACTTACAGCAGCAGCAGTTTTGTAGCAGTGCATAAAAATAAAAGTACCTAACCTAGTAAGTGAACAATTGTTTCCACTGTTGCTATTTCATCTCCTAGCAATCGAAGTGAAAAGCAGACTGTAAAACACTAGCCTTAAACCCATTTTGACCGCGCCGTGTCAATCCACCCTCGCTGTACCGACTCGGGTGGCTATATGAAGTATGAACGTCTCTGGTAAAATGGCTCGTTTTATGCTTTGGTTGTATTATCTAGTATTTGGTTTCAAAATGTACCTTGAGGTTCTTGCACTTGGGCCCGCAGAGCTGCTGCAGGTTGAAGTTGAGCATGGAGGCCAGGCGCTCGGCCAGCTCCGCGCGCAGGAACGGCTCCTTGATCTCCACCGTCAGGTACTCCAACATGTCCACGGTCTCCCTGCGGACGCCACGCGCCGTTTAACACTTCACACTATCGGCTCTATTTTTTTTGTAGCTTGTAATGTCCTACTGGTGGGCAAAGGCCTCTTTTTTTCCCCGCCACTACATCCTGCCAATCGAGCTGAAAAACACTCAGGTCGTCCCGCCATCTCCTCATCGTCCATGCAAAAACTAGGTCAATTTACTTTGATGGAACTGACATGTACGTTCATTAATCAAAGTTCTATAATAAATTACTTAACTTCATTATATTTAAAAAAATATGAATATAAAAGTGCAACCCGATCGCGCACCGCGCCGCGTCAAGTGTCGGCGTCACAGTAAACGCGAGTGCGAGGTGTTACCTGGCGAGCGTGAGGTAGGAGCGGCACTGCCGCTCGTCCTGCGCCAGCGCGCGCGCGCGGGCCTCCACGGCCGCGCCGCTCGCCGCGCTCTCTTGGGCCTCGTGGATGCGTTTCAGGTACTGCAACATACAATACAATAAAAATAAATATTTATTGAACACCAACACATAGTAAGCAGTACAGAAAACACGGGTGTAGGTAGGTGGTGCCACCAGATTTGAGGTCACGCACACAAGAACATGTCACGTAATCACAAAAATCAGTTTATCCCAATTATCTCGATTTCTAAAGCTTCAGTGACGTTAACATTTAATTAAAATTGTAGGGCATAAACCGTTCTTGAGATAAAAGTCAGAGAGCCTGCAGCGCTTATTCATACTCACTGATATTATTCGAATGAAATTTAAAATATAAATGTTGTGACTTTACCGTGAGACACTCGTCCAGCAGGAAAGTGGTGTCGTTCATCAGCATATTGATGAATTTAACGAACTGTCGCCCCGACCGTGACTCCTTCACAATGGCCTGAACAAAACATTGATCTTTATAATAAAATAACAAAAACTGTATTCAATGACGTCGCACTACTCGCACTACACAGCGAAATTTGAAAAACTATAGTAGAGGATACGTTTAAGAACGACCCGCACTCATCCGATTAATCGAATATTTTATACTGAATTTAATAAAAAAATATTCATACTTTCGGTTGGTATTAAATTAATTCGCTAAATTCATGAGTGCGATGATAAAAAAAAATTTTTTTTTTTACTTGTCGCGTCTTAGATTCATTTATTTTATGAGCATTCCCACTGGAATTTAAATTTAACTGCTAGACCTAAGGGTTGTGACTATGATGCTGTAATTTTTAATGATAAAATAAATAAAACGTACTTGTTTGTGAATCGGCCTCTCCCACATTCCCTTAAGTATGATGCTTATGTGGAATCTGATGGTAAACTTATCGTAAAACTCAGTGCTCTGTCCGGTGGTCTCTATGTCCGTATAGAACTTCATCAGGGCGCTGGGTAGAGACGTCTGGGACATCGGGTGGTCCATGAACTTTTCGTAGACATTCTTCAGCTTCAATGGCACGGAGAGGTTGATCACGAATAGCACTTCGACTATCTTTGCAACCAAGTACGGATTCTTGATCAGATTTGAATGGCAAATGGCGCTCAATAGCCAGGTAATGATCGGGTCCTCTATGTAGTCTGCTACTATTTGAGGTACGTATCTGGAATGAGAGTTAAAGATTTACTTTCAATTACTTGTGTAACGCTACTAACGATACAGATTTTCTGAAATGACGGACAATTTTTCAACCCTTGGTGACAAGCAACATTTAAGCGCTCGGTTATTTTATGCGATAAACGCTGCGTTTGACGCACATCAATTTTGTATCAGATAATCTATGCGCTTGCCGCTGCGCTCACCGCGTAAGACAATGTTTGGTTATAAGATTATCTCATGCAAAATTGATGTGCGTCAAACGCATTGCGTTTAACGCAGCGTTTATCGCATAAAACAACCGAGCGTTTTAGTGCACAGAATCTGTATGAAAACAAGAATGGCCACTGTGTTGTCTGATAACACGTCACCATAATCTTAACTGGGAGGATTTTCAAAATTAAATATACAGTTTTTATCCATTCAATAAGCTCTAAATAACGATATCCCGTTCGATGCGGCAGGTAATTTTCCTCTGGCTGTATGAAAGGATAATACACTTAATTTTTTTTAACTTTGTATGAGTAAAAAGAGTACGAGTGTAGTTCGTGCAACCTTATCTCTGTACTACCTGACAGACACGTTTAGGCCTCAGTTTGAACCCTTCGGGTACGTAATCTAAAGCTACAATAGGCAGACAACTAAATCCGACTCACATTTGCGTCAAATGAAACTCCAAGTCAAAGCTAGGTAACAATACTCACTGCACAGCGAACAGCATGAACTCGGCGACGTCTTCGACGTACCACTCCGGCAGCGCGCGGAAGGCGGCGGCGGCGGAGGGGGCCGGGGGGGCCGGGGGGGCCGCCCGCGCCGCCTCCAGCTGCGCCGTGAGCAGCGCGCACACGCTCGCGTAGAACTGCAAGCTGCGGCGCATCAGCTCGTTGTCCAGGAGAGCTGTCTCCGCGCATTGCTTTGACCTGCCAATTATGATCATAGACATTATGAGGGAGAGAAGGCATACTTATATCGATGGGTTATTTTTATGATGGTTAAATGTGATGCCGTCTCCGTCTATTCGAACAAAACAAATAGAGACGGCACCACATTTAACCGTCAGTTAACACTAATCAATGGATGGTGAAACAGCCCCTTAGTCTTGTAACGTTTATGGGTTAGGGGTCTGATTGTTATTGTCACCGGATTCGTTGCTGAAACAGGGACTGAAAAAAGAGCAATTTAATAATAGCTACGTCCTTCGCTGGGTGAACGCAAAAGGCATAAGTAAAAATATGAAAATAACTAGCCCTTTCGATCCCGGCTGATACGATCGTGTGCGGATTTGAATTTTGACATGGATTGTACATAAAGTCCAAGGGCTAGTAATGGACTGTTACAGTCCAATCATTACAATCCATTTAATAATTATTTTAATATTTTGACTTACCTATGCCACTTTTGCTCTCATTAGCGAATACAGTCTTTACCATTACCATAAGGGCACACGAGGACCGAGCCCAGAGCCCCCTAGCTCAGCCCCCCCCCCTCCTGAAAGGCGTATATATCTTTTCCTATTTTATTCCGACAAAAAGTTGTAATAAAAGCTAGTATCCTTAATCATATTTATGCGTGTATATTTGATTTTGTGTGTAGCATATTCACAGCAGAGAAAATGTATCACTTTCTTTAATTTCCAAAAAGGCCCCAAGTTCTAGGGCCCCCCGCATGAACTAAGACGCCTGCCTGTACCAGCCACCAGCTTACCAAAGGAAGTCATACTGAATGGTTAAGTGTGCACTGACCGGTGTAGCCTCTTGATCTGCCGCCTCCAGCGCCTCAGCAGCTCGCGGTTGCGGAAAGCCGAGAAACTGTTCCGCCACTGCGGCTCCGCAGCCATCAACTCCTCTATCACCTTCTGCAGGTCGCGGAACGCTCTGCCATCGACAAAACAAAATGTCCGTAAAAGTTGACACTATTCTTTACATATCAGAAGGTGAAGTGCATAGTTTATGGTCAGCGAAAAATTAAAAAGTTAAAAAGATTGCAGGCGCGCTAGCTCGACAATAATGAATTAGCGCGCCTGCAATCAGTCACATTTTTTTTTAAAGTTAAAAAGGCCATGGAAATGTTGGCACAAGTCAGATATTTTGTTGGAACTCCGGACTTTTTCTATTGGGTCTGAAATAGCTTGTGGTGTTTTCGGTGGAAAAATACACCTGCAGTTTATTTTTAATGAAAAAAGGCGGGAAAGCATAAGAAAAATATTGGAATAAAATTAAATTTTATAATATATTTTGAGAAAAAGTTTATTCTATTTCAGAATTATTCACCATTTTTGAGAAAAGCTTTATATTAGTCTTGGCTGGAATAGCAATTGCCTACTTCCAGGCCACGACAATAATCTACTATTACCAGAGTGATACAATACATACAATAATATGACTGACGCCATAGTTTGCTATTTCATAAAATATACAGGCAGGAATTTCACAGGCATGTATTGCTTGCCTAAAGTTCTGATGTCTCTGGGTAAACTTTTCATATACCATCATTATTCGAGTTTCTGTTATGCTTTAGTTCGAAAGCAGTTCCTGGGATTCACTTTTAACTACCACGTGCTTCGTGAGAAAATTTACTGGAGACGTAAACCGTTAATTTTTAGGGATCCGTATCCAAAATGGAAAAAACGGATTCGTTATAGTTTTGCCATGTCTGTCTGTCTGTCCGTCCGCGGCTTTCAGAGGCTATCAATGCTAAAAAGCTGTAATTTTGCACGTGATGTAATATAAACAGTTTTTTGACAATTCACGAAAAGTATATATGATTAATTCAATTAAATTCATTTCCATAACAGTTTACATTGTGTCGGATATTAAAAACTGTGACATATAGCCTCATAATATATGATTAGTGGTTAAGGTAGGCAGGCCAGGAGACCTCCATGCAATTTTGAAGCAGTAAACTGTCCTCAATGACCGAGCCATATGATTAAGTAGCGTACCTTATTCTGCGCTGATGCGTGTGTAGCGCGGGGATCAGGGCCACATGATGCATATGCAGCGTCAGAAACCAGCACACGGTCTGGAACTTTGCTTCCGGCCATTTGTGTGCTGGATCCTTGTCTGCAGAAAAGAAATATACATTACTAGCTTTTGCCCGCGGCTTCGTCCGCGTGGAATTCGGTTGTCGCGCGCTGTTCCCTCGGGAACTGTGCACATTTCCGGGATAAAAAGTAGCCTATGTCACTTTCTGGCCCATAAACTATCTCTATGCCAAAAATCATGTCGAACTACGGACAAACATACAAACACACACACTTTCGCATTTATAATTTTACCAGCCGATACCTACATAGCTACTTAATGTTTTGCCCTATGGTCCAATGCGACCGGTCGAAGCCCGTTTAAAAAAATAAATAAAAAAACTTACTAAGAGCGTCGATCCAATCCTGTGCCTCCTGCGCGGTGAAATACAGACGTGTCTCGTCGCGCACGTTGGCCCACGAGTCGGGCTGAAAAGCGTAGAGGGGGTACACTCGTTCGAGCTTGATGCGGACGGATAGCAGCTGAAGCACCGAACACACGTTCAGCATGAAGCCGTCACCTGGAACCATACCATAATAATAAATAAATAAATAACAATAAGACGATGGCGGGACGATTTGGACCGCTTCCAGCCACACGATTCGGCCAAAAGTAGGGACGAGTGGAAGAAAAAAGGGGAGGCTTTGCCCAGCAGTGGGACACACTAACGGTTAAGTAAAAAAAAAATTACGTATCACGAGCGAGACACTTGACGCTAATTGACCAACGGATAAATATTTAAATAGACAGATAAGATATATATATGGGACAATCAACTTTTTCTTGTTTGTTATTGTCCCGTTGTCCAAGAGACAACAGTGACAGAGTTTCTTAAAAAAAACTGCTTTGACATATGCGACTAATATGCTTAGGAGATAGTCTATAAAATAATAAGCTTATAACTATGACAAAAATGTATACTCGATGAATTTTAACCACAGAAAACATATAGAAACTCGTGGTTTTAAAGAGTTGTCCAAGGGACGTAACCATGGCATTAAATCAGGATAAATGTATTCGATAAAGTGACGAAACGGTCGACAGCAGACATATTTAAGAGCGTTTATAGCTGCTGAGCTGGCAACGTTGCATTATTGTTAGTTTTTCTCGATTAAGTATTTCATAAAAATTTAATGAAAATTAAAAATGTTTTCTGATAGAACACTTCTTAATATATAAGTTAATGTGTCTACACCAATAATTATTCGAGATAAACTTTTATATTCTTCTATAACGAATAATTATTGGAGTAGACACATTAACTTATATATTAAGAAGTGTTCTATCAGACAACATTATTAATTTTCATTCAATTTTTACGGAATAATCGAGAAAAACTATCAAAAATGCAACATTGCCAGCTCAGCAGGTATAAACGCTTTTAAGGCTGTCGTATGTGATAATTTCATGTGGTTGATATGGTACCGTATGACTTTGTGTTTTTAAAAATTAAAAACTTAATAATAATATGTGTACAACCAGATCAACCAGTACCGTTACATTAAAAGCTACACACGCGCATTTGATCTTGTAGAATTAGGTAAAAAAAAACAGCTGTAAAAATGTTCAAAAACTTCACGCATAGTATAAACTACTTACGAACAGTGAATGAAGTGATGCAACTCAAACTCATAATATTTTATAATTTGATTTTGATTCTCAATATGCAAGTTAATTGATAATTAATACGTTTTGTCATTACGTTTGTTCTGCACTGACGCACGACACGGTTTAAAGCAAATCCCCAAAACCGTTGTCCACGTTGCATAAACAATGGCTTTGTTTACATGCATCTTATTTTGGTTTCATACACAAGGTAAAATTTAAATTTGTCTGGTCTGATTTCAAGACGATTGCAAGCATCAGTGCAAGTTGCGAGGAATGACAGTGCCATTTAAGGACGAGATCGTGAATCACAGACGTTTAACAATGCCCGGAATGGTATCGAATAAGTACGAACCGAATAATCAAGCGTCTCAAGGCGATCGCCACAATAAAACGCAAGGTAAAAGCTCGGACGCCAATTTCTAATCCCGAGATTTGCGACGCGTAGTTAACAATCGGTGACACTTATTTTCGTCTCTAACAACAGATAAACAAAAATATTTGCTCAAAAATCCATAGAACTAATGAGTCAATCTGGACGCAGGGAAGTAAATAAATTGGAGCTGCGCCAATACAAAATTGTCTAATAGACGCAATCGAGGTGAGCGACATTTCGGCGAAACATAAATCTATTTTCGCCAGTCATTAAACACGCTTTTGTTTATATTATCCGAACACGCAGGGCGTAGTACTACTGCTCCCAAATTAGTCTCTGTCATGTGCAGAGAGCATGCATGCATTCATTTTTAATACGAATAAAAATGACATTCATAAGTCTATGTTAAGACTTAAACCTTTTTCCTCAACTGAGCAGACGCTGCGTAAACATATAAATTAGATACGTAGACACTTTTGGACTACATAAACAGCTGTACTTAATTTTTAAGGTAATGCTAATAAATAATACAGCTATCTTTTGCTCCCACGTGTGGCGGAACACAGTTAGGTACTCTAAAAGTCAATGTCAAAGCACGTAAATTGGCGTCTGTTTCCATCCGCTGATTATCGTCTGCCAAGAACACACTTGCGGTCGCTGATGCTTTCAGGCTGTATTTTTAACAGCAAATAATGACACCTCTCAGCAACTGCGTAGCGGAGTTATTGCCAGAGGTAGAAAAAAAAATGTTTGTTGTATTTTTTCCGAATGATCGCGTTCCGTGAAAACGGACATTGCTCCTCGGCATAACTGAGAAAGGCAATAAGGGAAGGTGATTTTTTGCTGACTGAGTATGTGGGCGTGAATTATCACTTGACACATTTGGATAGGCACGATTAAGTTAAAAATTTGTTGAATTAGTGACCTGAATGCGCTGTTGGTCGTCCATCTCGGGTTAACTAAAGAACTTAGCTGATGCGAACGTGTAGACGCTTACTTAAAATTAAGTCGCTTAAAATAGAGTTAAAATTTAGTTAACTTAGAAGATTCCGAACAAAATACAAAATTCATAGAAAAATATTGCTACATTTTATCGTAATGGCTACGGAACCCTATCTTAGGAGTGTCCGACACTATCTTGACCTTTTTTTTTTAATTTTCATCAAGTAGGTACACTGAACTCACCGGCCAAAGACCGCTCATCCGTCTGTAGCTGTGCTCGGCGTTCATTCCTTTGCAGTAGTGCGGCGAAGTAATTCAGGAAGGGTTCCCTCGCGTCCTGGCAGAGCAAGATGTTGTGGCAAATGTTATGCAACGTGTTCCGACTCGCTTCTACTTCCCGCTGGAGCGCGAACGCGAGGCTGCGGTCGCCGGAACCAGTCGCGAACAAACGCTCCGCCAGCCGGGGGTTTTCTTCCGCGAATAGAGATACCTAAATGAACAGACACGTTTAAATCTGATATTGAGAGTTAACATCGGAGTTGCAGCGCTCCGTCACCCAATATACAGTACAACCAGAAAGTTAACGTCGCTCGCGGCTCGTCGGTTTTCTTCGTTTTCCTGAAGATTCGAATAAGGAAGAAAAAGAAAATCGATCTTTTGTTTCTAGTTCTACACGACATTAACAAACTAGTAAGTGAGATAGAGTATCTTTTCCCACTGATATTATAGACGTGATTCTAATCTCTTCGGCAGTTGTCACTCGATAATGTCCCGTGTCTACCGCCTTTAAAAAAACTTAAAATAAAACTAGAACACTATTAAGTAACTTAAATTTCAACAGTCAATGTCAATAATTTAAGGAAATAAAGCACCAAGTCATCAGGTCGACTGAATAATTTACATGACATGACATGACATTATTTATTATACAATTGGTAGGTAATTGATGTACATACATTACAAATAATAAGCAGTGTAGAGTGATTAGACCCGTTTACACTATTTCAAGCGGCAAAAACAATAATATTTTCATTGCTAAACTCTTTTTTTTAAATAATTTTGAGGAAGAATGTTGTTTTCGGTATTTTTTATTTTGTCCAATATTGCATTGTTACTGATGGAGCTCTATTCTAAGATGTACGAAGTTAAATTGGACAGTTAAAAGTGTTGATCTGTTAGTTACAAGTGAAGGTAATGTTTTATTTAAAGGCATCAAGAGCCGCTTGAGTTAAGTGATCATCGGTAAAGTGAAAATATATTTGTGTTTTATCTAAATAAATTTGATTGAACAAAAATTGTATTGCATTTACGAGAAAGTTTGTGAAAGATATATGGATGTTTGAATGTATTTTACTCTATCACGCCTGCACGACGAATTTGGATAAAATTTGGACACTTAGGATATTTTTTTTCCCGGAATACTGCATAGTACCTACCCGCGGGATAGCAATAAACGAATTCTCCACAAACGAAGTCACGGGCAACAGCAGGTAAACTCTATTTTATAAGGAATGTTAGAAATAATCATGCGTATATATATTTCCATTTCACCATAAAAATCAAGTAATCCTCGTCTTCTTGAGTATTTAAAAGTGTTAAATTTTTAACTGATTCTTCTGTAACATTGTGAGAAACATTTATAAGGGCTTCCGCTAACTCGCGCGGGAGCACCGGCTTGGCGTGCTTGTGTCATGTCATCTAGAGCATCAGAGCCATAGAGCCATAGTCATATAGAGCAGCGTTGCGTAAGGCGGGTCTCTGCTCCATTGAAACCTATCGCAACAACACCGCGCGAGTTAGCGTAGGTCCTAAAAGCGATCGACTCACAGCAAAGAAGGGTCCGAGGAAGCTGACGCGCGCGATCTCCCGTCCGGGCGAGGTGGAGACCGCGTCGGGGCACAGCGAGGGCAGCCGCGCGATCAGCTCGCAGACGGGACGCTGCGCGTGGCGCGCGCCCGCTCGCAGCTCGCACAGCGACCGCAGCGCGCGCAGCGCCGGCGACACGCACGTGCGCATCTCCGATCGGATGCCCATCAGCAGCGGCACGAACACCTGCCCACAACGTTACACGTTTCATACCCACCAGTGGCGCGGTGTCAATATTTTGGTTTGGCAACCCACGGAGCGTGAATATAGCATCATTATGGTGATCGAGTCTTTGGGTCATATCCAATTGGGTCATAGCCTGGCAGTTAGTGACATAAGTATACAAATTTAGGCGGGGGATCGAATTGTTACGACGCCCCGCCACTGATACCCACCTTCCATCGCACTTTACTAGCGTCGCTATCATCTGAGCTCTGGGGCCATAAAACCACGTTTTGAACCTCTCACTCGCTCTTGAGAGGTTATCGGATGTCTCGCTCGCAATAGCTTAAGCTACTGCAAAATGCGAACAAGAGATCCGATAACCTCTCAAGCGCGAGCGAGAGGTAGCGACGTTTAGGCTTAGGTTGCCTAAATCGCTCGCTGACTCCGTAAGAACTCAGTTTAACTTACATCGAACTTCTCTGAAGGTGATTTAAGTTAAACTGAGTCAACGCGGAGTCTGTTCCGCTCGCGGTGGTGGGTATACGATCTGGTTTATACTCAAATATCTTCGCTTGCATAAATTGCATACGCCAATATGGTGACATCTCTCGAAATTACTAATTACTTGCAGTGTAGCATTGGCTTGTTCGACTGTCGAGGGAAACCACTCACGTCACGGCGTGACAGGGTAATGACTGCATTAAGGTCACCGGAAAACGATGGATGCAGGAAACGTACTAAACAACGTTAGCCGTGAAAATGTTTAGAAATAGTACATCAATAAACGCCCGCTGGTTGAAAATACCATCAACCACTTATAATACCGAAAAAAAAAAAAACTTACCTCTTCAAAAACTTCTTTTTCCAAGTACGTAGCGGTCAATAAATCTTGTATGAGGCCGATCGGCGCGTTCCCGATCAACTGATACGGCAGCAGCGGCGATTTTCTACACTTCTCCAGGTCAAACTTATCTCGCAACACTAGCACTAAATGATTCACGAGTAAAGTTTTTAAAAGTTGTAATAGATCACACAGAGGAGGCTCTGAACTTTTCTTTGGATGTTCTTTCTCGTAAATTTTAATGTTATTGTAGAATCTAAGTATGTAACTGACGGCGAGACCTTGCGTGGGGATTGTTTTGGGCATGGGCAGAGCGGGCGACGGGCATCCAGCCTTGTCTGCATCTGCCTCTGATGATAAAGTTCCACCGCCAGTCAAAGTGTCATCGCTGCAGTCCTCATTCAGTCTTTTGGAAATTTCGGAGACCGCGATCAGTTTTTGGTTCAAAGGGTCCGCGCCATTAGTTATCTGCGTTATCACGTCCATGAGAGCTACGGATGCTAATTCGTCTAGACTTAATTTAGGGTTGTCCAATAAGGAAGCTGCGACTGATGGTACGTAAATACCGCCTGAAACAAAACACTCTTGTTTTCACGTCTCTTACTCAACACAACAGTAAACAATTAAAGAGCAGTATTCTGAGTGTAGATAAACAAGTAATATGTTCCCATCAGCATCATACTGCTTGTAACGATGAACGTTGATATTGCTCTACAACTTAATTAGCACTTACCAGCACTATCTTCAGACCAGGAGACCTGTAGGATTCTGCCAAGAATGCTTCTCAACTGCTCTTCCGTCAACTCGGTGCAGCTTACTGTTCGCGACCGAGATATCTTACGCGCGGGCGACGCCGTCGAGTCGTTGTCTTCCACCTATGTACAGGAAAATACTCGTCAGATAAAATAAGGCCTGTCATTCATTGACTGCTCGGTCCATCTCAAATGAGTAAATAATGCATTGTTAACTCACGACTCAACGTACAGTCATCCACATTAACATAGCCACAGCGGGAAAGTGCAAAAATATCATACACGTGCCCCTAGAAATAGAGTCATATCAGATATTTATATGCACGCTTGGTTGTGTCAGATATTGGTGCTTGTGTGTGACTGTACATATCTATTCGTGTTACGGATTTGAAGGCTAAGTAAAGTGTGTTGGAACTCTGGGACAGGTGAACCAATTTAACACGTTGATTTGTATGGTAACAGAGCTGAACATAGAGAAGGCTCGTGCTGTGTGAGTGTGACCACGAGGAACGACTCGCCGCATGCCGCGCTAATATGTTGAAAAAAAAGCACGCTTGATCAAAACTATATTTATAGATTTAATCCGGTAAAAAAAACGCGTTTCGAACTAACAAATTTGATCAAGAAACGCGATCCATCATCATCATCATCCCAGCCTATATACGTCCCACTGCTGGGCACAGGCCTCCTCTCAGAACAAGAGGGCTTGGGCCATAGTTCCCACGCGGGCCCAGTGCGGATTGGGAACTTGGCACGCACCATTGAATCGCTTCGCAGGTTTGTGCAGGTTTCCTCACGATGTTTTCCTTCACCGCAAAGCTCGTGGTAAATTTCAAATGTAATTCCACACATGAATTTCGAAAAACTCTGAGGTGCGAGCCGGGGTTCGAACCACGACTCTCAGCTTGAGAGGCGATCCATTTCTAACGTAATCGGCTTAACGTGTATACATATCTGTTTACAGAGTCGTCTAGTCATCCACAGACCAAGGGATTTTTATGTTTGTCTGATTATTATGGTTCCAGTAAAAAAAACATAATGACAATAATTAAATATTTGAATACACGTTTGGCCTCTAATCGCATGACTTTGGGTGATGAATAGACTACTTTCACCGACAATTCCCATTTATTCCGCACTCATTTGAATCGAATTGACCCACATAACATGCTTTGAGCATTTTTTGAAATCTTTTTGTAATAATCGTGCAGGCGAGAAAGTGAACAATGAATAAATTATGTAATACGCCTACGATACGCGAATGCGGCCATTATTGTGACGTCACAACACGTTTCTCACGTAACAGAAGCTCTGTTGAGGTTTTACATGATACGTCCAACGAATACCTGCCCACTACAACTATTTACATCAGGGAGTCTAACATAAAGTCGATAGTCGATACATACATACAAGAGATATCTCTTTCTAACTATAGGTGTGTGCGTAAAGGACGAATGCATTATGTAGGTACGCGATAAACACTACTGTGTTAGGGCCGCAATTGAAGTTTTACACAATTATCGGTTTGTAATACAAATATTTCCATGTAAAGGGATAAAAGTTGTTAGGTACCCTGTATTTTTCATATAAAGAAGATTTAAATTTCGATTGAAGTAGTAGGTAGGTACATAATTAAATTTTTAAAGTTGAGTGTTTAATTATTTTTTAATTATTTACCTGCAGAAGAACACTGATGTAGTAATTAACTATTGATGAAAATACCTATTTACCTATCATCACTACTTTAAAAAAACTCGTATCACAAAATGGATCATTTTTATGAGTGCACTTTATGATCATAACGTCAAGGTTCAATTTCGTTGATGTATTGATTTTATATATAGATTTTTTCAAAATAGTGACGCTATATGACATGGCTAATTGGCTGTTAGTATAATACAACATTGATAAAGTTGCGAATCTACAAACTTTCGGAACACTTAGTGTACTTATAGACATTTATTAAGGTAGTATACCTAACCTAGTTTCGTATTTTTTCCAGAATATAAATTAATATACTTTTGTAAGTTACCAAAACTAATTGCGCCTATTTCTGAATGCCAAGCAACTTAATAATAAAAATAAATAAATAAATATCACGGGACAATTCACACCAATTGACCTAGTCCCAAAGTAAGCTTAGCAAAGCTTGTGTTATGGGTACTAAGCAACGGATAAATATAATTATATAGATAGATACCTACTTAAATACATAGTAAACACCCAAGACCCGAGAACAAACATACTTAACAACAAACTTAACAAGAGAAAAACATGTACAACGGCGAACTTATCCCTTAAAGCGATCTCTTCCAGTTAACCTTTGACCAACTGATAGGACATCGAAAACAAGAGTATTTGGGCACTACAATGGAATGCAATTTATGCTCAAAAATGGTTAAGAGAAGTCGCGACGCGTTTTGTCGCTTAATAAGCCTTTTCAAAGAGTTGGAAAAATATACTTATGCCATGAGCACGTTGCAAATGTCTACAGACGCAATGGCGTCGCTCGTAAAATAATTTATGAATGAGAATTTCGTGAATTCGATTTTATTGGAAAAGTCAAATGTATGATATTAGAGAACGAAAACTGAGGTTATTGTGTCATCTTCATTCATTTATTAGAATTAGACTTTATTATTTTTATTTACTGTAGCCACTGTAGGTACTACTTTGTCGTGTTTAATAAAGAATATTTATTTGAATTGTACTCTGTAATATATCATTTTTAGTTTCGCCATGTCTTTCTGTCTATCTGTCCGACCTCGGCTTTGCTCAGGGTCTATCAATGCTAGAAAGCTGTCATTTTGCATGAATATATATGTAAACTATGCATGACAAAATGGTACAACAAAAATTTCAAAAATCATTTTTTTAGAGTACCTCCCAAAGACGTAAAGTGGGGACGATTTTTTATTTCTCATCCAACCTTGTAGTGTTTTTCGATTCAGTGATTTGTTTGCAAAATATTCAACTTTAAAGTGCAAATATTCATTAAAAACGAGCGTCCCCCCCCTCTAAAATCTAAGCCGGTGGGTCAAAAAATTAGAAAAAAATCAGGATGGTAGTAAGTATATCACACTTACAAGGAAAACTATAAGTTTTCTTGAGAATTATTAGTAGTTTAAGAGTAAATAATCCCAAATATGAAACTGTAAACGATTTACCTTTATTTTTAATAAACCTTTTTTACTTTACTTTAAATAGCAGTCTAATGTATAACATATACCTAAACATGGAATATTCCGTACAAAACACGAAATCCTTAGAAAATATTACTTAATTTTTTCGTAATGGCTACGGAACCCTATTTCGGGCGTGTCCGACAGGCTCATTTTAATGACCTATTTCTATTTTTATAGCTTCACTACCCAATACTACCTAATTGATGGTTACATAGTTCTCAGCATGGATTTATATTTACCTAAAACTTTACCATATATATACAAACATACAAAATCTTTTGGATAAAACACATAAAAGATCTGACCCTCAGGATTACTAATACTGGTTTAAATTAATGATTTAACCTGAGGGTTTATACAAACTAAAAAGGCAGCAAAAAACAATTTGTAATAATATTGTATAGTATTTCTATGATGGAAAACTAAGTAATTTTTTGCTACATAAGTCAATTTTCCTTTACTCACATCCTATTAAATTTTATGACTCAATGTCTACAGGAACTACTTATGCTTAGGTTTTAGTATAAAATAGACTATTGTTTTTTACATCTTATTATGAACTATTGTCATATCTAATGAACTGTTTATCTTGTGGGTAGATTACACAAATTATAAGATCAGAAATGGAATCATTCAAGAAATAATTGTCAGTAAATGACAGCTACGAGATGAGTTTGTCATTTGCAGTATTGAATCAAATTATAAAATAAACAAAAAAATTAATGCTCAAGATACTAAAACAAAGAGTATCCCTTGTACAAAAGTCTCTTACCTCCATGGCTTCCTGTTGTTGCTCTGACTGCGAATTTCGTTCCGAGACATCATCAACTTCCATGGAAAGGGATCGCCGTGAGCAGCTTGGTGAGGCATTGCTAGGCCGTGGCCGCACTGGAGAGGGCTCCACAAACTGTGCAGGGGATATCGACCGTGATGTGCTATCTTCCCTAGTAGGACCCTGCTCTGTACCTCCCACTGTAGGCTGTGGGAAACTGCCCACTCTCACCGAACCACAACTAACTAAGGTATCATCCCCCATAGAGTCAAAACTATACTGCCTTGTCTGCGAGAGATCTGTCATTTTTGTGTCTGGCATTTCATCCAACAAATTACTGTCTGCTTTTTCTGTTACAATTAAGCCATCTGCTGGTATTTTGGTCTGGTCATCGGTTTTCACTTGTTCTGGATAATTTGGTTGTTTGTTAGCGTTGGCTATGTCGACAGGCGAGGCGGGCAGCGAGGGAGCGGGGCATGGCGCTGGAGAGAGCGCTGCAGGAGGCACGGAGGCTCCCGGGGCCGCGGGCGCCGCGCTGGGCGCGCTGGGAGCGCCCAGCGCCGCCAGCCGCGCCAGCCGCCGTCTCCGGATCTGCAACAACAGCATGACCCCTGCACCACGTGCGAAAAACAAACGCGCGCTATCGTAAAACGCCAACGCTTTGTTTTGTTACGAAATTAGACTTCCCATACGCACAACGCTGTTGCTCACTTGTAAGACAAATTTCACACTCACCTCCTCTTGACTTAGTTCACTCATTGTGGTGGACACTTATTTCAGCTATGAACACTATCGTAACCACAGTTTCCCTGAATTTATGAAAATGTATAACAAGAATGAATGATACGGAGCAAGCCACACAACGTCAAGCAGTCAGTCACCTCTCAGCTGAGCAGTACTGCCAGTTTTTGATTAATATTTACCCAAATGGCTTTACCAAAATGTAGAATGGCTAAGAATAAAAAATAAGACCCGAGTGCGTGAACACCAGGCCCTATACTACGAAGTGCAAAACTCGAACTTCGTATCTTGCCGTCCCGCTGATGCTTATGTCATTTAATACGCGAGTGAAAGGGGCGGTGCGATACGAACTACGATTTTCGAGTTTCGTAGTAGCCCCTCTGGGTCTCATGGATATATTTAAAGTTTCCGGACCGAATATTTATATTTGAAGTTAAAGATTTCAAAATTGAATTTGAATTATTATTATTTAAATTATTAGGCAGGCAGTTGTAAGCAACTGCGTATCCTGTATTGATTAATAGGTACTTAAGTATTATTTATTCATTAATTTCATAATAATTGCCACTTGATTGATTTTTTTTGGGCTCGACAGGCCTGATATGTACCTATTAAGCTACAATACGGTAAGTATTGAACTATTTTTCGTTTATTTTATGTTTGTTTGCTGTTTCTAAAATCTTTTTCTGCGTTCCCCAGAAACTTTTCACTTTCCAGCATAAGAATAGGCACACTTATTTTTTTGCAACGTGAAAATGTTTTACGCATACCTTCCGGCGTATAGAGAAAAGTGAGGCTTTGAGAAGAATACCCACTAAAATAAAATAAAAACACAAATTGGCGTTTATTCACTCTGCCGTTCTGGAACTTCCACTTGTGTCTGTTACGCTTTCACGCCTAAACCGCTAAACCGATTTTGATGAAATTTGTTACAAAGATAGAATAGACCTTGGGAAAGAATATAGGCTACCTTTTATTGCGAAAAAGAGGCTTTAAGGGGTTGAAATAGGGGATGAAAGTTTATATGGTGGAAGTTCGTCGCTGTCGAAGATAAAACCATGAAACTTGGCATTTAGGCACTTAATAAGCGATACATAGATATTTGTTCGCGCGTTTTTCAAAATTCTTCCTGTGAGAGGGTGAAATAAGGGATGAAAGTTCATATGGCAGATCGTCATTGTCGAAGATAAATCGATGGTTCTTTATGAAACTTGGCATTTGGGCACGTGATAAGAGATACATAGATATTTGTTCGGATCGGATCGGGGCGGAGGCAGGGAGGCAACGGAGTGGGGCGGAGGCAACGGATGGAGCGGAGACATTGCAGGCTACAGCGGAGGCAGTGAAGTAGAGCGGAGGCAGTGAAGTAGAGCGGAGGCAGCGGAGTGGAGCTGACGCTGCTGAGCAAAACGGAGGCTGGCGGAGCAGAAGCTGGCGGAGCGGAGGCTGGCGGAGCTTAGGCTGGCAAAGCGGAGGCTGGTGGAGCAGAGCGGAGGCAGTGGAGCGGAGCGGAGACAACGGAGCGGAGGCAACGGAGTGGAGTGGAGGCAACGGATGGAGCGGAGACAATGCAGGCTGCAGCGGAGGCAGTCAAGTAGAGCGGAGGTAGCGGAGCGGAGCTGACGCTGCTGACCGGAGCGGAGGCTGGCGGAGTGGAGGCTGGCGGAGCGGAGGCTGTGGAGAGGAGGCAGCGGAGCGGAGGCAGTGGAGCAGAGCGTAGCGGACGCTGCTGAGCGGAGCGGAGGCTGTGGAGCTGATTGATGGTGATGGTGATGATAGTGGTGCTGATTATGATGATTGATGATGATGATGGTGATTGTGGTGATGATGATTGATGATGATGAATAACAAAAAAAATGTTTATAACAATGTCTTAATTTGAAAACTTTAGCTACCTTTATGAAAAATTCCAAGTTTCTAGGACAGCCGGCAGTGAGCTATAACTTTTTCTGTTAAGGCGATTGGTATGAAAACACCTTTTTAATGACTGTAGCTTTTGATTGCCTTGACTTAGATGTTTGATTTTTTCACAGCTTTAAGTGTTTAGGGTTTTAATTCCGACTCGATAACGATACTCCGCTAGATAAAGGGTCTTGACAGACAGGCGGACGGACGGACAGCAAAGTGATCCTATAAGGGTTCATTTTTTTCCTCTTGAGGAACGGAACCCTAAAAAGTATTTGTTCCGGCGCTTTTCAAATAACGACCTATTTACTGGAAAATATGGGGATGAAAGTTCTTACGGAATTCCAAACAAATTTACAATAAGTATATTTATCGGAACTATATGTAGCTAAAATGCCGTATTAATTATAATCCTATACCCTCCTAACTTACAATAAAGGACGTAAGCTGTCAAGAATTCACTATGAAGAATTAGTCCTTTTGTGTTGGCAGAGTAGAATACACGTCGTTTTGCTAAAATGTGGCTATGGCTACCCGCAAAATATTTATGTTTTAATATAGAACATGGATGGATGGAAGAACAAAAAAAAAACTTTATATTCATAGCAATGTATTGAAATTGTTATTTTGATTTTCAGTAAACCGTAGAAGTTTCTATGTGCTATTATTGGCACTAGAATAGAATAGGTATCCTAAATAAATTAAATACTCCCCAAAGTTACTATTCCACGCGGACGAAGTCGCGGGCAAAAGCTAGTTATTAATAATTTACAACTATTACCCTGAACTAGGGTAAAAGCTTGAATGTGGCCATACCGTGATTCAATTCGTTGTTTGTGGTTGGTGGATAGATGACAAGTAGAAAGTATTGAAAATACACGCGTCATTCTGCTTTGTTATTTGAATGTTTAATGATTTCAATAGATGGCACTGTTAGACATTTGCAAATATTTTATGAAAAACTCATTAAACTCATTTCAATATTTATTGTATTGAGCAATGGAACCTGTATAGTTTGCTTATGTTTTTTTGTAGTTCAGATACAAATAGTGATCTACTTGTAGTTTTGCATAGTTTTTGGTACGTACATGGTACGTTACGTACCCAATAATAATTTCTATATTTGCCATATCTTACCTGTGATAAACGTCAGTAAACGTCAAAACTGAAGAAGGCCGCATGTTTCGCTTCCTTTATTTTTGTTTACGTTTATAAAAAATCTATTTCGTAAGGCAAATACATTGTGTATATACTGGTTCCGTCAGTTCTTTTCATTCGGTCCTAATGATCGCAGTCGGTGATGGGTGCTGCTCTCTTTTGATTGTCATTATTACGATGTGAATCCCAAATAACTTGTTTGTCTTGGTATGATCTTTATTGTAAGCCATCGAGTCGGTTAATTACATAAAATGACGGGGTATCATGTGTCCGAGCTGGTCGGGGGGCTGAAGTCTCGTCATGCAGAGACCAGGCATAAAGCTATTAGGGAGCTGCTGCACTTCGCGAAAACTGATCTGCGGGAGATGACTGCGGAGACACTGACGCAAGTGCTTGACGACTTTAACCAGCAGATTCACATCCTCACCTCTAGCTTTGATTATAATGAGAAAAAAGCGGGAATACTTACCATCGGTATGTATAGGTTATGTTTATTTTGATATCTATTTAAGCTTTACTGAGCTAGCTGGGTACAACTGTTATCAGATGTAGTTTTTATCTTTTTGTCACTTTTCATTGCTACATCAATAATGACACTCTAAATGTATAAAATACAAAATATCTATAGGACTAAAACTACTATTAAATTAAAATAACTAAAACTAAAACCTTAAGAGAGGTGGGAGAAATTTAAATTTGGGAGAAAGGCACAATTGTTTCAGTATAATTGGACATACTTATGGCCATTGTCCAGTCTTTACCTATCCTTGTTATTCACTGTAAAAGAATGATTTCTGCTTAACTGTTCAGCTGGACGGCTGGACTTTTGGCGAAATCCTACACTCTCCCTTTGACAAATGCAAGCTAGTGTTGGATATGATTTTTTATTAAAAAGTTGTTCATTTTGCAGGTTTATTCACATTACTAAAATTTAACAGTACCTGTGTGTGTTTAAAACTATTGAATGACAAATTTATAGACTTTAAGGGTTACTTAGCATTGTCTTAACTGATTTACCTACATACAATAATAGCTGTTATTCGTTACAGTATGTTTGATCGGTGGAGATACTGAGACAACAAAAAGTAGAACATTTCGCTACACCCTGTATTTGAGAAACATCTTCCCTTCCACTGATATCAGCACTGTGGAGCTAGCTGCGAAAGCAATGGGACGCCTTGCAGCCACTCTAGGGGTGAAGAGAGGGGAGTATGTAGAACAAGAGATAAAAAGATGCTATGAGTGGCTTGCTGAAGAAAGAAATGAAGGAAAGAGACTCTCAGCTACCCTCATTTTAAAGGAACTAGCTATAGCCATGCCATCTTTCTTCTACCAGCAAATTACCAAATTCTTTAACCATATAATGATAGCTTTGCGAGATCCAAAGGACCAAATACGAGAAGCAGCAGCAAAAGCTCTGCGGGCAGCTTTAGTGGTGACAGCACAGAGGGAATTGCCCATACAGACCAACAAAGTCCAGTGGTATTCAGAATGTTATGAGGAAGCCATGACCTCTTTTACGGACCAACCAATTAGAGAGAAAGGTTTGACCAGAGATGACCATGTTCATGGAGCATTACTGATACTAAATGAATTGCTGCGCTGCTCTAACGCGGCTTGGGAGAAGCAGTACACTGCTCTCATGCAGAAACTTGATGCTGATCAGGATACTTCAGATGAAATTATGTCACTGAATGCAAAGATAACAACGTCATGGAATCAACAGCAATTTTCTGAGGAGAAACATCAAGCCACTGCTATTTTCGAGTCTGCAATTTGTAAAAAGCTTGTAACTGAAAAGTATGAAAAAATCTGCTCAGGTAAGTACAGGTTGATTCACAAGAGCTGGCATGAATGGATTGAATGAAAGTAATGTCACTAAAACATTTTTGTATGAAAATGACTAACACATTTTCATATTTGTGTGAAATGTATTCAAATAGGTAACACACAGATAATTTCATTCACTCATTCAATTCTTTTGTGTCAGCTCTTGTAAAACAACCTGTAAAGATATTATGCAGCCCAAGTCCAGTAAAAAAAAAAAAAAAGAAGATTATTATGACAAAATCATTATGGTTATACTAAGCTCTTTTTCAGTCAACTTATAAGTCTTTACTTTATTCATTTTGCAGATGTAATGGCACAGCAAATATCCAGAGCACACAATGTCCATCAAATGCTCCTGCTCATGATACCGAGGCTTGCTGCATTCAACAGAGAAGTATTCTCCAAGAGGCATCTAAAGTCTACCATCAACCACTTAATAACATTCTTAAGAGGCAGGGAAAAGGAAAGAGCTATGGCTTTTACTACTTTAGGGCTCATTTGCGTGGCAGTAGAAACTGATATTCAGCAATACATGGGCAGGATCATAGAAATAATTAAGCTCACTTTGCCACTTAAAGATACTCCTAAGAAGCGTGCAGGTTCTGACTCCCCATTGTTCAACTGCGTCACTTTGTTAGGGTTTGCTATGAAAGAAAATGTGGCTAATGAAGTGAAGGAGCTTCTTGATCCAATGTGCTCCACAGGACTGAGTGCGCAGCTCACAACTTGCTTTAAGGAACTTAGTCAAAATGTACCTTCACTGAAGAAAGATATCACTGAGAAACTTCTGAACATGCTCTCTTTGATTTTGAGAAAAAAGCCGTATGCTCCAAATAGTTCTGAACAACAGATTGTCCATTTACTGTCTTCAGCTCTGATGGTGGAACCACATGATGCTAATAAATTAGTGTTAGCTTTACGCACTTTAGGTACCTTCGATTTCGAATGGAATAATACCCTTATGAGTTTCATTAGGAGATGCACGGATCATTATTTGTTGAGTGAACAGCACGACGTGCGGATGGAGGCGGTGCGGACCGCCGCCAAACTCCTCGTTAAAGCTATCGAGCGATGCTCGCTGACTAATTCGAGGACACTTCACTTGATTGTTGATGAATCTTTGGGCAAATTACTAGCTCTGGGACGTTCCGATTTCGATCATGAAGTTAGATACAGAGTACTTGAAATTTTCACGAACCCAGCATACGACAAATACTTGGCTGTGGAAGAGCACCTCAGTTGTCTTTTTGTTGCAATAAACGACTCGAATACCGAGGTCGGTGAACTGGCACTTTGTGTAGTCGCCCGGCTGAGTAATATCAATCCTAGCTACACCACGCCGACGCTACGACAACTGTTCGTACAGATATTGATGGAACTGCAGTATTCCGAATCGACACGTAATAAGGAACAGTCTCTTAGAATGATTAACAACATTATATCGCACGCGCCCCGAATTACGCGGCAGTTCGTGGACACCATCCTCAAGGTGCTCGTGCCTAAATTGAAGGAAAAAGAGAGTAACTCTACCATGGTCTCTTCAATACTAAAAGCGATAGGGGACTTAGCCGAAGTCAATGGAGGTGGCAACGCTTTGTACCAGTGGCTTCCTGAACTTATTTCAATTCAGCTCGAATTGCTCTCGGATCCTAATCAACCAGAGAAGAGGAGTATCGCACTGTGGTCTTTTGGTCAAATCATTAGCGCCACTGGTCACGTAGTTACTCCATACATGGAGTACCCTCAATTGATGGACATGCTTTTAAACTTCTTGAAATCAGATCAGCAAACGAGAGATAGACGAGAAACAATACGCGTTTTGGGTCTGTTGGGTGCTTTAGATCCCTACAAGCACAAGGTTAACCAAGGCTTGATAGATTTTCAAACTGTGTCGACCTTGATACCCGTCCCTGATGAATCGGCAACAAGCGAAAGCTTTGATTCTAATACGGGCGAGATGTTGGTCAACATGTCGCCTTTAGTGCTCGATGAGTTCTACCCAGCCATCGTAGTTACCTCGCTTATGCGTATTCTGCGGGACCCCTTGTTATCTCAGCACCACACCAGCGTCGTACATTCGGTTACGTTCATCTTCCAAACTCTGGGCACCAAGTGCGTTCCTTACATCTCGCGCGTCACGCCGAGCCTTCTGTACGTGATACGCACAACTGAGAATGCAGTTTTCCGTGAATTCTTGTTCTCCCAGCTGGCGCAACTGATATCCGTTGTCAAAATACACATCAGAAACTATTTAGAAGAAATTTTCGATATCATCAAAGAATATTGGACACCGGACACCCCTCTACAGCTGACATTGATTATGCTGGTTGAGCATATAACTGTTGCGATCGGTACAGAGTTCAAAGTATACCTTCGAAAGATTTTACCCAATATTTTGCATGTTCTGCGAAACGACAAAAGCAAAGACAGGTTTTTAACCGAGAAACTGCTCCTGACTATTCAAAAATTCGAAAACAACTTAGATGACGTGTTGCTTTCCGTAGTGCCCGCTATCACAGCGCTCTTTGACGGCAGGAACGTGCCTATGTCGATTTCGAAGCTAGCGATGGAGACAATTGAGCATCTTTCCTTGTATTTGTATTTCAAACCTTATTCTGCGTCTTTAATACAAGGCCTAGCCCGAGTTTTGGACACGAACCCGCCGCTGCGGGCTACTGCTATGAACACTCTCTGTGCCCTCATAATTCAATTGGGGCGGGAGTACATAGACTATATACCTTCGATGGAAAGATTGATGATGAAGCACAAGATACAGTGTCCAAACTACGTGGTACTGATCACGCGATTGCAAGTCGTTTCATCTTTAGCGTGCGATGATGACTACATGGACGAAACTCGCCTGCGGTTGAGAAAGAAAGACGTAAGTTTTACTGTTTTTAATTCTCTACTCTTACTTAGTTTGCTTGATTTCTCAATTATCGATCTATCTAATACCTTTATACGATCAATTCTTGCATACATATAAGAATCTCGGTTTGGCTCCAACTATTTCAATGAAATTTGGTATGTGGGGTTTTTCGGGGACAACAAATTGCTTGGTCTAATCTCTGGGAAAACGCTTATTATCGAGTTTTAGCCCGAGCAAAGTTCGGTCGCCTAGGTACTAAATAATTATTTGTTTAGGTTGTACCTGCAAGCGAAGTCCAGGCAATGCAGAAGCTGACAGTGAATGTCCGTGCCTTGCGCAAGAGTTGGGCAGTTGGCAACCTGATTACCAAAGAAGATTGGATGGAGTGGCTGCGAGATATGAGCGTTACCTTCCTCAACGAGTCCAACAGTCCTACTATTAGGTAGGAATTCACCTCATAGTAAATATTGCTGTTGTACAAAAAAAACCCATGGCTACCCATGAGGCTGATATAGTCACATTTGGTGTACTAAAGCCACGTTATAATACCTACTAGATTAAAAAATATATATATAAAACGTAGAAGTGCTGCCCCCGCGTCAGGTTTTTTATATTTCTGGTCAGCCTATTATAAAATTGTTACAGACCGATTCGATGATATCGCAGCGTTAATAGTTTCAAGTCGAGCTACTTTTTTTTTATCTTCGCAGAGCCTGCACGACCCTAGCTCAAAACTACCCTCAGTTAGCCTACGACTTATTCAACGCGGCCTTCGTCTCGTGCTGGTCGGAGCTGGACGAGGGCTCGCGCCGGTCGCTGTCCAGCGCGCTGGAAGCCGCGCTGGAGGTGCCGGACGCGCCGGATGTCGCGCTGGCCATCCTTACGTTGGCAGAGTTCATGGAGCACTGCAAGAAAGGCGACCTGCCGATCTCCATAAGGCTGCTGGGCGATACGGCTATTAAATGCAAGGCGTATGCTAAGGCGCTGTATTATAAGGTAAGCGTTGCTAGATATACGACACGATTAAATGTTAAATTTTTATGGTTAGTTAAAGTAAAAAAAAACATCGAAAAAGGCTTTAGACCAATTTAACCATTTTGTACATTTTAGGAAGAAGAATACCGAAACAATCCGTCTACCCAAGTTGTAGAGTCCCTCATATACATCAACAACAAACTCCAGCAGAAAGAAGCGGCTAACGGTTTACTGGAAAACGTGATCGCGCAGAACAAGGTCGGAGACAACTCGCTGAACGTTCACGTACGGTGGTACGAGAAGCTCCATAATTGGGACCAGGCGCTTGACCTTTATAATAAGAAACTGGAGGTAGAACCGCAAGATGACGAGTCCAAGTTAGGTCTGATGCGGTGTCTAGAAGCGATGGGCGAATGGAGAAAACTATACAACATCACGCTAGACCAGTGGGACGCTCTATCCGATGACGTAAGAAAGAAGTCTGCAAAGATCGCAGCTGCCGCGTCCTGGGGTCTTCAGGAATGGGATGCTATGAAGAAGTGTGTAGACTGTGTGCCGGAAGACACGCAAGAAGGAGCCTTCTATAGAGCCATTTTGGCTATCCACGAAGGCCAATGGGCCGAGTCTAGACACTATATCGACACGGCGAGGAGCCTGCTCGACTCTGAATTAACCGCAGTAGTTACAGAGAGCTACCAGAGAGCCTACGGGTCCCTGGTTAATGCTCAACTACTGACCGAGTTAGAAGAAGTCGTCACATACAAACTTGTTGAAGAACGTCGAAGTACTATTCGCAAGACATGGTGGTCCCGACTGCAGGGTGGACAAAGACTGGTAGAAGACTGGCGAAAAATGCTGCAGATCAGAAGCTTAGTTCTGAGTCCGCGGGAAGACTTTCAAACGTGGCTGAAGTTTGCTTCTCTGTGCAGAAAGACCGGGGCATTGAATCAGGCTCACAAAATAATAATTTCAATTATTGGTAGCGACCCTATTAACAACCCTGACGTGCTATTGCACATGCAGGATCCCAGAATAGTGTTGGCGTACAGTAAGAACCTATGGGATGCTGGGAATAAGCGCTTCGCTTACGACATGTTGCAAAGGTTTGTAGACAGTTCAGACCCAGACACGGAAGAACAGTGTCGATTATTAGCGCGCTGTCACCTGAAACTTGGCTCGTGGTGCGAGTCCCTGCAAGAAATCAACGAGTTATCGATACCAGAGATTTTACGAAACTATTCGGCGGCGGCCATCTTGGCCCCTGACTGGTATAAGGGCTGTCACGCCTGGGCGTATATGAACTTCGAGACCGTTCTATTCTACAAGCAACAGGACAACATGTCCGAGAGCAGTGTGGCAGGAGGCTCTAGCGATAAAAAGGTAGCTAGGCCGGATTTCATCAACACCCACACGATACCAGCTATCGAAGGTTTTTTCAAGTCCATAAGTCTTTCCAACGGTAGCTCACTTCAAGATACTCTCAGATTACTGACGCTGTGGTTCGATCACGCCCACAACCCGACCGTATACGATGCTCTGTTCGAAGGGATACGGCAGATAGACGTAAATATATGGCTTCAAGTGATACCCCAGTTGATAGCGAGGATAGACTCACCGAGGAGTTTGGTAGCGAAACTAGTCCACATTCTACTCATAGATATAAGCAAGCTGCACCCTCAGGCTCTGGTCTATCCTTTGACGGTGGCTACCAAGTCTTCGTTCGTGACGAGGAAGAACGCAGCGCACTATATCCTCAAGACGATGTGTGTTCACTCGCAGAATCTTGTGAACGAGGCGGCTTTGATATCGGAGGAGCTGATTAAGGTGGCTATTTTGTGGCATGATCAAGTGTTCATAGCGTTAGATGAAGCATCGAGGTAAGTAACATAAAATTTTAGAAATTTATTTGTATAATTTTTATGCTCGGAACGTCAAAGCAAATTTCACTTAGTAAGTTTGGTCGCCTAGCGCCATCTTGTAATTTGCACTTTCTGTAGTGTCTGTACAACATAGTTCAGATTATTTTTCTTCCTGATTATCTGGTTTAATCAGGAAGTAAACAAATAACTGAGTTTTGTCATAGTAAAAGAGGACAAGTAAGCTCACTACGAACAAAAGTACATCGCGCGGCTTAAACGTGTGCGCGCCGGTTGGCGCCGGTACGCACGCACCCGCCGCACGCACACACTGATAATTTAAGGAAGATTAAGTTTTCTTTAGTCAAGGCTGCGCTGCCGTCGGTGCCGTACGTTTCGATTTTAGCTCGCTCGTCTTGCGCTGCGGACCTGGGTTCGATTCCCAGTGCTGGTCTCCTTTTCTGGTTTTTCTGTGCATCCATGTCTCAGTTTGTATTTACGATATGGTTTCACGGGATACCCGTAAAAGTAACAAAATTTGGAGTTGAAATAAAAAAAATACAAAAAGACTCCAAAAAATCAGGCATAGAATCTGTCTGGTTTCTCTAGACAATTTTAAGTTAACTTTCGTACTAAAAGTATTTGCCGGTAGGTAATTAATCTAAAATAGACGTCGACAACCCTAAGCGTGGATGGTAGTAAGTATATCAAACTTACAAGGAAAACTATAACGGTTAAGTTTTCTTGAGAATTATTAGTAAGTAGTTGAAGAGTAAATAGCAGCCTAAGGTATAAAATTCAAATTCAAAATTCAAAATTCAAATGATTTATTCAGTAAATAGGCCGCAATGGGCACTTTTACACGTCATTTTTTTAAACTACCAGCGCTTTCGGAAAGACCATCATTGCCAAGAAGAATGCGCCGCAAGAAACTTGGCAGAAAGTCATTTTTCATAAAAATATAATTACAAATAAAATACTTAAAAACTATATTATACAATTAAAAAAAAAAAATACAAAAAATAATAATAAAAGAAATACAGGGATGTATGGGGTCCCTTAGTTACAATACTAAACACTAACTATATCTAAACTATATCTACGTTCAGTGGAAGTGTAGAATGCTTCCACCGTCATAAATTTTAAAATAATAATAACAATAATTTAGTTCTGAAATATACCTATCTAAGCTTGGAATATTACGTAGAAAATACGAAATCCTTAGAAAAATATTACTTGATTTTTTCGTAATGGCTACGGAACCCTATTTCGGGCGTGTCCGACGCGCTCTTGGCCGGTTTTTTTGTGTTATAGTTATAGTATTATTATGTTAAGAATTACGTATGTTTGCAGGCTATATTTTAGCGAAAAAGACTACAAAGGCATGTCTCGTACGCTGGATCGCATGCACGCTATGTTGGCACAACCGCCGCAGTCTCTAAAGGAGGTGTCCTTCTTGCAAATGTACGGGCGGGATTTGAGTGCCGCGCAGCGTTGGTGCGAGAAGTATAAGGTCGGTCACTTTTCCATATTAAGCGTGTGGTAGCCATACCTCATCATCCCAGCCTATATACGTCCCACTGCTGGGCACAGGCCTCCTCTCAGAACAAAAGGGCTTGGGCTATAGTTCCCACGCGGGCCCAGTGCGGATTGGGAACTTCACACGCACCATTGAATTGCTTCGCAGGTTTGTGCAGGTTTCCTCACGATGTTTTCCTTCACCGCAAAGCTCGTGGTAAATTTCAAATGTAATTCCGCACATGAATTTGGAAAAACTCAGAGGTGCGAGCCGGGGTTTGAACCCACGACCCTCTGTTTGAGAGGCGATAGGTCAAACCACTAGGCCACCACGGCTTTTTTCCATACCTAGCCATTTTAGCCATACCTAGTAACCATTATAAATAATTGTAAAACTTGTTTATACTGTCTCTTTTACTGTTGTAACAATTATAACATCGTTAAGTTACAGCACTGTTGCTACGAGCGGCGGTAAAGGACCTAAATTTGGTGTGGGCGAGATATTATTTTACGAGGCTCTATGATGGCGTCGCACACATTAAGGCTGCGTTTTCACCAGAGATCTGCGAGGATGTGTTGCGAATGTGTTTGCCATGAACCAATAGAAACGCTTAATTTACCTAATCCTCGCTCCGCATATTTCTACTGGAAGCTACTCGGCGGAGCAAAGATAGGTAAATTAAGAATTCTATTGGTTCATGATAAACACATTCCTCGAACATCTCTGGTGGAAACGCAGCCTTAATGTGTAGGGCGCCATCATATTGCCTCGCAAAATATATCTTGACAACGCGTCATCAGAGCCGTAATGACTTTTTATTTGACTAGTAAAAAACGAGAAACTTTCAGGGCACGAGGCCCTTGCATGACGTGACTAGAGCAACCTGTCGCGGTCGCCGGTCACCCTGGTCGCTATCATCGTAATACTCCTTTATCTACATGCATATCATAACTTCCCTATTATATGTTCAGAAACGACTATCAAATGGCCTTTATTAAGAAACCTGGTATCTGCGGGTGCATCTTAATGTTCACATTAAAGTACAGTGCATCTTAATGTTTACATTAAAGTATCGGTAATACTTTTTTTAACAATGCATATCTGTACATATTGTAGAAAACTTATGACATGCATGAAGATAATAATTATTATTATAAATAAAACTTTAGTTTTTTATTATCTGTTTTATTTAAGCTTTGGTAGGTACTTCAAACTAGTTATCAGTAACACTAACTTAAAAATACAGGCCATATCTGAACATATTATAGAAAACTTATGATATGCATGTAGATAAAGTTATGTATGCGGCTATACATAATTAGGCATTAAAACACTCGTGTGATCTTATTATGAAACTCGCCGAACACTCGTACTTTAATGCCTCTCATTATGCATCAGCCACATAAATAAGTATTACACACAGGAGACGAGCGACGACCGCTACCTCAACGAGGCGTGGGACCTCTACTACCACGTGTTCCGACGCATCACGGCGCAGTTCCGCGCCCTCGCCTCGCTGGAGTTGCAATACGTCAGCCGGCGGCTGCACGCCTGCCGGGACCTCGAGCTGGCCGTGCCCGGCTCCTACGTGCCCGGCGGGAAGATCAACAGGATATCGCATATACATAGCCATTTACAGGTATTTTACTTAAATAAACTGTAAACAAACAAAGAAAGAAAAACATTTATGCCTGACATTTACAAAGCAGTTTTTTTTCCGACTGGATGGCAAACGAGCATGTGGGTCTCCTGATGGTAAGAGATCACCACTGCCCATAAACATCTGCAGGTGTTGCAGATTCGTTGCCAACCTAGAGGCCTAAGATGGGATACCTCGAATGCTAGTAAGCTGTCTTACTCTCCACGCCGAAACACAACAGTGCAAGCACTGCTGCTTCACGACAGGATTAGCGAGCAAGATGGTGGTAGCAATCCGGGCGGACCTTGCACAAGGTCCTACCACCTGCAGATAAAAGGAAACAAGGAAATCGAGACAAATTTTGTCACGAAATGGTCCCAACTCAGCATGATGTCAACCTTGCGGCCGACGCTGGTCTTCCGTTGGAACCATTTAGATGAGTAACTCATGGTTGCTTCATAAAAACACATTCCTCTCAACACATCCTGGTGGTCCATCAATGGTGGTTACGCAGCCTTACCCTTAGCTCTTTACCCAGGTAATAAAATCGAAGCAGCGCCCCCGCCGCCTGACGGTCCAGGGTTCAGACGGCAAGCAGTACATGTTCCTGCTGAAGGGTCACGAGGACCTGCGGCAGGACGAACGCGTCATGCAGCTGTTCGGGCTGGTCAATGCGCTCATGCAGGCCGACCCCACCACATATAGGCACGACTTGGCTATACAGCGGTACGCTGTCATACCGCTGTCGCCTAACTCCGGCCTTATAGGTAATTCATATTCAGGGGCTGTTTCACCATCCATTGATTAGTGTTAACTGGCGGTTAGGTGTGATGCCGTCTCTATTTGTTTTGTTCGAGTTGACGGAGACGGCATCACATTTAACCGTCGGTTAACGCTAATCAATGGATGGTGAAACAGCCCCTAAGTCTCGATTTTACACGCGTGAACCGTTAAGTCTGTGAATTTCCATAAAATGGTTCTCTGCCGTCTGGGCATAATATTTTTCGCAACTGTTTCATTTGGCAAATGTTTCATTTCCCAAGTATCAAATTTCTCCGAAACCATATTATTTTCGGAACTTTCATAAAACAAACCTAAGCTAAGCTACTGTGCTCTATAAAACCATAAGAAAATATTCTCAGAAAAAAAATTGGTTTCGGAGAAATTTTATAGTTGGGAAATGAAACATTTGCCAAATAAAACATTTGGGAAAAAAATTGTGCGAAACGGCAGTACATGAAATAAATTAAATCGTAGCCTATATTGCCGTACGATAAATCCGGGCATAAAATAGGCAAATAGTTTGGTACTCACCAGATATAACTGGTATATTGTAATAGTGGTCACTTTTAGATAAATAAAAATTATTCATATTCTTATTCTTAAATGAGGCTTTAGGATTAAAAGTCCATAGATCTCGATCTTGTGAGAATGTCGAAATAAAAGGTAGCCTATGAATTAATATTTACACGCTAATCCAGCTATTTACACACCAAATTTCAACCGAATCCGTCTACTAAGCGTTTTTTAGCTCTGTTGAGGAATCAAGACTTTATCAAGAGAACTTATGGACATTTGGAGGCCCTCATAGGAACTGGAGGTCGCCCCTTCCGCCCCACAGCCCGCCACTGGTCAGACTGAAGAATTTGCGGGTAGTTAATGTAACTAACCGTGATTCATTAAAAACTGTTGATCATCATCATCATCTCAGCCGTAGGACGCCCACTGTTGGACATAGGCCTCCCCCACAGACCTCCAGTTGCTTCGGTTGGCAGCGGCTTGCATCCACCGTGAACCCGCGGCTTTTACCAGGTCATCCGTCCATCTCGTCCGCGGTCTCCACTCGAGAAATTTTCGGCCCCAACAGCCATCTGTTCTCCGTGCTATATGCCCTGCCCAAAAACTAAAAAAAAAGACTAAACAAAACCTAAAAATGTTCCTGCTATGTGTACAGGCTGGGTACCGCAATGCGATACGCTGTACAATCTGATCAGCGACTACCGCGACAAGAAAACAGGAAAGGTGGGGCTGAACACGGAGCAGCAAATCATGCTGCGTATGGCCTCGGACTATCAGCGGCTCATGTTGAAGCACAAGGTATGTTTAATCGACTTTATCTGCACCCGTATAGTAAATCCTCCATTATGCGTTCAAAAACCATAGACAATGACCAGCATAACGACATTGGATTCTATTATGAACACGGTAATATAACGCACGGGAATATCGTAATGAACATTACCGCACCGGAGCGGTGACGGGCTTCTGCTTCACCAGGCGCAGGAGGTCGTGGGGCAGACATAGTTCTGGTTGCAATGCAGGTCATTCTCAATGGTTCTGGAATCTGCTGAAATTCTGGAATTTTGCAATAAGTATTTCGACCACTAGGGTACATATTATAATGTATAAATTTAAAATACATATCGGTTGAAATGCATACAGTTGAAATACCGAAAATTATAAAATATAATGCATCAAAATATATATTTTTTGACATAAGTTCTAAAATGCATAGTGGTCAAAATACATAATGGTTACAACGCATAATGGTTCTTAGTCATATGGCACAAAATGCATAAGTAAGTATAAGTTTGACCGCAATGTGTGTCTGTGTGTGTGTGTGTGTCTGTCTGTCTGTATGTGGCACCGTAGCTCTTAAACGGGTGGACCGATTTGAATGGTTTTCTAGCGATGGTTCTTAGACATGTTTTATCAAAATTGGTTCAGCCGTTTTTGAGATATTGAACTTTTTGTTGGTTAGGTTATTGTATAAGATGCTAATGGTTATTGTAAAAAATACAATACTCTTAGGTGGAGGTATTCGAGCACACGCTGTCCCAAACGCCGGGCAACGACTTGGCCCGCTTGCTCTGGCTCAAGAGCCCCTCGGCGGAGGCCTGGTTCGAGCGGCGCACCAACTACACCCGCTCTCTGGCCGTCATGAGCATGGTCGGCTACATCCTGGGGCTCGGAGACAGGCACCCCTCCAACATCATGCTGCACCGGGTCTCGGGAAAAGTACTGCATATAGACTTCGGGGACTGCTTTGAAGTGACGCAAACGAGGGAGAAGTTCCCGGAGAAGATTCCGTTCAGACTGACGCGGATGCTTATCAATGCTATGGAGGTGAGTGGGCCTGCCCGGTAAATAAAAGAACATATTTTTTGGAGCAAGGATTTGTTTTTAGGGTTCCGTACCTCAAAAGGAAAAAACGAAACCCTTTGTACTTTGTTGTCCGTCTGTCTGTCTGTCTGTCAAGACCCTTTTTCTCAGGAACGCGTGGAGGAATCAAGCTGAAATTCATATCAAATACTCAGGTCTACTGTACCTTGGAGCTGTGAAAAAATCAAAACTTCTAAACCAACGCAATCAAAAGATTACAGCCGTTTATGCTGCAAATTTTCGAAACTCGCAAGGGAATCAAAACCTACAGGGTACTTCCCGTGAACTCAGAATCTTGAAATTTGTTACGAAGCAACGTCTTCGCATACGTATAAACGTATAAAGCATAAATTTTTAGTTACGTCATATAATAAAAATATTTGTACGGAACCCTCGGTGCGCGAGTCCGACTTGCACTTGGCCGGTTTTTTTATTGACTGGGCTTGGGCTTTAAGTATTGCCATTGGCCATTTTCAAGTTAGGAAAATTAGACTCGAAAAAGTTGGTTGGGAAACGCAATTTGAAATATGAAAAACTTCAAATAATTACATATACAGGACAATTGACCTAGTCCCGAGCACAAACATACGTATTTTTCATACAAATATTTGCGCGGACCGGGGATCGAAGCGATACATATATTTGTAAATACTATATTTTAATATTATTTTTGGAAAAAAAAAGAATCGATTTTGTTCTGCAGGTGACCGGCATCGAAGGCACATACCGCTTCACGTGCGAAGCTGTAATGCACGTGCTCCACAAACACCGCGACAGCGTGATGGCTATGCTAGAAGCGTTCGTGTACGACCCGCTACTCAACTGGCGTCTCGTCGACAACGACCGCCACTCGCTCACCGTATCCTCCTTCTCGTCAGACATAGACTCGTCTCTGTCTTTACCCAGCCGCAGCAGAAACCATTTGCACTATGAGTCTGTAGAAATACCGCCTGAAGCTAACCTGAACAAACGAGCGCTGTCGATACTTAATAGGATAAGGGATAAGTTGACTGGACGGGATTTCCCGCAGATCGAGACTGTTGTCAGCGTCCCCAAGCAGGTGGATTTGTTGATAAAAGCGGCCACCAGTAATGAGAATCTGTGCCAGTGCTATTTAGGGTGGTGTCCATTCTGGTAAGTCGTTCAAGTATTATTGTGTATAGTTTTATGCTATAAATTAAAGTTCTTCAAGCCCAAAATGGGGTAATTTGACATTTGTATTATGTATATTATCTAAAGAAGCGGTTGAATGTATTTTCAAGAAATTGTACAGTCCAGGAAACTGAATCACGTACCAGGGTGGAAACTTTTCATAATCAATTTCGCTATGATTTCTTTAGCAAATGTATGGGATGTCAACATGACATTATTAGCAGAAAGGTTGTACCGTGATACGTGATTCGGCTGTATAGTCGAAGAGACTGAATCACACACACTGACGCTGAATCACAGACATACGTCTGTGTTCGTGCGTGTGTAGAACTAGAAGATTTTTTGTACTAATGGCGAAATTATTGTATAGTCCTATTATATATTCTACGGACTGTTTTGTTCATTAACTTTTTGGACTTGGAAGAATTTCAACTTCTACAAACTTCTACAAAATTCTTTAAAATGTTTCGTTCAACACTTAAAATATATATTTATAAACCGGGAAGCAAAATTACAGCTAAAAGTTGCACCAAACGTAGAAGATAGACGTAACTTATATCACAGTGGTCATAATAAAATAACAAACAGGGATCTACCACAAATGGTGCCACTTTTATAGTTTTCATTGATCTGCAGATATAAACATACATTTTAGTCACAAAAGAAAATCTTTAACTAATTACGCTTTTTTAACTGCCGTGTTATGCTATTTGTAAATAAATTAGACTAAATAAGTTATTGATTAGCTGAGATTGAGCTTTAATTTTCTTTAATTGTTGTAATCCTTCCACCGAAGGATAAGTGTAAGTTTTCCTATACATATGATATTATCTAACGTATGTTTGTATTTCTAATGGTCAAATAGGCCAAATAGCCGTGTGGGTTTTGGCCCTGTTTACATTATTCCAGTAAAAACGCTCCAGTAGTATGACATTGCGGTGCTCGACCAATCTCGCGTAACTCGTTAGAATAGGGAATATTACTGCAATGTTCTGCCCTCAGAATGCAGTACTAGACAAACCGTAAACAGTTTTTTGAATGTCTTAAATGTCGAAACTACAAACTGAAATATAGATGCACAGAAAAACCAGAAAAATAAGACCAGCGCTGGGAATCGAACCCAGGTCCTCAGCGTTCCGTGCCGCGTGCTATACCGCTACACCACCACTGGACAGGAGTACAGACACGAATTTATCCTATGCACCACATGTTTGTTTCTTATTTAGCCACTTAAGCAGCGACACTAGCGACATCTATGTTGAAGCCCTCATCGAGAAACTTTCAGCACTCCATTGGAACTAACCGCTCACCCGGACAAGAGATGTCGTTATTAAGCAATCAAATTAAGATTGGTTTTAAATGTCTTTTGGATTATTTAATTTTTTTTTAAATATAGCTCTATCGTTACTATCGATGTAAATATCATGTTATTTTGTTATTAATAAATATGTCATGATCATGATCCGTCATGGCGACAAACTATAAAGAGAACTGACGTTGTCATGGCGGTTTGTTTACGGTTTGCGCTAGAGCTTCCCTAATGTGGTGCTCCCGCCATGTATCGCTGGGTTAATGTAAACAGGGTCTTAGTATCATTTATTTTAAGTTTTAAGTAAGCAAACAATATTTTTTCTTATTTAAAGTGTGACTGCATAGCAGGCCAGCAAGCGTTTGTTGCGTTTGGTTTATTTTATTTCCGTATTTAGTCGTTTAACATTCTAACGTTCAAAGATACCACCAACAGCACCGCTTTACATCGAATGAACAATAATGTTGTCGAATGATAGTGTCAATCCTCTTAATATAATTAAGAACACGGAATAGAGAATAATAAGACAAAATGGCATGTCGATTGCCTTGTACCCATAGTACAAGCTTTGCTTAGTTTGGGACTAGGTCAATTGGTGTCAAGTGTCCCATGATATTTACTTACTTTACGCTGATCATAAAAGTTCAACTGAGCATAACAGAGAGAGGCCCCGGTAAATGTTTAGTTCGAAAGGGTTCCGTCACCAAAAAAGTATGACAACCGCTGGAATAGAATATATGCCCAATAATCGCCAATAGTCTTCAAAGTGTGTAGTGAGAATAAAGTGTGTGCGCATATGAGCATTTTCGACACTGGCCCTATACTACGAAGTGCAAAATTCTAACTTCGTATCGTGCCGTCCCACTCACTGACGCTTATATTATTTAAATACGAGAGTGAGAGGGATGGTACAGTCGAGTTCATAAACTTGTGAGCGAAATTTTGGTCAAAAATATCTGAACACGCTTCTACGCCGTTAACAATAGAGTCGTGTTCAGATATTTTTGATAAAATGTTTGCTCATAAGTTTATGAACTCGACTGTACGATACGAACTTCGTAGTAGCCCCCTCTGGTTTAGGTACAAACCGGTGCTTATGAAATTTTCTCTTATTTTCCGTTCCGTGGCTAAACAATGTACAGTCAGCAACAAAAATATACATATGTTTGAAGTGCCAAAGATTTGTATACAGGACTTTATTGCCTGAACAATAAGGTCATGTAAGGTGCTTTGGGGTAATTCTGTAAACGGGGTTATTCCATTTATTTAAAATTTCTCCTAAACGTGTTGATGTTTAAACACTGGCAGCACTTAAATGGACGCCCTATTTACCGCTCCTCGCGTCTCTCCAGATGATGCGAGGCGCCGACATCGGTTGGACGTGCAATATATTTTTTTTTGGGTCGAGTGCATTTTTCGTGCCAAAAATTAAATACGAAATAACCCAACACCGCTATCTCTAAAACCTGATAAGTTACAAGATTGAACTATTAATGTTATGACAAATAATCGTTTTTTGCGAATGACTGTGTCAGTCTAAAAGGCCTAGCTATAGTTTAAAAAAAAATCCCGAATTACCCCTTTAGGGGTTATTCCAGTGAAGTGATTCCCGAAATAACCCCAGCTTACTTTAGTATGGTAATTGTCTGAGGTATTCAAACTTTCAACTTTTCAAGATTTAGATTATTTTTATTTTTGGTGTAAGGGGGCCAACCTCCATCTATGGACCCCAAGCCAACCTTACCTGCCCGTGGTGCACCCTGCCGTCTAATAGACTGGACTCTGGCAGCTGGCTGATTGCGGCATAGCGCAGCCAAAATCGGCACAGTTAAGTCCCCGGCCCCGGATGGGCTGCAGCATCGGCGGTGCAATAAACTGTGCCCTACGATCGCCAACTCGCATGTCCAATGTGGGGATTATGGGCAAACCCCTACCAGAATGAAGCGCACGGCAAAGAGATGGCCCCCAGTTCCGGTCGCCCCGCTATTCCTTGCCATAGTAGCGTTCATGGTAACGGCGGGGCAGAGGA
Organism: Choristoneura fumiferana; assembly: GCF_025370935.1. Classification (NCBI taxonomy): domain Eukaryota; kingdom Metazoa; phylum Arthropoda; class Insecta; order Lepidoptera; family Tortricidae; genus Choristoneura; species Choristoneura fumiferana. The sequence continues at coordinate 13,443,069 of NC_133494.1, forward strand.
TGCTAAGAATCCCGGGCGATCCAAGGCTACCTAAGTAAACTGACGGACGGACTTTTAGGACTCTTCTAGCGCAGTTGGAAGTGGAGCTGGAGAACATAAGGTGGCATATTCAGGAGTTAAGTGAAGTACATAGAGAGGGAGAGGGCACCATCATCTTAGACTCGGGCCACCTTCTGTACTTCCGCGAGGATGATCAAACATCACAGGGTGGCGTAGGGTTCCTTGTTAATAGGTCCCTCTCTAACAACATTAAAGAGATCTCCAGTGTGTCGAACAGGGTAGCGTACCTGATACTTCGACTAACAAAACGATGTAGCATGAAGTTTATTTAGTTGCTTGCATACTTGCTTCTTTGAAATGATTATGGTTCACGCGAGCGAAGCATGCTCACTTGCAAGCTTGCTTAAATGTTTGCTTGCATGCTTGCTTGCTTGCTTGCTTGCATACTTGCTCGCAAGCTAGCTTAAATGATTGCTTAAATGCTTGCTAGCATGCTTGCTTGATTGCTTGTTTCATTGAAATGTTTATGGTTCACGCGAGCGTAGCCGCGGGTAAAAGCTAGTTCAAAATATAAAAGTGACATGGCATTTCTAATTGTTTTATATCATCCCAGCCTATATACGTCCCACTGCTGGGCACAGGCCTCCTCAGAACAAGAGGGCTTGGGCCATAGTTCCCACGTGGCCCAGTGCGGATTGGGAACTTCACACGCACCATTGAATTTCTTCGCAGGTTTGTGCAGGTTTCCTCACGATGTTTTCCTTCACCGCAAAGCTCGTGGTAAATTTCAAATGTAATTCCGCACATGAATTTCGAAAAACTCAGAGGTGCGAGCCGGGGTTTGAACCCACGACCCTCTGTTTGAGAGGCGATAGGTCAAACCACTAGGCCACCACGGCTTGCCACTAGGCCACCACGGCTTCCGTTTCGTCTTCGGCTAATTGTTTTATATACTTACTAGTATATTCCCGCGGCTTCGCTCCTCTCCCCCTATTCTGCTATTCGGGGCGGAGACAAACTCTCCACACATCAAAAATCATAATAATCTGTCCAGCTGTTCTCGAGTTATAAATGGTGTAACTAATCCACTTTGTCTATAATTTATGTAGATTTAATATTCTTTGCGGCAAATTTTGAGAACCACATTGCGTTTGTGGGGTTATTTCGGAATACAGAGATTGAAAAACTCTGTAACTATGGATATTACTAACGAAATAAAAAATAAAAATGAATGGGGTAATTTTAGCCTAAAAAGAAATATGAATCTTGAGCCAAATTATAATAAAGTCCACCTTTCAATAACACGCAGAATAAACCCCGCTATATTCCGAAATAGCCCCTGTGCAAAAAAAATAAGTAACTAGTTTTTGAATTACCAATATTTCCATAAATCGATCATATTTAGAAACTTTTTATACAGTATATAAGATAGATTAGTGGAAACGACAGAAATATCCTAAGACTTTAAATATAATGTACCAACTCGGAGTAATTAACGAAATTACAAACGTCATGTCAACTCATCAAAAATCCACGTGGAATTACCCCAAAGCACCTATACATATTTTTTGCACTTTGGCTGTATTCATATCTTTGTTGCTGACTGTACCTGCACCATAACTATCGAGTTTAAAAAAACGCAACGCACAAACGCCTGCATCTGGCCGATCATTACTGAGCACTTAATTATGGACAGTGATACAAACAAAGACGCATCCAATTGAAACAAATAGTTTTATTTTGTATGCAAATGTAATGGTTCGACATGTTTCGGACTCATAAGAGCTCTTACTCATGAGTGAATTTAGGGTCGAGAGATGTAGTGTGGCAGGTAACTATCACTATAAAGCGCATATGTATATGCATTGGTTGGATGTGTCTTTGATTGTTAGTTAATTTTGTATTGTAAATTACATTAAACATTGTAAGCAATAGTGTTGAATTTGAATATGAACCTGTTGAAAGTATAAATTTGTTTTACTGCCAATTTCTATACATCCGCATTTGAAAAGTAAACGTAATTTAGAATAAATTATGTATATTTTAGTAGGTCTAGGTCATTGGAAAATCGTAAGAAATGTTAAAAAATTACAATCTATCATGTAATGAACTACAGTCAGTACGATAATACCTATCTGGTAACCTGCGAGGATCAAGAAATGCGAAGAGTTGCCTTGTTTTTCTTTGGTTTTGAAGAAATTGCGCGAATGTTACTTAGCTCGTGTAACTGTTATATAATAAACCTTATGTCTTTAGCTACATGATTCAAATTTCACTGCATCCTATGTATGAACATTCGAGTTATTCAAATCTATTTGTCATTTTGATAACTTTTTTGCAAATTTTTTGTTTAATTGTTAGATATTTTTGAAAATGTTGATGATTCGTTGACTTCAATAGAATCGCGCTACTTTGAGTATTGTGGCCTAGCAATGCATGATCATGTATACCCAACCCAGTGTCCCATTGTACAGCTTATTGCCTATTGTAGTGCTCTGTGAATCGATTTACAGTCAAAGCAATGAACGAGTGTTTTCGTATGACTCATTCGAGGGGATTCCTTAGTTAGATCATGAAGTGGTGTTGCCGTTTTATTGCGATGGTGGCGCCGCCAACTAGGTATATTTTTTTAAAATTTCTACAGACGCGAAAACACATACAACATAAACATAACAGAAAAATAATGCTGGGCCTGGGAATTAAGTGTTATAATACGGACAATTTCCTGATCCAAATACCGTTAGCTATCAACAACAATTACAAATTGTAGGAACTGTTCGCACACAGCGAATAAAGTCCATGACCCAGGGTGGAACCTTTTAATAATCAATTTCACTATGATTTCCTTGACAAAAGTATGAGATGTAAGCATGACATTAGTAGCACAAAGGTATTCCACCCTGGGTCATAATTCTATTTGCTCGACTGTACATGCTAACCATCGATGATAATGCAATGCCGCGTATCGGACTAATGTCTTTGTGTTTATACACCCTGCCCGATCGCCAGACACCCTGTATATACCAGCAGCGAAATCTCGAATTTTTCACTTTAAGTAAGTTACGCGGCATTATATATTCTTAGTTACGCGGTATTGTAGCATCATCGACGTAATAGTGGCGTCCAAAATGACTACTCAGGTTTAGCCATAATTACGTATATACTCGCATCAAAATTTTGTGGTCTCATAAATTATTTAGAAGTATTTTATGATCCCATGCGACCGTCGTTTTAGTCATTCTTGTTTAAAATAAATTAAGGTAACTAATGGAGTTAAAAATAATTCTAACGCAGAAATATATCTTTATTATGTTTATTATTGAAACTACATAATGTACACGATTTTATTACGACGTAACACTGTCCTTTTTGTAGCTTATGAACGAAAGCGGTAGTAATTTAGATAGTTTGGTGCACAGAACTTGGTCCATCGTCGGTCGGCTCAGGAAAATGTCTGTGTCGCCATCTGAAGATACGAACTCGCTGAGGGATTGACGGCAGAAGCCACAAGGCGCAGTGAAGTTCTGCTGGTGGGCTACCACTGCCACCATTTTGAAGTTCAAATAACCATCGCAAACCGCTTTAGGCAGGGCCGCCCGCTCCGCGCAAATGGTCGGCGCTAACGCCGCATTTTCTATGTTGCACCCCGTGTACACCTTGGAATCCTTCTCCGTGAGAATGGCCGCTCCCACCGCGAAGTTGGAGTACGGGACGTACGCGTTCTTGCGAATCTCTACCGCTTCTTTGATTAAACTCTGAACGGTTTCACCTGTAACAAAAGGAGTTGATAAAGACTTTTCTTTCAAAATCCATTTGTTACGCTCCATAATTTTTCATTTTGTTTACGCAGCGCGATGTGTAACTTTATTTTCAATCTAATAATGACATAAAGGTTAAGTTATAGTATAGATTCTATTTCTACAAACAAATAGCCGTAAAGTTTACAACAATGCGTATTTTTTTTAATATAAACATACTCGTATTCAATTACCTATTGATGAAAAAAAAATATCACTACATTCAATGCAAACAAGTACACCTTGCGGAAGGAAGAGTGCGCGAACAGTGTCCTTCTCTATCTGTCCCTTTAGGTTAGCTACGTTGACTTATCTAGACCAAGTTGATAATAACGGACATATTAATTGACATTCCACAAGGTCACTAGTGATAGGATTAATTTTATTGATTAAAATTATATGTCGAGATAAAACAAAGGGCGATTTGTGTGGTCACAGTTTTGTCACCCGTTGTTAGGTTCGCTGCTACAAACATGTTTACGAATGATCGATGAAGGCCCGCCCGTTCCCTTCCTTGATCTATTGATGACTAGATAAATGAATGATCAGTGGTCTTCTTAATCCATACTAATATTATAAATGCGAAAGTGTGTGTTTGTGTGTATGTTTGTCCGTCTTTTACGCCGTAACGAAGCGACGGATCGACGTGATTTTTGGCATAGAGATAGTTTATGGGCCCGAGAGTGACATAGGCCATTTTTATTCGGAAAAAAGCACAGTTCCCGAGGGAACAGCGCGCGATAACCGAATTCCACGCGGGCAAAAGCTGTATCAATAATAATTGTGTGATAAAATGTAAAAACACATCAAATATTCACTGCGTTTGTAATACTTTTATTCATAACAATGAAAACACTATTGAGTGCGTGTAGCCTTAACCGAATTTAAAGTCGTATTTTTGCAATCTCAAACAGCAAGTCTGATTTTAATAACGCATTAACGTATTTATAGTTTCGTCTAAAATTAGCTTACTAAGGACGAGCATAAATAGCTGTCATGTTTTTAGCGACATCACATCTGATTCATGGAACTTCTATAAAACTACGTGAAATTCGATCAAAAATTTATTGCTAGGTTTATCGGTGTATCAGTTCATAAAAGTAGGATATTTTCTTGCGTATTATATGGGTATGTCAGGATGTTTAGAAGAGAATATGGACTTACTTAAAGAATTGAACTCTACTACTTCGAAGTTGTCCATGGCAGCGTGCGTTTGTGGCGGCGGGCAGTGCGCGTGCGGAGCTGTCGGCGGCCTGCGACGAACTGAGCGCCGAGCAATTGATTAAGGCCAACAATCTGGCGCATTGTCTGATGTGATTTAAAGTAAGCAAGTACTAGGTACGGTCAAGGAGTTTAATTCATTGGCCACCATGGAACCATTTCACAGTAAACATCATAGTGACATCGCATTAATTAACAAGGAAAGTCGTAAAGACTTTTCCTTTGAAAAGGTTCCATGGTGGCCCATGAATTAAATTCCTTGACTGTACTATATATCGTAAGGAGAAAGAATCCGAAAGTATCATGAAATTTTAATTACCTTGCAATTCCGTGACCCTTTAGCGATGCGTGTAAAACAGCCATCCCGAAAAGAAACACGCGTTTTTACCTTATGAATTGTTAAAACATATCACTCGAAATTTATGAAATTTTCTACTAAGAATACTTTGACACTATTATTAGGTACGGAACTTTTAATTAATTTGAAAAATGGTTAACTATTTCACGATTATTATTTCTTTTCAACGAGTACTGTTACTATAATAAATTCAGCATCTTCTTTTCCGTTTTTTCGATAAGACAAATGCTCTACCTTAGTAAGCCGTGCGGTAATATTCAGATACTAGATATTATTAGGCCCGTGCTTGCTCGATAATGGGCCAATTTTTATTTTCTTGTCGATATCTTTCATTTCAATGCAATTTGGTGAATTGGTAAATTTGCTTATTCTGACTATGGTAAGCCCAATTTCACAAATCTTTCCATTGAGTTACACAAAATGTAGGTATGGAAATTTCGTAACTAAACTGAAAATTTAGTATAAAATGAGGAACTCGAAATGAAAAAAAAAAAAAAAAAACAACAATAAAAATTGGGCCTAGTATAAGACGCCAACTGTAGTTGGAAAGTATTGTACGGGGTCAATAATTCCTTAATATGATCTATAGGTACATATAGACCATATAATAGGATATTTAATAATATAATAATAGGATTATATATTAAGGAATTAATTTAATAGAGTTAATTTTATTTCCGTGCATGGATAACGAATGCTCAGTAAAATTATATAGGTATGTATATATGCTAATATTTACAAGCCAACGATAAAAAAACTCAACGTCAACGCGATCGTTAAAAGATAATTTGAATACAGTAAAAGTCTTGACACTTGACTGCATGATAATAAATACGGCATTCGTCGTCTCTAGCCTATCCCTATACGTCCCATTGGTGGGCAAATGGCCCTTTTCATAATGAGAAAACTTAGGCTGTATGTATTAGATAGGGACACACACATCATAAAACTGCTTAGTGAAAAGCTCTGGGTAAATTTCAAATGTTAACTGGCACATGAATTGCATAAAAATCATTGCGAGCCCGAATTTTAACCCACGATCTTTGCTTGGGAACCCACTAAGGTATAGGTACAGCTTTAGGTACTAAATTATTATTCAAAGGTTTTAACTGGTCTTTTTCATTACGAAAATACTCACATTATTATTTCCTGCGTAAGTAATATGTAGGTGAAAGTAGATATACAATGCTTCACATACTTTAGCAAGGACACGTAGAATACAATAGCAAGGACACTAGTAGGTAATCGTATAAGTTCATATTTATCTTTCTTTCTCAATCAGCTTCCGTAAACTTCAGTAAGCTAGTTGAGAAAGCAAGATATACGAACTTTTGCGACAAATTACGATGGCAAATCATTATTCGCTACATTGGTGTCACATGTCGACAAACATTATTTATATTGCAATGTTTTTTTATTTCGTTTTCAAAATGACTTCTGATAGCGGTTCATGCTTGTACAGGGGAAGGGTTCGTTTCGCAGAAAATACTCTGCTGACATTCAAATCTAACCAAAAATTCGAAGATTAAAAAAAAAAAGGAATTTTAAAAGAAATAAAACAGAAAAAGTGGATACAAGAACATAAGTTATAACACGAATGTGACCTTCAAAAACTATCCATCGATGACATTGAAGCCGCAAAAAAGGAAAGTTAGAAGATATTTGGAAAAAGATAGTAAGAGAAACCGAGTGTTCTTATGAAACTATGGAATACCACTTACACGACCCTCCCTAGTGTTGGGTGGCTTAGTGGAGCGAGCAACCACTTTTGTAGTGAAAGTGTCTGTTTAACAGAATTTAAAATAGGTTTAATATTCAGGCGAAGTATATAAAATGTATATAAACCAGTTGTAATAAAATTTGTAGATTAATTTATAGATTTGTTCAGCTGTTTTTGTAAGGACCCTGTCCATTAATACTTACAGCTAAGAACTTACAAAACAGTTTTTTTTTTAATTTTACACAGCATTCGAGCGGTTATGTATGAGCTATGACACTAGCTAGATCGTCTAAAAACACGATTATAAATATAATAATTCTGTGATGCACACATGGAAATTTGTCAATATCATTCAATTCATTCGTGCAATAAAATAATTAATATCGTTTAGATCGTTTATTTATAATATTATATCTTAACTAGACTAGGCATAGTAACATCTAACGCAGTAGGTTGTAAACATAAACTTATTTTCTATACAGCATTGAGTCAGATTTCAAGCTCAAGGTACTTTGCTCTACACCAGTAGCGTGTAGCCAACATTTTCGTTAGGCAACCCGGAGGGTGAGTGAGGTATGTCTTCGAATGCAACGCCTCAGAGTTACCTACAGTACGAGTTTAGAGTTTCGTAGTAGCCCTGCTGGCAGCACATGCAACTACCATAAACGCCCCGCGTTACACATGTTCGTTGCTTGCATATTATTAGGTACTCAAAAACTGGCGCTCGTACAGTCGCTATCAGATATTTCGGTGCAGCCAAGCTGATCAAAAATACCGTAACATGAACTCTAATGTCTTGATAATATAGCGCATGTTCCGATATTTTTTACCACCCTGGCCATTCCGAAATATCTCATGGCGACTGTTGGTCAACTTCATGCAAATATGATAGATAGAAGCATGAAAGCTATAATTCTGTTTTCCAACAATTGAAAAAATATATAAAATCGTTAATTATTTTTACCGATAAAATAATAATAAACAACCAACACAGGTGAAACACATTTCAGAATGAAATGACAATCCGCCGCGTCCACTCGCTTGCCCGGGCCGCGCATTTGACAAAACTGAATGCCTGGTACAACGTACAACTCAGTGCGCGCGGTGACAAGCGACGAACGTCATACAGTTTGCGATAATTAAGCAACAGTCGCTATTCAGAGTGGTTTTCATAACAAATCGACTTTACTTGAACAAAAAAACGTCGAAGCTATGAGTACATGTATGTCTAGTTCCAGCTATAGGTATGCTCGCCGCTCCACCGGTCGTATTGTCACGGTCCGGTTGTAAGGAGTGTCGAAATAATGCAAGCGCGTTGTGTAGAGCTAGTACTTGAAGTTTGCTCGAGGCTATTAAAAATATATTGAAATTGACCCACCGTAGTACGTTCTCATAGTAAGCGTCATAATGATTTAATTTTTCGGGTAATGCCATGTCACTTCATTTCTGTGAAAAGGTTCTATTGGGTCTCGATTCAGTTGGTTTGGTTCTGTAGTACATTTCTCTTGATTTACGCAAGTCATTTCTCTCCTAACCTGAGGCCGTATATGCCTCACGTTTCTGACCCTCGCGATCTCGACCAAATGACAGTTTTTACATGCAAAATCTGTCATTTGATTGCGATCGCAAGCGTCAGAAACGTTAGGCAATACTGCCTCTGAGGGTCTATTGCGAAACGTTTCTGACCCTCGCGATCTCGACCAAATGACAGTTTTCGCATACAAAAACTGTCATTTGATTGTGATTGTGAGTGTAAGAAACGTTAGACAATACGGCCTCTGGTTGTAATTAAAATCTGTTGTTGGTTAAAGTGACACGGTACAATTCATATTTCATCTAGCAACGCCAGTCGAGCTTGACAGAAGACAACAAATATTTTTTTAACCTATAATAAAGTAAGTAAGTAGGTTTTGTTTTTGTTTGCCGAAAATATGTAATAAAATAAAATGATAAAGTTAGAATGATAGCTGTCATTGTGTCGGTGGTATTAGTTTTAATAAATTGTGTGGTAACGTTAACCTTAGGTACTCGAAATCTTAACTAACATTATAAATGAAAAAGTAAGTTTGTTTATTTGTTCCGCGCCCGATAAATATACAGATGGTTTACATTGTAACCTGGATAAATAAACACATAGGATAGATTTTATTCCGGAAAATTGCTAACCTAGTTTCCGTTGAACAGCGATATACGAATTTTTAGAAGGTAAAGTTGCAAGTAACCTCTAGTTATTATTAAAACTTTAAAACATGTATTTTAGGGTGATCAGACCATGCATTAAAACATGAGATTAAAACTAAATCTTTCCAGTACGGTCACCATAAAGAGGATCGTTACATTTTTAACGGTTGTATGTACCTAATATACATGTTTTATAATAAAACTTGCCTTTATCTTGGCTTTGCTGACGCGAACCATTGTCTGGTAGTTGAATTGAAATCACGGTATTTTACAAAGTTTCCATAGGAAATCCTTTCAAGAAAATCCTTCCGTGCAAAGATTTTAGCGTTTTTAGATGTAGCAGAGTAGAGGTTTCGAGATTTTACATTCGTAAATCCTGATGCCGTGGGAATATCGGAACAAAATATAGCCTATGTTATTTCCAAGAACGCAGGGCCTTAGATAGCTGCATTTTATCTAAATCTATTCAGCCGTTTTAACGCTAAAGCGTAACAGGCACAAACGCTCGCAAACTTTCGCATGTAAGATATTAGTACGACGTTAAATGTTGTCAACTGTCAATTCTTTTACAAAATTAACGACACCAAGAATGAGGGAATTAAGCATTAAACAAATCATTATAAATATTTGTGGGTGCTATAGTGTCACGGATGGTAAATATTTATGTAATTAGGTGGTTCCTGAGTCATGAATTCCAAAAGAGTCAAGTTTCGGTAACAGTATGTACAGCTACGCTAAAAAACAGATGGGACCACCGGTTTCCAACAACTGAAAAACCTTAAAATTAATTACCGTGGTAAAAATATAAACCTAGTGACTATACACATATTTAATATAGGTGAAAACTCAAGGAAGGGAACTCCTTAGTTTGGATGACGAACGGGAAATTGTGGGGATGCACGGAAGGAAGAAAAAAACAATGCCAAGAATTACAATGGCACAAAGAGAATGAGGATTCTAAAATATCTACTGGCAAAAATATGTGTGGCTGTTACTTGTTAACTTAACCTTTTTTTGTGTAGAATATACATGTAAGTAGTCAGATCTCTTCCATAATTTTTCACCTATATTAAAGATAAAACATATTATAACTATCTAAATATCAAATATGATATCTCGACTTACATAGCTAAGTAGTATCACAACAATTTCATATAATTTGCTTTAAAAATAAGTGTTTTAACGACAAGTAAATTAGTAGACAATATACAGCAAAACGCCACACAATGAAAATGATGAAAAAATCAAAAGTGACATTTGTGAGACACAGGATTTGTTTCTTAAAATATGTCATTTAAGATATACATAAATCTTAACAAGTACGAAAGTTATTCTGAAATAACTTAAACCCAACTCGTAAAAAAAGTGAGTTAGTAATAATAATTTTCGGTGCGTTACTTTGTGTTGTCTTAAGCATTATTTGAGGTTTTAAATTACAAAGTAGTACACTTATATGTCAATTTAATAGACTTGGCACGAAAGTAATGTCACTTCTCACTGTGTTAGTGCCGTTCTCATACAGGAACCTCTAATTGTTATAACACGATTATCACCAATTGAATCAATCTGTATTTAATAATTTTGTGTTCCACACAGACATTATCATTCACTCATTCCATTAATCCGTGCCAGCTCTTGTAAATCGATCTGTAGCAATATTTTTTGAGTAAATATAGCGCACTACGCCTCAATAAATAAGAAAAAATAAAGACCTATATAATGTATACGTAAAAGCAATGCTGGGAATGAGGATATTTCAATGTCAGTCAGTGCTCTCAGACAACCTCCTTGGATTAAGACTAATTGGTCAAAGGACCGACCAATTGAGATGGAACGGGAATTAAAAAAAACTTTGGCATAGTACGGTCATGCGACACAAAGTAAAATAAACGTACAAAAGTACAAGACGGAACTGCGCATTGTCGCACAACGGAATTTCTAATAAGAAAAAAAAGTAATCAGATTAATGTTGCGATTTGAAAGAATATAAAATTAATTAATTTGATTGGGTGCTGTAGTAATAAATAAGTCTTAGCGACATTTACATAGATCGTTTCGCTATTGTTAAATTTCCGTTGTCTGACAATGCCTTTAATTATTGTACGCGACAAAAGAACACCAGCAAACTCATACGTTTTCGTAATGAGCTTAACGCAACATTGATTGGCTTACAAATAAAAATACCTTAATTCTATACGATTAATAAATGGCAATGGCACCTTGTTCAATAAAAAAATATCAAAGGAACTTTTAGGCACAATAGGTTACCAGAACGGACACCAGCCGACGTAGCACTGGCATAGATTTTCATTGCTGGTAGCTTGTTGGATCAGCAGCTCCACTTGTTTTTGCACGGTGACGATCTCATCTATATGGGGAAAGTCACGCCCTGTAAGCTTGTCGCGGACGCGATTGACGATGCCGAGCGCCCGCATGTTGAGATTAGTCTCTGCCGGCTCTATGTTTTCATAGGGGCCTATGTGTGGGGCTACGGGGCGGGTGCGGCTCGGGAGGGGCGACCCCGAGTCAGTGGCGACATCCGGGTCTGCGCGGGAGCGGCGCCCCGCGTCGATGAGCCGCCAGTTGAGAAGGGGGTCGTATACGAACGCTTCGAGTACCGCCATCACGCTGTCCTTGTGTCGATGGAGTACCTCCATTACGGACTCGCACGTGCGCCGGTATGTGCCCTCGATGCCCGTTACCTGTGGCCAATAGTATGGCACGTTGTTATAACGTAGTATTTAATTGGTTTTGCAACTTTTATACTTGACAATACCCACCAATGCAGAACTTGCTGATTGAATAACGGTTTTTTACCAGCGAAATGTCGTTAGATGGCGTTAGTATCGTTAGGTCCGTTTGGCGTACAGTTAGCAGCAGAAGTAGGTGCGCAGTTGTGATGCCCAAAATGACCTAAACACTTTCTTATTACCTTAGCAGTAGAGTCGTGTGTAGATCATTTTTAACAACCGTAACCGCTCATCCACTTCTGCTGCTGACTGTACCAGTGTTGCTTGCGAATGTCTGTGTCAAACGGACCTCACGATGCTAGGCTAGTTGCCTGACAGCTTTCACTGTCAGTTTACTGCATAATTATTGCATCACTCACCTCCATAGCATTGATGAGCATCCGTGTCAACCTGAACGGAATCTTCTCCGGGAACTTGTCCCTAGTGACGGCCACTTCGAAGCAGTCGCCGAAGTCTATATGCAGGAACTTGCCCGTCACTCTGTCCAACATAATGTTAGAAGGGTGCCTGTCTCCGAGCCCCAGGATGTAGCCGACCATGCTCATGACGGCCAGAGAGCGGGTGTAGTTGGTGCGCCGCTCGAACCACACCTCAGAGGAGGGACTCTTCAGCCAGAGCAGTTTGGCGAGGTCGTCGCCCGCTGTATGCTCGAGAGCGTGCTCGAATACTTCCACCTAGAGTTAGGGAGGATTTTTTTTTAATTTCGCTTCGTATGAACTACACTAATGCTTCTCCGTTAAAACACAAAATTATGTGTCGAACAAACGTAGCTGTGGTGCACGGTTTTAGCAGACAAGCAAGGTAAATCATTGCAGTACGCTGATATGGACCTCCGCAAAGTAACGTCTGAATCAATTAATTCACTTCGTATTTTTGTTTGTGCACAAACTGTCACTTCACCACAGTTTCAAAACAAGTAATAAGGACTTGTATTAGAGGTCTTGTAACCAAGATAAAAAAATGACACTACCACTATCAAAGTGGTATATTATGTCAGATTGTGGGTCCAAATCGAATTTGTAGCGTAATCCACGTGTAAATTGTGTTGGAATTCTAATTTGCATAAAATAAAGTAAAACTTGGACCGTCTACGTCACAGATATTATCAAAGTCAAATGGAGGTTATTCATTACTTTTTATATCTTAAATTCATTAAATAACTGTGGGAAATTATTTAAAAAGCTTTTATCTCAAAATAGTTTCGATTTACTACATTGTAACGAAATAGACATCCTCAATTGCCATTCAATCTGTAGTAGATTTGTATTTAACTGGTCTAGCCAGTGTCCGTATTGTCTAACACTCTAATGTTCGCAATTGCAATAACCATCTCTTTCTACCTTCGTCCTAAACCACATGACAGAAAGAAGCGGTGAAAACGATTACGATTCCAATTGCGTCAGACAATATAGTCTGTTAAGTGACGTCTAAATTACCTTCTGCATCAACATCAGCTTTTCCAAGTCCGACGCCATCCGCTGCATGATCCTGTGCTCAATATTGAGCAGGCACTTCCTCTTCTCTCTATAGTCCCTGATACAAATAATCTTTATTCAACACAATAAGAATATAGACACCAAAATATAAAGAAAGGAGATCTTGAGTCCATCATTCTGGTTAGAATGACGACAGAATTAGCGTGCAACCATAGTAAAAGAGAACAAGTACGTTCACTACGGACAAAAGTACATCGCGCGGCTTAACGTGGCCACACCCGCCGCACGCACTGTGTAGCGCTGGATGGCCAGGTCTCTTATAGCAGCTCTGGCAAGGTACGAACCTGATGAGGGAGTGCAGCGTGTCACAGTGCGGCACCCAGCCGATCAGACCGCTGTTGGTGACAGCGGGATCACTGCGTAGCGCTGGATGGCCAGGTCTCTTATAGCAGCTCTGGCAAGGTACGAACCTGATGAGGGAGTGCAGCGTGTCACAGTGCGGCACCCAGCCGATCAGACCGCTGTTGGTGACAGCGGGATCACTGCGTAGCGCTGGATGGCCAGGTCTCTTATAGCAGCTCTGGCAAGGTACGAACCTGATGAGGGAGTGCAGCGTGTCACAGTGCGGCACCCAGCCGATCAGACCGCTGTTGGTGACAGCGGGATCACTGCGTAGCGCTGGATGGCCAGGTCTCTTATAGCAGCTCTGGCAAGGTACGAACCTGATGAGGGAGTGCAGCGTGTCACAGTGCGGCACCCCGATCAGACCGCTGTTGGTGACAGCGGGATCACTGCGTAGCGCTGGATGGCCAGGTCTCTTATAGCAGCTCTGGCAAGGTACGAACCTGATGAGGGAGTGCAGCGTGTCACAGTGCGGCACCCAGCCGATCAGACCGCTGTTGGTGACAGCGGGATCACTGCGTAGCGCTGGATGGCCAGGTCTCTTATAGCAGCTCTGGCAAGGTACGAACCTGATGAGGGAGTGCAGCGTGTCACAGTGCGGCACCCAGCCGATCAGACCGCTGTTGGTGACAGCGGGATCACTGCGTAGCGCTGGATGGCCAGGTCTCTTATAGCAGCTCTGGCAAGGTACGAACCTGATGAGGGAGTGCAGCGTGTCACAGTGCGGCACCCAGCCGATCAGACCGCTGTTGGTGACAGCGGGATCACTGCGTAGCGCTGGATTGCCAGGTCTCTTATAGCAGCTCTGGCAAGATACGAACCTGATGAGGGAGTGCAGCGTGTCACAGTGCGGCACCCACCCGATCAGACCGCTGTTGGTGACAGCGGAATCACTGCGTAGCGCTGGATTGCCAGGTCTCTTATAGCAGCTCTGGCAAGGTACGAACCTGATGAGGGAGTGCAGCGTGTCACAGTGCGGCACCCAGCCGATAAGACCGCTGTTGGTGACAGCGGGACCACTGCGTAGCGCTGGATGGCCAGGTCTCTTATAGCAGCTCTGGCAAGGTACGAACCTGATGAGGGAGTGCAGCGTGTCACAGTGCGGCACCCAGCCGATCAGACCGCTGTTGGTGGACAGCGGTATGACAGCATAGCGCTGGATAGCCAGGTCTCTTCGGAACGTGTCTGGGTCCGCCTGAAGGTTTACATTGTATTAGTTTACATGTATCAAAGATATAGTTTGAATGAACATTTTCAACTAATATTTCTCTACATTAAAAAAAAGACTATCTGGAATAAAATAAAATATAGTTGCAAATTAAACCTTCGGTACCTGGATTGTGACTTCGGTTTGTTTTATTACTCAAATTTGGGTTTGGGCGAAAAAGTTGTCGTTTCCAATAATCGGACTCACTTGAAATTTGGTAAAACAAAGTTTTTAATAATCACATGAGTGTTGCGAACTTTCAACAGTCGCTAAGTATCAGAAGCAATATTAAATTTTTCTAATACATACAAAAAAACTTTCAGCCTTTATACTAACTATAGTGAAGGTCTGGCACTCTTACCTGTAACAGGGTGTTGACAAGCCCGAACAGTTGCATGACCCGTTCGTCCTGCCGCAAATCCTCGTGTCCCTTCAGTAGAAACATGTAGTCTTTGCCGTTAGAACCGCGCACGCACAGCCGCCGCGGCCGCTGCTTCGATGTTATCACCTGGGAACGACGTCATTTGCTCCGTTATACTGTACCGTGATAAATTACTATGTATACTGGGTATATACCAAGATTACCATCAGTCATATGACTAAGGTCCACTCCTGCCAGCTCGTGCTGAGCCAGTGGTAGAAAATTAAACACTTTTTAAATACTTTTCGTTTTTTTTTTAAATTTATTTTCATGGTTTTTTGGAGTCGGTTAAATTGGTCTTTATTCATTCTTCTAGGAAACTATGCTTTCAGTTGCCCGATTTATGGCACCAGGGCACCGAGTGTTTGACAATTAATATGGAACTGAAACTCCCGATGACTGACACATACAGATGTATTTTGCTTAGTATGGGATTTGATCAATTGGTGTCAATTGTCCCACGTACGCGGGCTCACGTACTGTTGCAGTGACGTCACTGCGCAGTAGACGCGGACTGACCTGCAGGCTGCTCTGTATGAGCGCGATGCGTATGAGCGGCTGGTCGGGCACGTAGGAGCCCGGCACTGCCAGCTGCAGGTCGCGGCAGTTCAGCAGCCGCGGGCTCACGTATTGCAGCTCTAGTGAAGTCAACTGCGGCAGCTGCCGGCTGATGCGACGGAATACGTGGTAGTAGAGGTCCCATGCTTGGTTCAGGTCGCGAGTTGAACGGGTTTCCTTAAAAAAAAAGTTAACACAATGAACTCCACCTACAGCAAATCATCGATTGGGGAGGGGGGTAAAAGCGACTATGGTGTACTGCGACTTTTTTTTACCCGGTTATACAGTCCAGCTGTATAGTGATAGAAGCCTTAAGCCTTTAATATCATTAGACATCGATATAAACAACCACTAAGCAGAAAAAATCACCTCGTTAAAAAAATCGCAATTACCCCATCGTCGGTTTTGACCCATAAACCTTATAAAAAAATTAACCCAATAAACCTTTGATCTAACGTCAACAACGTGTGGCGATAAACTTACATTGTACCGATTGCACCAGCCCTGCGCCTCGTTGAGATCGCGGCCATACGCCTGGCTGAAGGATACCTCTTTCATGGTCTGCGGGCCGCGCTCCAGCATAGCGTGCAGAGGCTCCAACGTCCTGAATATATGGTTGTCATATCAATATAGAAGTCCTGACAAAATAGCTGGACTTTCATTGGTGTCAGGGAGGAAGATCACCAAAAATATTTAAGAAGTCATTTTTCACTTTAGATAAGCTAGTTAGGACATATCTGCTACTGTTACATCAGGCCCTATTACGAAGCACTACAATGTCACTTTTTTGTATGATAAAGTTAACAAATCATGTACAATTCCTTTCAGTAAATCTTCCTATCTTCAGCATTTTGACTAATTTCCTCCCAATTAGCGTTAAAAAATGTCACTGTGTATTTGTATTACCAATTTTTACGGTAGTTCTAGTTCCAACACCATGGCACATCGGATAAGGCCAGACATTTTACAAGGGTAACAGCGGGAAAGGGAGTATAGCCGTATTGGCAAATATGCAAAATAAACACGTTAATATTTTCTCAAGTATAGACCAACATCGGATCAATTCGGACGTATGGTAATCGTACCTGAACATGGCTTTGTCGTCGTGCTCGGTGAAGTACAGACGCGAGGCCTCTTCCAGCGCCTCGTGCCACTGCTCGTGCCACAGGATGGCCACGCGGATCAGCTCCTCGGATATCATCGCCGCCTGATTCACCAGGTTGCTCGAATGCGTGCACATGGACTTCAAAATCTGATTGGCCGCGTTCTTCCGCGCCACGAACGACGATTTCGACGCCACCGTCAACGGGTATACTAGGGCTTGAGGATGCGACTTCCCTATGTCGATCAGCAACGAGTGTATCAATTTCCCGACTAGAGCTCTCGGCGTGTCGATCCGGGCGATCAGCTGCGGTATGACCTGGAGCCACACGTTGATCTCGATCGTCCGGATGCCTTCCACGAGCGCCTCGTGAACCGCTGGATGGTGCCCGTAGTCGAACCACAGGGTCAACAATCTAAGGGTGTCCTGAAGCGAGCTTCCGTGGGAAAGATTTATCGACTTGAAGAACCCGTCGACGGCGGGGACCGTGTACCGCTGGACGCACTCCGGGTCCACGGCCTGCGCGTTCTCCGGTTTCGGCTCCTGGTGTTTGTGGAAGAGTACGCTCTCGAAGTTCATGTAAGCCCACGCGTGCCAGGCTTTGTACCAGTCTGGTGAGAGCACAGTGGCCGAGGAGTAGTTTCGGAGTATTTCTGGGATGGATGTCTCGTTGATGCCGAGCAGGCTCTCGCACCAGGCGCCGAGCTTGAGGTGGCAGCGCGCGGTGAGGCGGCAGTGCGCGGCGTCGCCGGTGTCGGCAGACTGCACGTAGCGCTGCAGCTGGTTGTAGGCCAGCTGCTTGTCGCCCGCCACCCACAGGTGCTTGGCGTACGCCAGCGTCAGGCGCGGCTCGTGCGTCGGCAGTGGCATCTCCGTGTTCTCACTCGGGTCCGTCCCTAACAGCATCACCAGCGTCCTGTGGGCCTGGCGGGGCGCGCCGCTCTTGCGGCACAACGAAGCGAATTTAAGCCACGTGGCCATATCTTCGTGGGGTGTCAGCACGAGTCCGCGCACCTGGAGGATCTTGCGCCAGTCCTCGACGAGCCTCTGGCCGCCCTGCAGCCGCGTCCACCACGCCTGGCGAATAGTCTCCCTTCTTTCCGATACCAGTTTGTAGGTTATGACCTCCTCTAGTTCGGCGAGGAGTTGCGCATTGACTAGGGCTCCGTAGGCTCTTTGATAGCTCTCGCCGGCGACGGCGGTGAGCTCGGAATCTAGAAGAGTCCTCGCTTGATCGATGAACTGCCTGGATATTTCGAATTCTCCGTTATGTATTGAGAGCACGGCTCGGTAGAAGGCGCCGTCTTGGGTGTTTTCGGGCAGGAAGCTGACGTATTTGGCCATGGAGTCCCACTCGTTGAGGCCCCAGGCGGCGGCGGCGGCTAGACGGGCGGCTTTGAACTTCTCGTCGTGGGTCATTTGTGGCCACCGCTTGGAAACCGTATTATACAGCTTGACCCACTCGCCGAGCGCTTCGAAACAGCGTAGCTCGCCAAGGTAGGCTTCCATGTCGTTCCCATCGTGAACCAGCTTGTCTCCATACAGGTTGAGGGCTTTTTCCCAGTTGTGTAGCTTCTCGTACCAGCGCACCTGGACAAAATTACTTTAATTTGTATGTGTTTATATTTATTTATGTTAGTTAAATTCCGAAATTCCGGGTTTATTAACAAGATTATGTTGAGTCGGCCTCCACAGTATTCAATTACCTACGCCGAAGTCTAAATTTAGGTAAATCAGCATTAGGTTTCCGATCCTTGACAATGAAAGAAAAGCGTATAGACAATTAGAACATTATGACCGTAAAGAGTAGAAATTTAATGCGAACACTACTTTCTTCGTAACTTTGACATATTTTTTGACTTAAATTAAAACCTAAGTACTACTGGTCAACATACCGACACGAATTTCATGTCATTCAGCTTGTTTGTTTCATTTTAGCCACTTAAGCAGTGACGTTAGCGCATTTGTACTCATCGAGAAATTTTTCGGCACTCACTAACGCCTAAGAAATTTTATAGCTAGCACGCACGGAATACCGAGGACCTGGTCGATTAGTGATATTTTTCTGGTTTTTCTTGCATCTAATTCATTTTCAATTATGACCGTAAAGAGTAGAAAAATGCGAAAAACTACTTCTTCGTAATCTCACATTTGACTTAAAATTGGCCAAGAAATTAGTATCTATCAAAAAAGTGGTCATAAATACCTGAACACGACCTTAAAGTTAATCACATAAGTGCGTATTCAGATGTTTTCATTACCTCGCCAGTTCATCTGTTTGTTATAGCGCATTTACTCTAGAAAAAGAGCACGATGTACACGTGGCATGACTACAGATAGACCTAATCCGTCCTAATTTTGGCGGCTTCTAGGAAAACGCAGTCCGGTCCATAAAGCGCATATAAATAGTATAATAAATGCGAAAGTGAATATTTTGTTTGTTTATTACGCTTTCACGCTTAAAACGGCTGGACAGATTTGGATGAAATTTGGTAAGTAGATAGTTGACAAAAGCCAAAAACTACTTCTTCATCTCAATATTTCGATTAGAAACATGAAAGGCGTAGATGGCTTGTAAATCCACGTGTCTTTTTTTGGGACCTGGAGTTAGTAAACTCTCGGCACGCCTGCTTCCGGATCATTGGAGCACGCCTGCAAAGCCGTGAGTAAAGTCTGGTATAACATATTTCGAGTTTGTCTTGGAGTACGACTGACCTGGACCTGGAGGCTGGTGTCGCCGGCCTCGCGCTGCGCCATGACGCGCTCCAGCAGTCCCTCGGTCGCCTCTTTCTGCCGCAGCTGTTGATGTGATCACACTCGCTCGCACGACTGACCTGGACCTGGAGGCTGGTGTCGCCGGCCTCGCGCTGCGCCATGACGCGCTCCAGCTGCCCCTCGGCCGCAGCTGTTGATGTGATCACACTCGCTCGCACGACTGACCTGGACCTGGAGGCTGGTGTCGCCGGCCTCGCGCTGCGCCATGACGCGCTCCCAGCTGCCCTCTGCCGCAGCTGTTGATGTGATCACACTCGCTCGCACGACTGACCTGGACCTGGAGGCTGGTGTCGCCGGCCTCGCGCTGCGCCATGACGCGCTCCAGCAGTCCCTCGGCCGCAGCTGTTGATGTGATCACACTCGCTCGCACGACTGACCTGGACCTGGAGGCTGGTGTCGCCGGCCTCGCGCTGCGCCATGACGCGCTCCAGCAGTCCCTCGGCCGCCTCCTTTTGCTGCAGCTTGTTGTTGATGTGAATCAGCGCCTCCACCACTTGCGACGTCGCGCCGCTGCGGAACTCCTCCTCCTACGATACATCCCACTAATATTATAAATGCGAAAGTTTGTCTCTTTGTTTGTTACCTCATCACGTCTAAACTGCTGAACCGATTTAGATGAAATTCGGTATACAGATAGTTTGAGTCCCGGGAAAAGACATAGGCTAGTTTTTATTCCGGAAAATCGCATAGTTCTCGCGGGATAGCGATAAAGAAATTTTTCATACACATATCCTTTTCTAGTCCCGTTCAGACTTCTTGAAACTACCTCTTCTCTGGACTACTTCTGGTAGGACTGGCCCTTCTATGCTGTGGACAGAGAGCAGTGGAAGGCCTTCGGGGGGAGGCCTTTCCTCAGCAGTAGGAGAGAGAAGGCTAACAATAATAATTATAAATAATCCTTTTCTATATTTCTAATATAGTAAAATTATTCGTACCTTGTAATGCAGCGCTTTAGCGTACGCCCGGCAATGCATAGCCCGTTCACCCAGCAAATGCGTCGGAATCGGCAGCGCGCCCGCTTCACAGTGCTCCATAAATTCAGCAAGATTCAGCACGGTGTGTGCCAACTCCGGGGCATCGGGTGCCGTCAATGCTTGCTCCAGTGCTTGGCTTAGAGCAGTTCTCGCGCTGTCTTCTAGCTCCGTCCAGCAGGACACGAAGGCCGCGTTGAAAAGGTCCCGGAGAAGCTGCGAGTAGTTGTGTGCTAGGGCCAGGCACGCTCTGTAGAAATGAGAATTAGTTTTTAGAGAGAAATTATAAAATGCCTCGGTTCTTAAGAAAGGATGGGTATTTTTATCTAATCTCAGGGGTCTACAATAGGCAACATGTTTTGATTATTTAATAATTATACTAATAACCTGAAATTACCATCCAATTTATTGAATTAGACGTTACTTTGCGAAGGACCATAACAACAAACTATATAAACAATTACTTTGCCAACCCGCGACCACAGCGTGTGTTCACGCAGCTCCTCCATCTCCACGCTGTAATAACACCCACACATCACACTAACCTAAACTATACGTTGATGCGTTTCGAACAGAATCAAAGTTCATCATCTAACATCTAAGCAACACAATCGTCCCTACCGCCCCGCCTATTAATTTACCTTGTAATTTTCTCTCTGTGTATCTGTTTCGCTTACTATTTCTGGTGTACAATAAAGAGTCTTTGTATTGTAATCGTTTATTATGCTACCAGATGTTAGACCAAAACATTTAAGTTTGTAAAATAACTGTGGATTTTCAATGACATATTTACACAATACACATCTACTTATAAGCAGGGCTGATCGCAAGAGAAACAATAAAAAAATACCTCAGTGCCGGGCTATGTGACTCAGTCAACAGTCCGATGCTGAACCGCCGCAGCCACTCGAGCCAGTCGTCCTTGGAGACGCGGCTGCTTACTGTCCACGCCAGCTTGAGGTTGTGTGCGTTTACAAACAGCTTGCGTATCGTCGAAGATGTGTCGCACACTACGATGCGTGCCTGATGATGTTAAACGGGTTTAAAGACACAATCCCAATCTGCAGATTCACTTCACATTATTTACCAACAACCTTTTCATTAACATTTTAAATAATAGTTCTCTACCAGAGCATTGTTATCTTTCTAGCTTACTAACACTAGCTTGAAAACAAGCCTCGTGTATCCCGGCATTTGCTCAAGCTCAGCTTTTCAGCTAGATAGAGATTAGCTAAAATTACAGTCAAAAATTTGCTTTGGGGATCAATAAAAAAAAAAGTATATAATCACCTCTTGATTAGTATTCCGCGGCTTCCGGCGCGTGCTCTGCAGGAAGTCGTCGACAGACAGTGTAGGGTTCGTCTGCAATTTCGCCATAAGAAGCTCGTAGTTCTGATGCTGAATCCTGTGTTTGGTGACCACCTTTTGCACCAACGGTATAAAGTCCATGTATTTGCGGCCCAGTTGCACTATCAAAGCGCATAAAGTGTCCATCGCTGTTGGCCGCAAAGGAGCGCATGTGTCCATACTACGCACTAAAGGATGGATAATTCTCGAGATCAACTCGCTATAATTCAAAGAATCTGAGAGATAGTCCACAGTTTCCATGGCCACCTTGGCGACGGAAATAGGACAGTCGGTAGCGTCGAATAACTTCACAATAGACGGAATAACTAAATGCATGTAATCATCCAAATTATCTTCAAACTTCTGCAAAGCGAACAGCAATTTTTCTGTCACCATTCTGTTTTTACTGGTGTCGTGGGCTAGGACGCGTAGTATCTGCGGCATCAGTTGAGGCAGATACACCTTGAATTCCGATCCGAGAGCCACCGCGATATGTTCCACCAGTAAAATTAAGGTGGGCTGCAGCGGACTGTTGGGCGTCCAGAACTCTTTGATGAGATCGAAAATCTTGTCCAGATAGTTACGAATGTGTTGCTTCACGATCGCGATCAGCCTCGCGAGCTGAGTGAAGAGGAACTCTCGGAAATTGGTGTCGGAGGCGCGAGCCGCGTACAGTAGGCTCGGCGTCACCCGGGATATGTATGGTACACACTTGATGCCTAAAGATTCGAAGATGAAGGTCACTGCTTGGACGACGCTAGTGTGGTGCTGCTGCAGCGTGGGGTCTCGCAGGATCCTCATCAGTGTCGAGATCACGATGGCTGGGTAGTACTCGTCGAGTACTGGTGAAGACATATTCACCAGCATCTCACTTGTGGTCATATCGAAATTGTTTTCATCCGCTTTGCTATCGGCGACAGGCACTAGACTGGAATCTGGCTTTCCGTTGATCAGTCCTCTCGTCAATTTATGCTTGTATGGGTCCAACGCGCCCAGCAGACCGAGAACGCGAATAGTTTCCCTCCTATCTTTAGGTTGCTGTTCGGTTTTCAAAAAGTTAAGCAGCACGTCCATGAGAGTAGGATACTGGGTATAAGGGGTGACAACGTAGCCTGTCGCGCTTATCAATTGTCCGAAAGCCCACAGGGCGATGCTTCTCTTATCGGTGGCGCTAGCGTCCAATAACAGCTCCAAAAGTATGGACAAGATTTCCGGTAGGCATTTCTTGAGGGCGCTGTTGTCGCCGTTGACGTCGGCCAAATTTCCGATAGCCCTTAGCACGCTGATCACGACGCCAGGGTTAGCTTCTGATTCCTTCAATTTCGGCACAAGAACATTGAGAATTGTTTCCATGTAGGGTCGTACGAGCCGCGGGGCGTGCCTTATTAGATTGTCCAACATTTTTGCCGCCTGTTCTTTGTTTCGACTCATTCCCGAGTGTTCTAGTTCAGTCAGAAACTGTATCAAGGTTTTCCTGAGCCCCGGCATGACATACGCCGGGTTGACTGTGCTGAGCCGACCTACGGAGCAGATAGCTAACTCGCGTATTTCCAAATGCTCATCATTCATAGCAATAAATAAAAAGCTCAAATTTTCTATTTGTGCCAAATGAGAGTCAAAAATTTCATTGAGAGATTCAAGTACCCAGTAGCGCACTTCATACTCTGGGTCAGTCACTGACACCACTAATAGTTTCCCCACAACTTCAGCAGTCAGGATGGTGAGAGTTTTAGAGGGAGTCTTCATTGTCCTCACAGTGGCATCTGCTAAAAGTTTAGCAGCAGTTTTGACAGCTTCTAGTCTAATCTCCTGCTGATCACTTTGGAGGAAGTGATCGGCGCATCGCCTTACGAACGTTAGTAAACTGTGATTGCCTTCAAATTGAAATGTCCCAAGGGTTCTCAGAGCCAAGACAATGCTGGCTGTGTCTTGCGGCTCACTGACTATATTGATATTACTCATTTGCTGCTCTAAACTTCTCGGCATACCTGGGTGCAAGAAGGGTTTATTCCTTAACACCAAGGAGAGCATATTAAGTAACCCTTCTGATATCTCTCCCCTTAGGACTGGTAGATGCTCGCTCAACTCTTTCAAGCAAATAGTCAAAGACGGGCTAAGACCAGTAGCAAACATGGCGTCTAACAACTCCCTGATATCATTTACTACCAGATCTTTGACGGCACTGCCCAGCAGAGCAATGCAAGCGAAGATGGATGGATCAATGTACACTCTTTTCTTGCTCTGTGTATCTCTCACTGGCAGTGCTTGTTTGATAACATCCATTATCCTGGGAATGTAGCTTTTGATTTCATTGTCAATGGAAGCAGCAACCAGGCCAATGGTGGTAAAGGCCATGTTGCGGTCTCGCTCACGGCTGCGCACCGACGACAGGAGGTAATTCATAGTAGAGCTGATATATTTCTTGAGGAAATATTCCTTGTTGAATGCAGCCAGCCGCGGGATTATTATGAGAAGAACTTGAGGCACCCCTTGGGCTTTTAACATTCGCTGCGCCATGACATCTGCAACATATTTTTTTTTTAAATACTGACGGTTGAAAGGAGAAATTGGTTAAGCAACATTTTTTGTGAATTTTTTTTAACATAGATCAAACAACAGAGAAAAATTCACTGATTCCGAACATGTACATAACTCAATATCTTAAAAAAATGTCTCTTAGTCAATTTCTCCTTTCAAACGTTGATATGTACAATTAATATGATTATGAAATAAAGATTTGAAAAATTATATTTTGTTAGTAAAATGCCTAAATTGAATGAGGAAAAGTTTTAAGTGTAAAAATCTTACCATGACAAATCTTTTCAAATTTTTCAGTCAACAATGTCCTGCATACAGCTGACTCATAAATAGAAACAGGGTATGTCACATTTTCCGTTTTAAACCCATCACATAGATATCCTCTCTTCACAGATGGACTGTGCAGTTTTGTACTTATAAAAATGATATCATCAGACATAGCAATATCCTTTTGTGTGTCTAGACTCTGCATAAGAGTTGTATATTTTTTTTCCCAAGCCGCATTAGAACACCGGAGCAATTCATTTAAGATAAGCAGTCCCCCATGCACTCTGTCTTCTTTGGTGATGCCTTTTTCTTTGGTTGGTATGTCTTCAAAAGACAGCATAGCTTCTTCATAGCACTGCATATACCACTGGGGCTTTGCTGTTGATTGCTTGGCTGTTTCTCTCTGTGTTGTTACTACAAAACCAGCTCTTAGGGCTTTTGCAGCAGCTTCCCGGATTTGAGGTTTAGGGTCTTTCAATGCTATTAGTATGTGATCAAAAAACCCTGATACTTGTTGATAGAAGTAGGTAGGCATAGCAATAGCCATTTCCTTTAGAAGCAGTACTGCAGAGTGGCGTCTTCCTTCATTCCTTTCTTCCGAGAGCCATTCAAATGCCCTTTTGACCTCAAAGTCGACATACTCGGCTCTCTTGACTCCAGACACTGTAGCCAGCCTGCCAACAGTCTTAGCTGCTAGTTCCATCACACCCACATCAGATGACGGCAGTAGATTCCGAAGGTAATTGGCAAACCTGGTTATGCGCGTTTTTGTTGTATCACAGTCACCTCCAATAAGACACACTGAAATGTAAAGTCAAAGTAATGGAGTTTGTCTCTTTGAAAGGCATTCTGTACAACTATGGCTTATAGTTAATACCACTTACTTATCCTTACTAGTATATGGGTGAATACCAAAAAGTTGCACACCGATAAAGCTGCATTAGCAGGTAGTTATAATTTCCATTAACTTTTTCCATTGTGACACGAAAATTATCCATACAAATGTATGATTAATCGTGCTAATGCAGCTTTAACGGTGTGCAACTTTTTGGTCTTCACCCATATATTCCTGCTGAAGGGCTACAGACATCATCATCAGCATACAAAATAATTTGAATTCCTCATATTTAAGGATATAGATAATGTTTAGCAGGGCTTTTAGGGCAAGGGTTAAAGGTCATTATTTAAATTTACAATGTGCTATAAAATAAATGTTAGGTCCAAATCTCACAGTCACAGCTGATATTAATACAAACATCTTTATTCAAAGATCGGCAAGACAAACTAAAATGCGTCACTCGTTACATTTGGAAATTAAAAAAGTACTTAGATTATAACCAAAGTAAAAGCATATGGATTTAAAAAATCAGTTTACATTTCGACCCTTTTTATTTTTATCTTTAGCATTTTACTGTTCTGTGTGGTCTTCAAAACATCCTAATAAATACTAAAGGTGAATACGCACCGATGGCGAGCACCCCCCCTTTCTTTTCGTGCACATCGCTGCTGGAAACCATCTCGAAGATTTGGTGATTGAATTCATCCAGGAACTGTGTTAGCTCATCTTGGGGCACTTCACGCAGCTCTGTTTTCGCATAGTGGTACAGCTCCCGCGCTGTCTTTATCTGCAAGTCTACATTGCGAGACTTCAGTCCCGCAACGAACTGGACCACTTGGTTAGACATGGTTGAGAAGAGTATATGCACGCGGTTACATCACAGATTAGCTTAGTCCATTATGTAGATGCACCAATCCATCCACTCCTGGATTAATTTACTGCCTAATCAATTCTAAACAAAATAAAAATAAACTCTGAATATTTCGGCCGTATTTTTGACAGTGTCTGTCTGTGACAGTCTGTGTCTCTGAAATGACAAGTAAAGCAAAGCTCATAGAAAAAAAAATTGGCTAGTGTTGTACTTGAATCATGTCGTCGTTAAAATAAATTCGTTCACATGCGATGCGAACCGATTATCGATTGTTGATGCTGTCAGTTCATATCATAGACTAGTAGTGTTCCGTCATAAAAAAAATCTATGGTTACATGGCCGATATTTCATTTCATTCATTTGTAGCTTCCTTTTCTGTCGTATAAATGATTATCTATATACGGGTGGTCGTCGTTGAAGATTTTCGTATAAATTGTTAAATGAAGGTGCTATAAGCGTTGATTTTATGAAAAAGCTGTAGGTTATAAATTGTTAAATAATGATCTTACTCGAGATCAATAATAGAATTATAGAAGATACGCTAACAGTAAAATATAAAAATGCACTGGCGCGGTGAGTACGTTACGCTTAGAAAGTAGCTGTTTTTGTAATCGTGATGTGTTTTTGTGCAGTGTTTGTGCGTGTGCATAAATTTAGTATGGTATTGTGATTCGGGCCCCACTTTCTAACCGGGAGTTGACCGCTATTATAACCCCTTTCCGGGAGTAAGTTGTACTTGACAAGTGTCAAATTCCTGGGGTGGGCCCACGTTGGCCGTCGTGTATCAGGAGCAATGGTATCTACTGCAATACTGTGGTGTCCTGTCCTGGAGTGAAGTGATTCGGCGCGCCGTCACCGCCTATCGCAGTGTGGATGAGTCATTCTCTCAGTACCTACCTACTGGCGGCGCGCGGATATGATCATCAAGTGTTTTGGATGCCACTGAACCCTTAGTAAACAATGCAATGCACTCGATATTCGAGACTGATATGCTTGCTTGCCACAATGAATTGACTTTATCTGCCTCACAGGATGTGGCCCTGACCAATTTTAATAGTTTTATTTTATTTCAGCTTAAAGCCAGAATCTATAGATGTAACGGTCGCAGATTTTGATGGAGTGCTTTTTCATATATCCAATGTAAATGGAGACAAAACCAAAGTTAGGGTATGTGTACATTATAAATACTTATTTAGATACCTATTGAAATCTAATTCCATTCACAATTAGATCTGGTACAGTCTACTACAAAAAGATCAATATATGGCTAAAGTTACAAAATTATAAATGAAACTTTATTGACTTGACATTAAGATTATATATACTTTTGTAACTTTGGTCATATCAATGTCTTTGGAGTTGACTGGACAAAGTTATGACTCAATAGTGTCAGGATATGATAAGCTTCTTACCAAAAGTAACCTACACATAAATATAAATTGGGTTTTCATTTAAAATTAGATATAAGAATATAGGAAATCTCTAGATGTTAGTACCAACAATTTGGCATCAAATCCAACCAACATAATGTTTACTGTGAGAATGTTGTCATCATCATCCCAGCCTATATACGTCCCACTGCTGGGCTCAGGCCTCCTCTCAGAACAAGAGGGCTGAGGGCTGGGTGAGAATGTTGTACCCGAATAAAAATTAGCCTCTGTACATCCTAAATAATCCACACAATGTTTTGCCAAGTTTCATCAAGACTGGTTCAGTAATTGCTGTGGAAAGATTACAAATGGACAAACAGACTTCACACTTGGTCATGATAATGGCATGCTGTTATTGCCAGCAGGTATAATCTATGAAAATAAGTTTTTGGTAAAAAAAAAACATTTTTAATACAAGCTTTTTTCTGACTACTTTTTGTTGTCTGTACTTGCATTGTCACCCAAAGTACATTTGCATACAAAATTTCAAGTTGATGCCATTAACCGTTGAAGAGTTCCGTCCAGCAAAGATGATCCTAGCCAGACTACCAGGATGTCACTACCAGATTATTGTATTGTCATACAATTGACATAAGTATGCCAAATTTTAAAACTATCCGACTACTAGAAGTGGGTCAAATTTAACTTGCAAGATTTGACCTGCACATACATAGATACATACAAGATACATTCAGTCAAAGTCGAATATCTTTATTCAATTTAGGCTAAAACAAGCACTTATGAATGTCAAAATTGCAATTGCAAGTTAAATACAAACTTAAAAAAAAACTGTGCTAATTTTGACAAATTCATTTTTAATGCAACTCCTGTAATAGGTATCAAGATAAATCTGCCAAATTTCAAGTGACTGTCATAAGTGATGTAGCATGAGTGTTTTCTGTCAGTCAGTCATAGTACTATACAAATTCGTAGAATTCATAGATATAGGTGAACTATGAATGAAAATTTAGACTTGGTTTTGCTTGCAACTTTGTCCTGAAAGAATTCATTTATCACACACTTATGGGAACTATACAGTTTTGCAGGATAAAAACTATCCCATTACAATATAGCTATAACTAGCAGCTAGACCTAGCACTTATTACCAAATTAATAGTTAAATTGTTTAATTCTGTTCTCAGGTTAGTATATCACTGAAGTTCTACAAGCAGTTAGAGGAACATGGGGCAGATGAACTCCTGAAAAGAGTTTACGGACCTCTCCTCACAGAGCCCGAGTCAGGTACAAGCTCCTATTATGAATCTACAACAACTTTTGCAATAGACATCAATCATACATTCTTTGTGTTGTGTTGTTGCTATATACTAGTTTGCTAGCTTCTCGTATCAGAGGTAGTTGCACTCTGATTTACTTAATGTCATACTTTAGCTTTAGTACATAGGTCCCTAGTGGGCATTGGAGCATTTTGTGGGGGCAGTAGCATCCAAAGGCAATTTGGTATTGTGTGATATTAGACAGCCATATAAAATTTGGTATAATCAGTCACTATTATGTAAAGGGGTTTTCAAATTTTTTGTAAAGGAGCAGTAGTCCATAAAAGGTTGGGGACCACTCTAGCATCTTCAATTCCATGCATTCAGGCCTGGACTAATGATTTTGCGACCGGAAGAGTTTTATAATGTGAATTTTAATTAGCAATCCATTTTGATTATATGTATTGTATAATTGCCAAATGCTTTTAACAAAAACTGATTCTCCCTTGTGTCAATAAAAGTGCTATGGGATCATCAGTAGTATCAATAGAGGCATACACAATTTAATTTTAGAAAGTGAATTATATAAGTGAGCATGTGAAGTAGTTCTTATGTCAGCATTATATCACACACAATAATTCTTCATTACCAGTTGCCTGTTTGCATGTGCTTTAAGGAAGCAACTATTCTGTTTTAAAATAATTTTCCTTAAATCCAATTAGAAACTAAGGATAATTAAATTCCGTCAAATCAATTAAAACTAAAATAAATGGTTCAATATAATATGCAATATATCCTGTTTGTGAATCATGCAAGTGCATGAATAATATAAAAATGTAAAAAGTAAATGTATTTATGTAGCAAAAACGCTGGTGATAAGATTAAACTTATTGTTGCTCATAGACATTAACATTGATAAGATTAATAACATATCTGTTAGTTTTGGTTATTTTTTACCAAGTTTCCATAATATACTATCTAAATTTCGTTAATAAATTGCTAGCAGCACATGCATTCAGAGTAATTCACTGTTAATGCTTTAAACCATTGTTGATAATATAGATAAAACTTAGTCTGTATTTTCAACACCTTTTTATTATTCAATTTTATGTGTATCCAATGACAATGCAACAAAAACCAGCCATTTCAAATATATATATTTTTCCTAGAACTTATTAAAATTCATAATAAAACAAACCAGGTTTAATATTGTGAATTTTATAAAAAAAAAAACAATTAAAATTGTCTTAAGTCTTAAACAATGTAGACTAAAAACATGCATCAAGGCCACCTTTTATTGAACTAGCCACCGCCCATTGTGAACCTTAATTACTTAATTCATCACAAGACATCATTAATTAAAACTCTCAACTTATTGTGTTTATGTGATGAAGCGAAAATTTACTGCCTTAATTGACTAATTCCATTTATCGATCCTATTGCCGTAGTTTACTTACCTTCGCGAGGCGAGGCCACAGTGGCGGCGCCCTTAAACATTCATCAACCATCTACGCCTATACTGAGGCCTGTAGCTATGTTTGTAACTTGTTCTATCGTAAATAAGATCCAGATATCTATTTGACTAGCTGGCTTAATGAGACACGCAAGTTGACGCTGTTTAGTTAAGGTACGAATCGATTGGTCGAAAAAGATATCAATACACTGTAAGCCGCAAAGACCATTCATTGATCTAGATCAGTGCCTAGAAAAATGTACCGCAAGACACTTGGCAGATAGTAATTTATTCAAAACAGATACAAATGTCTTACCTAACTATTAAAGCTAGCCGAGCCAAGTAAAAAAAAAAATGAAATTCATATGCTAAAGATAAAAGGTAAGAATTACATGGGTTAAATTAACGCATTCACTGCCACCTGACTTCCACAGGTGCCACCGACGCACATGTGCGTTCAAGATGTATGAATAATTATGACAGCGGCACTGGGTGAAGTTCCGAAAACGAATATATGCGTCGGTGGCAGTGAATGCGTGAAGTAAAAACGAAATAGATACTTCACGTATATTGACTTGGTATATAGAAAAGGCTAGCTTAAATTGTTTTTGAAACTTACAGCCACTAATGTCGAAACATCAATTTGTTTAAATTGTGCCACTGCAGGCTTTTTTGGTATTAAATGCATGAGAAAAACTGTTGCAGATTTTTTAAACCTAACCGTGCTAGTCACTAGTGCGGGCCGTGTAATTCAACCGTGCGTTATTCTAACATTTAGTTCTTTGACACCCCTTCTGCTGTGCCCGTTGGAAGGAAGACAAATCCTGAATAGCTTTTCTCAATTTGTCCAGGTTACAATGTGTCCGTCCTCCTGGATCTGGAGAACATTCCGGAGGACTGGGAGGAGACGGTGAAGAAGGTGGGCCTGCTGAAGCGGAACTGCTTCGCTTCCGTGTTCGAGCGCTACTTCCGTCTGCAGGAGGACGGGGATGTGGCCCAGAAGAGAGCAGTCATCAACTACCGGCAGGATGAGACTTTGTAACTGTCTTATCTTATATCTTTAAACGAGGAATGCTTGTTTAGTTCTATGTTTATTTACTTTACGTTTCACTTTTATTGCTCATTTAAATTCTATATCTTCTCCACAAAAACCATGATTTAACAACAGAGAGTTTTGATTAAAGCTCAGGTACTCATTTTTTATCTACACAACTTCCATAAATAAAAAGTATGGCCTGTTCTTGCCTGTGACTTGGTCTGTATAATTTTTCTAATTGCTAAGCCGTCGAAACAGCAACTTTCTGATCAAAAGTTATGTATGAGAGTAAAATATAAAGAATACCATTTTTATTAAATCTAAAATCGACGCCATTGTACCTAAGAACTAATTTCGCTATCTCTCATAGTTCCTGACTTCTCCCTACTGACCCATTTGGATTGATCACCCTGTATAATACTATTTATTAGTAGAAAGGATTAAAGTGGTAGGAGAAAACAGACTGGCTAAAATTTTGCATATTTGTTACTAATGTAGAGCCAAATCATCTATAAAAATTACGATCCCAAAAAACTTAACTTTTAGGTCGCATAGACAGATAAAACAGTTCTGCAAGATATAGGTCGCAGAGTAGCGAGGTTTGTTAATTTGTTAAAGGTGCTTGCTGTTTCGTTATAAATAACTGATAGTAACAATTCCGTTCCATTTGGGTCTCTGGTGGCTGTGCCGCCGGCCACTTCCGTTAATTAATCAATTCGCTATAATCGGCGGAACAATCTCTGTTTTTATTTTGAAGCTAATAAAGCTTAATACAATGTAATACCTTATTTACAATCCGGTTTACGAAATTCTTGAAAAAAAAATAGTTCCTTCTGAGTCCTGACTTTTTTTTTAAACAAATGTAGTGCTCAAGACCTAGACGAGGGACTAGAGAGTCACGAGAGATTAGCCGAAATAAATTATTAAGAAAGGGTTTTTGAAATTCCCGCAATGTATGGATTTAGCTATAATTTTTTTGAATTTTCCTACGAGGGTGAAGAAGCCGCGGGCTTATGCTACCTAAACGCTCTCTGTGTATGATTGTATTGTGTCAGGTACGTGGAGGCGCAGGAGGATCGCGTGACGGTTGTGTTCTCGACGGTGTTCCGGCACGAGGACGACATGGTCATCGGGAAAGTCTTCATGCAGGAGCTCAAGGAGGGCCGGAGAGCCTCGCACACCGCGCCACAGGTACACAGACACAACTTTATCAGACTTGTAGTAAACATTGTCGTTAATAAACCAGCGTTATACAGCCAAACTACGAACAGTGGTAAGTAGCTGACAAACTGTACTTTGATTTTGATCACATAAGATCTTTAGAGTGCGCTACCGTTGAGATAAAACGAAGCGGCGAGGGCCAGAATTTCATATGTCAAAAAAAATCATGCAGCTCGGTTTGTAATCTCTACATCTCTGTAAAAAAGTGTATTGTTTTTTTTGGACAGTCGCTAGTGTTGTAATTACAGATCACTGCTAGATTTTGAAATTTTATAATTTAGAAGTTTCAATCAATCAAATCATTTATTGCATTGTAATGTTGTTACACTTGATGTTTATTTCTATCTCGATTTTAGTAAAATAAGGATATGATGTTGCGCAAATGTATTTTGAACTTTATTTTGTTTATTTCAGGTGCTATTTTCACATAAGGAACCGCCACTAGAGCTCATGGACACCGAGGCGAAAGTAGGGGACAATATCAGTTATGTTACATTTGGTGAGTATCTAATCTGTTATACATTTTTAGGTAAAAAAAAATAACACAATCTTTTTGCTAACATTACTTACTTGATTATTGCTTTGTCGCCAGAGCTCAGCAGGGCTACTACGAAACCCGAAACTCGAAGTTCGTCTCGTGTGGTCCCTCTGACACTATTTAATACGCGAGCGAGAGAGACGGTACGATACGAACTTCGAGTTTCGTGTTTCGGAGTAGGCCTTCTGTACAATACATGTACCAGAGTTCCAGTAAATCTGACCACAAGAAGGGGTTCAGGTCAAACCAAGATTACTTAATTTAAACTTAAGTTTAAAAATTGATAATTTTAAAACAAACCCAAAAAAATGTAACTTTAAATTAGAATATTTTTAAATAATATTGTAACTATGTATTGGCATGAATTTTAAGTAAGTTTGAATGTACCTTTCAATCTATGTACTGTAAATATCGGTGAGATATGAAATTACGTTCACGGTTCGTTTATTTTGCGCAACAAATCAGTTACTTGACTCGCTCTACTAACGCTGATCAATGTCTAATTTGAATAAATCAATAATTCTCAATATCACACTGCAGAATCGGTTCAAATGAAACCTAGTGGTGCTTTTAAGCCCAAACGTCAATAAAGAGAAGATGGCAAGCAAACATTTGGAAGCCCCATTTTTTTTTCACCGGGATCCTGGGTTACTTAGCTATGCCACTGTCCCCCACTATACCTTATTTAGTACTTTTCACCGCTTCTGTGCCAGGGCTACCTATACCAAAAGACTCTGGTGTTACCAAATGCAAAAACAAACTATCCTCAAAATTCATACTTTTATCGAGCTGCAATAATTTTTTGCTGACCATAAACTGCACTCCGCCTTCTGGATATGTAAAGAATATCGAAAATACAAACTGAGACATGGAATGAATTTGGAGTTGAAATAAAAAATACAAAAATACTCCAAAAAACCAATCATAATTTGATTGCTTAGTAGAGACATCTTTTGTCTGGGTGAGTGGTTAGTTCCAAAAGAATGTGACACGTCTCTCGATGAAAGCGAAACATAGATGTCGCTAGTGCTGCTGCTTAAGTAGCGTAGTGGAAAAAAGCAACCTGAGATATGTGTGCATAGGAGAAATTCGTGTCTAGACTCCTGTCCAGCGGTGGTGTAGGGGTTATAGCACGCAGCACGGATTTCTGAGGACCTGGGTTTTCTGGTTTTTCTGTGCATCCATGTCTCAGTTTGTATTTTCGATATGGTTTCACGGGATACCCGTAAAATTAACGAATTTGGAGTTGAATTAAAAAATACAAAAAGATTCCAAAAAACCAATGGTAAGGAATGTCAACTTTTACGGAAATTTTTGAGGAAAACAATGATTTTGTGTGCAGTGCTGTTCCCGCGGCACACGACGGGCGCGGCGCGCGCCAACACGATCGACCTGCTGCACATGTTCCGCGACTACCTGCACTACCACATCAAGTGCAGCAAGGTCTACGTGCACTCGCGCATGCGCGCCAAGGCCGGCGACCTGCTCAAGGTGCTCAACCGGGCGCGCCCGCAGCCCCGGAACCCCGCCGAGCGGAAGACCATCACGTGAGTACAGTACACTCGCGCATGCGCGCCAAGGCCGGCGACCTGCTCAAGGTGCTCAACCGGCGCGCCGCAGCCCTGGAACCCCGCCGAGCGGAAGACCATCACGTGATAGTGGGAGTCATGTGACACAGGAACAAATTGCTCATAGTAATCAAAAGATAGTAAAAATTGGTGTCACGTGTTATATAAATGGCTTCTAATGGGTATCGAGTATTTTGCGTTAATCAGTGTGGATGGGGGAAGGGGGCAGAAGAAGCATAGGGGCGAAGCTCGGCGCCTCAAGATAGGTCAGTTGGAGTGCGCGCAAAAAAAATTGAAGAACACTTCAAGGTCACGACATCCTACTGACTGCGCCAGTCCAAAAGCAAAAAAATTGGGAGATTCAAAAGGATCTGTGATTATGAATTCGATCATTGCTTGTGCCAATCCAATATTCATAGATACTCATATAAATTGTACAAATAGCGCTTATATTATTTCAGGGGAAGAACATTCATAAGGCGAGATTGAGTGTTGCGGTCTGGCGGATCGTAGGTGCCGCCGCCGCGCCGCCCGTTAGCCTTATTTATTACCCACACCGGCGGACACCTACCCAGCGGAGCAGCGGACGCGGAACCATGACGAAGGGACTCCGACAATGTGCGTATTTCTTAAGTTTAATATCTATGCCATAACAAACTTCACATATTCTTTGGTATCTGTTTATCTTAGTCGAGTGCCACTCGGTCACAAATTTGCTTACGAATTCATAATGTTTAAATAAACAAACAGAATGCCAAATATTTACAAAAAATGCTCAATATTGTACCGACTGTCGACGATGTTTACAAGCGATGATGAAATGTGCACATTGTTTTTATAAATATTTATTGTCAACTCTTCATGCCTAGCGTAAAGTCAATAAATAATGTTGCTGTAGTACTTGTTGATTACAAAATTATGCTTTATTATATGAGAGTTCTATTTACGGCGACGGCCCTGCGGCCCTTCTCGTAGCTTACGTAATTTTGTTGATATAAGTAATCCGATTACCAATCCTCATGTAGGGTATAATGTAATATAAACTTAGCCTATTATTGTTTCGGTTAACAAAGATGTAAAAATGTATATCTCCGGATTATCGAGACAGGTAACATGCACAAACTCGTACGAATTACTCACTATTAACTTTATAACGATACCCTCTTGTCTAGTTTGATAATGCTGTCTTCGCAATATACGAACAATAATTATTTAAATAAAGTTACTCTCTTACGTTGTTAGGTAGGCCCGATTCAATTATAATCTAAGTGAAAGTGTATAGTATTTGCCAATAGATCGTACCACAGCCGCGGACTCTGCGGCAGGCGCCCGCGAACGTTTTGCACGGGAGCTTTGGTTTCGGTTCAGTAGAGTCGCTAGGTTAGATCGCGGTACACTGTATCCAACATTTAAATGCAATTCAAACTCCTATCCCAATTTTGCATTTATTAAACTGGTAACAATTCTTATCAAAAATTATTTTCTAAAAGTTATGATTAAAATAATAAGTATTCTTCGACTTTTAGTATAGTTCATGAGAAATAGAAAAATGGCACAGTTATTGTGTTAGACCACTTTTGCACCAAGTAAATTGCTCAAAATGAACACCAAGGAGCCATAGCATTAGTGAAGATTTCAGATTAAACATTTAGCCATTATTTATGAACATAATGCATTTTAAAAAGTCACCATTCGGTAATTAAGTTACGTCGCGCTGTTTACTTTGTCATATTGTGAATCTGAACTTTCAAGTTACGCGCACTTAAAGAGCCACCTAATACAACGCAATAATAATATTATTCGGTGGCGTAGATATTCAGATTTGCAATAGCATCTTAGTTTGCAATGAGTGCAGTATGTAGGCGGAATGAAGTACGTAATATAAGAAGAGATTGTGGCAAAGTATCGAGTCATGGACTGAGAGTTATTTAGGCTACGAGTATCATAAATGGTTGGTTTGAAAGTCGATGGGGTTTAAAATAATGTAAAACACTAAGTCATAATTAAATTGCATGGGTTGATATCATAACGTGACATGAAATATTAACAATTGACAGATTCTATAGATAATGCGGCAAGTAGTCGAGTATGAATGGAATGTAATACATTAAAGCGTGTAGACACAATTTAAATAAAAAAAATTGTAGCTAACTTGAATTATATGTAATTTTCTTTGCAAGATGTATTATTTATGTATTATAAAGTGTAAGTTAAATATGTTGCTTTAAAGTTATAGCTTACAATTTGATCATTGTTTCTTTTTCTGTCAGTCTTAACGCCAGATTATGTAAACTGCAGACTATGGAAGATATTTGTGAATATGTAATTATTCTTGTGATTTAAAATCCGTTTATACTGTATTTTTTATTTTCTAGATTAAAGAAAACATCTTACTGCAATTATTTACCTTTTTCATTTTACTTAAGATCTAATAAATAATTATCAGACGGTAATGTTCATACTTTTATCCTGCCCTCATGTAACTAGGGAATAAATCATGATGTCACTAAAAAGCATGCGTTAATCTTTACTCCTACATATTTCATTTAATACGTTGACTGCTAGTTCACATTGCCTCATTATTCTTCCATTGCCACCCTACAAAATTAATATAATTAATTGGGCTAGGAGCCTTCTATCGGCAACCAAGTTAAAATATCGTGAATGATAATGCTGGGCCCCTTGGATGATGCTCATAGCATTCAACGTGTTAAGTATGAGTCAATCACAATGGTCACAAAAAAAAATGGTTTGTACAGCGCCCATGACGAATCTTAAATTCAATCGTCTTTAGGCCTTTTTAGATCTCATTTTTATTTTTACGGGCAGACTAAGAAAGAGCATTTTCTTTCACATAATCGAGTCAATGGACCAGAACGGACAATGTGAAACGTTTCAGCATACTCGTGATTCATTATTGACTTGCTCCAATATTGAATGGGATAATATGAAAACACTCTAACGGCCACTTGCTGGTAAAAAACAATAAAATAGATTTGATAGTTAAACCTAGTTCATGCTTCACAGTTTGATATACATTTTCATACTATAAACTGACCGTAACGCTTTATAGAAATTGTTTTTTTCAGCAAGTGGTCTATGACATTGCAATGCTTACTCTTACTACCAAATGAAATAACTTCTTCTAAAAAAATTTTTTTAATACAAACTTTTTGTTGGCTGCGATTGCATTATCAATATGGGTGATAGATATAACCAACCTGCCGCTGGAAGTCGATCATAATTAACATGCAAGATTAAAGATTTGAAACAAACAAATATACGAGGTGAAGCTAATAAAAGACTTACAAAAAATCTTGCATTAAAAATGCGGTAATGAACGCCAAGTCGCTAAAAATATGACATCAATCATCTATATTTTAATTATCATAATCAACATACTAGGCTCTATATTTCTAATGCATGGGCTCTAATATCTATACACTAAATAAACCAGATAATAATAAATGATTTTATTTTAGTTTAGTAGAATATTATGCTACATTTAAATCAGTGGCATACATTGCCTAGCTTTTCACTCTTAAAACACGATGTGCGAGCTTGACTTGTAGTTCTAGCCTGAGACTGACTGACTGACCTGACCTGAGACAGACTTCTAGACTGCCTACAGCCCAATACTCAAGGTCCAGCTCACATGCGCATCTGATAGTAATATCTTGCCTCTTTTATAAAGCATCGCTGTATAAGACATACTATTTGCCCCTAAACTTGCTTGCTTGATCATAACTTGCTTAAAAGTATTTTACAATGTCTTAAAATTCGGGCATCATCATGCTAGAAGAATTTCGGAAAATGACCCGCCATTACTAATCCTTATTGCTCGTTCAAGTGTTCATACGCTGATACACACGATTTGCAAGCGTGTCGACAGTATAGTGAAGACATAGACAGTGTCAGTGTAGTGGGCTGAGAATTCGACTTTAGTGGCAGGTCATTATGCGAAATACTGCTTGCTCGCTAACCACAGTTTTCAATACAGGTATTAGAAATCCATTTTGTTATTAGAAGGCGTGGGTGACGGCTCCGTCGGTGACTTAGGTCCCAACTTGGAGAGGTGGCTCACTTTGGTTGCGAATTTCACGAAACTCATCCCGGAAACTTGTGGCTCCGGTTTCTGGCCAGTTTCTTGAAAAGGCGCTTCCAGAGAGCCTGTGTAAAGAAAAAACAAGGTAAAACTTGGGGCTACGTGCGGCATTAGTATACATTCTTCTACGCGGACGGTGTCGCGGGCAACAGCTAGTTCTTACACAAAATCATGACACGCAAACAATGAATATGAGCAAATAAATATCGAAACATAAATATCAAACGTGAACGACTGAACGTTACCTGAGACCTTACTGTCTAACACACTTGGAACACAATCGTTTTCACCTTTTCTTTCGGTCACACGGCATGCATAAGACGAGGGTAGAAAGAGATGGCGAATGCGATCGCAAATGTTAGCGCGTTAAACAGAGTTTAGACTTGCAAGAAAAATCGTGCAAGTTGCATTACATTGCGGCGATTGATTGACCACTGGAAACTCGCTGGCTTTACGGCCTCGCAAAGTAATGCAACTTGCACGATTTTCTTGCAAGTCTAAACTCGGCTTTAGATAACACAGCCTCTGCTCTATAAAGCAGAGTTTAGACTTGCAAGTTGCATTACATTGCGACGCTCGATTGAGGTTACAAAATCGTTGGCTTTACAGCCTCGCAATGTAATGCAACTTGCATGATTTTTCTTGCAAGTCTAAACTCTGCTTTATAGAGCAGAGACCGTATTGTCTAAAGATACTCTTCTTTCTGCCACACGGCATAAGACGAGGGTAGAAAGAGATGGCGAATGCAATCGCAGATGTAAGCGCGTTAAACAGAGTTTAGACTTGAAAGAAAAATCGTGCAAGTTGCATTACATTGCGGCACTCGATTGACCACACTCGTTGGCTTTACTTTACGGCCTCGCAATGTAATGCAACTTGCACGATTTTTCTTGCAAGTCTAAACTCGGCTTTAGACAACACGGGCTCTGCTCTATAAAGCAGAGTTTAGACTTAGTTTAGACTTCCTGTCCCGAATCGGCCTATTTAGTCACGAGCGCAAGTGTCGTCGCGATGCTACTTAGATCATCTGCAAAAGATGTCAGGGCCTATTATAGACTTGCAAGAAAAATCGTGCAAGTTGAATTACATTGACATGACGACCAGATGGCCTAGTTAGAGAACCTGACTACTAAGCTTGAGGTCCCGGGTTTGATTCCCGTGTGGGGGCAGATATTTGTATGAAAAATACGAATGTTTGTTCTCGGGTGTTGGGTGTTTAATATGTATTTAAGTATGTACCTATCTATATAATTATATTTATCCGTTGCTTACCCATACCACAAGCTTTGCTAAGCTTACTTTGGGACTAGGTCAATTGGTGTGAATTGTCCCGTGATATTTATTTATTTATTTATTATGTATTGCGATTGCGACGCTCGATTGACCACTACAAACTGGCTCTACGGCCTCGCAATGTAATGCAACTTGCACGATTTTTCTTGCAAGTTTAAACTCAGCTTAAAATTTGTGATAAAATTTAAACCTTGTAAACCTTTTCAGAAAAAAATAACTTGCCATTCTAATAATAATAAGTGGATAAAGACTT
Source organism: Choristoneura fumiferana (assembly GCF_025370935.1). Taxonomy (NCBI): domain Eukaryota; kingdom Metazoa; phylum Arthropoda; class Insecta; order Lepidoptera; family Tortricidae; genus Choristoneura; species Choristoneura fumiferana. The sequence goes on from NC_133494.1 coordinate 13,483,940, forward strand.
ACTCTGTTGCGGCGACATAATAGAGCTCTGTTGCGATCCGTTATTTTCCTCCATCGATTTAGTTTTCTCGTGCAGCAGTTCCAAGGCTATAGCATGCAATAAGGTACAGAAGTATCAAAACAACGGTAAGTGATCTTAATTTAATATTTTATCTTATCTCGAGAGGCTTAACAAGTCTGACGCCAGTCAGTGCTAAGATGACAATATGATAGCACTTATGATTATTTGAGCGACCGTTTTCTTATTAGCGGCTGAATGAAATACCTACAATTGATGGGAGCATCACCTCTTATTAACACCTTCCAAAACACTATATCGACGAAAAAAAAGCTGAATATTCACCCCATATTGCCTAACGCAGCGTTAATTTTACGTAAATTTTAGCGGTATTTTAGGTCGCGGGCTACAACTATATTTATACTTTGGGTCGCCAGCCAAAAAGGTTAAGAACCGCTGGTCTAACGTATTTCGTATCACAATCGCTTTCACCTTATCTTGCTGTCAAACTGTATAAGTCGATGACGGCAGAAAGCATCGCAACTGACATTGGCCCAAGCCTTAATGCCGCCATTGAGGGAATAATAATAAAAATTAGAGATGGTGAATGCGATCTAATCGAGAGCATCTGCATGCCAGCGGACAATGGGCGGGGCGTGCGATTTCTCTGTTCATTGCGTGTGCTGTGCTGCCGGATAACCACTTGCAGCGAGAACGCTAACCGCGCAATGCACAGTACACTGCCCGCCACGCTACGTTATCCGCTGGCGTCCAGAGATCTTGATCTGGATTATACTTGATTTGGATAGGTATTTAACTAAAATACTTACACAAAATAAAAATAGAACCTAAAACTAAAACAAATAACATAAAGAGCACCCCTTAGGCAAGGTCCAGAAGATGCTGGCAGCGTTTCCTCTTTGAACAGCTAGGCTAATTCTTTGTCCGAGGAAGCTGCCAGCTCTTCGGTCACCTGTGACGTCTACTAATCTTTTTGAAATTTCTTTATTTTATTTTATGTAGGTAAGTTTGTTAGTTATGTTATGTAAGAGGAGAAATTTAAGTTAAATATTGTATTTTGTTATTTTGTACCGAAATGAATTTTAATAAATCTTTAACTAAATGTAAACAAAACAATGTCAATTGGTGTCTTAAATAATGAAATTCCCCCATTTAAACTATCTAAACATTTACATTTCTGTACTGAAATACACTAGTCTAGTTTGTATTACAATGATAGATAAGTAAAATGTATAAAGACCTTGAATGTCAAATCTAGCAGCTGAAGTTTGTTTACATTTAGTTAATATAGGTACCTATCCAAACCAAGTACAGGTATTGTCTACGTACTTGGAATCATGACCGTTTGATGCTGGGTCCACACGTTTGGTAAGCGCCGACAAACACACAGGACGCACTCATATGTTAGAGTAAGATAGCAATAGCTTTTACTTACTCTAACATATTATGACTGCGTCCTGTGGTTTTGTCGGCGCTTGCCAAACGTGTGGACCCAGCACCACTTCTTTCTGTCACACGGTGTTAGATGAGGGTAGAAAGAGACAGTGGAATGCGACCGCTAGCGCCACGCGTACTATACAGCCTCAGAATCATACCGTCTCCAAGCGACATGGTGTCCATCTTCGCGTCCTGGATACCCTCGAGCTGGTGCCGGAACTTGTTGGTGATCTTGCGTCGCTGGTAGTCCGCCTCGATCTGCTGTTTAGTGCGCGGGATGCGGAAACGGAAGCAGCAGCACACCATCACGACTGTCGAATATTACATACGGGTAAGACTCAGAGGTGACTGAGGACATAGGTTAAGGTATACCGTAGGCGACAGGCTAGCAACCTGTCACTATTGTACCGTTTTTGTCAAATTTAAAACCTAAAATTGCTAAAAGTGGCTACCGAACTCGGTAACCGTCCCTCTCGCTCTCGTATTAAATAGTATAAGTGTCGGAGGGTCCGCACGACACGAACTTCGAGTTTCGAGTTTCGTAGTAGCCCTGCACACTCGGCGTTTAACCACCAAGCAGCCGGTCCACCGCTGGAGGTAGGTATACTTAATACCAGTCAGAGTACATTTCCCCACGTATGAAATACTAATTAATTTGGGAATTAATAATAATAGTACTAATAATTTATTGGATAATAAACCACAAGTGCACTTACAAAGCTGAAATCTTATAGTTGCATGAATTACACATAACAAATGAAAGTAAGGCATTAGATGAAAAGTTTGTTAAAATATAATCAAGGAAGATCTTCTGATGTTCATGCTAGGATAACCTGTGTTGTGTTATGAAGAAATTAATTACCAGAAAGAATTATCTATTCTGTACTAATATTAGTACCTGGGCGACCGAGCTTTGCTCGGGCTAAAACTCCCGGAGATAAGACCAAGCTAGATTGATTTGTCATCCCTGAAAATCCCCACATACCAAATTTCATCGAAATCGTTGGAGCCGTTTCCGAGATACCCAAAATATACGAGTATACACACATATTATACAAGAATTGCTCGTTAGGGTTCCGTTTTTGCCATTTTGGCTCCGGAATCCTAAAAATGGATCGCTTTTCATACAACCTTTATATGGGATATTAATATTGCTTGTCACACGCACCACCGTTGTACAGTCACCAGCACCAGTATCTGACACAACAAGCGTGTATAAATATTGATACGACTATTTCTAGGGCCGGAAGGACGTATCAGATATTTTTGCACGCTACGCTGAGGCAGATATTAATGCCGGAGACTATACTGCAGATAGCAATCGATGTACATGTCTATAGATCGCTACAGTAGGTACGGTTGGTACACATTGTATACCTACGTAGGTTCAACACGCTCACAGGCAAGGGCGCGAACCCCACTAAACATGTTTACAATTTAGCAGTACAGGTCTCCGGCGTGTGGTTTTATGGCTATTTAGATATTCGGCCCGCGCTTAACCAATCAAATTTAAATCTGTGATAAGGGACGAAATTCTATCGTTTTTTATTAGGGTTCCGGAGCCAAAATGGCAAAAACGGAAACCTTATAGTTTCGCCATGTCTGTCTGTCTGTCCGTCTGTCCGCGGCTTTGCTCAGGGACTATCAATGCTAGAAAGCTGTGATTTGGCACGCATATATATGTAAAAAATTGAAAAAATTCAGGATGGTAGTAAGTACGAGTAAGTATATCAAACTTTCAAGGAAAACCTATAACGGTTAAGTTTGCTTGAGAATTATTAGTAGTTTAAGAGTAAATAGCAGCCTAAGGTATAAAATATACCTAAACTATGGAAGATTCCGTATAAAATACGAAATCCTTGGAAAAAAAACACTTAATTTTTCGTAATGGCTAGGGAACCCTATTTCGGGCGTGTCCGACACGCTCTTGGCCGGTTTTAGGCGAGTTGCATTAAATCAACAGGTTGTGGTATTATACAGACGATAGTACAGTCAACTAAGTACCTACAAAGATATAGATAAAACAACTATAAAATGATGTATAGACGACTAATTCTAAGTCCAAAGAGATTTCGAAGAGGTTTATCGATGCCATCGGTGACCGTAGAGCTGGCAGCTACCTCGCTCAAAGAATTAGCCTAGCGATTCAACGAGGAAATGCTGCCAGCATCTTCGGCACAATGCCGCAGGGGCCTTTTTAGGGTTCCGCAGCCAAAATGGCAAAAACGGAACACTTATAGTTTAACACGCTCTTGGCCGGTTTTTTAGAAATAGCTTAGTTTTTAATATAGATTTTAATTTAGTTTGTAATATTTAGTATTATTTCTGCTTTTTGTTTTATTTTTATTTCAATAAAAGTAAATATTTAGTGCATAAAGTCGTGTACATATATTTTTGTAACTTTGGCCGTATCGATATCTTTGTACCTAGTTTGACTGTACATAACCTCCTCCTCCTCATAACAAGAAAAAGTAGGTTCGGTACTATTATTAGTGATTAATTGATTATACCCATATCAGTAGGTACCTGCTGTCTGTGTCAATACCTTTACTTCATTGATTGAAGAAAAATATTCGAAAAGAAAATCAAATTTTAAGATAAGTAATGATAATGAAGTATCTTTTATTAAGTACTATTTTTTTTATTAAAACTTACTTAAAGCGGTGACCACGGCTATACAAATAAATACGATCTGCCACAACCTCAAATCTCCATGAATTTTCCTTTCCAGCCATTCTGGCTCCTCCAGGTTTTTTATAACGTCCATTGCAGAGTCCATTGTAATGCAATATTTTTAATTGATTAAACAAAATAGGACAGCGGTCATCTACACGTCCGCTAAACGGTTCACTCGGAATAAAAACTAATTGTCTCTATTCCTAGGAGTGGTTTAGCCACACCTTGTATTACGCTATCAACCCCTGGCACTCCTGTAAATTAGTTTTGACTTAACACATAGATCAGTTGTATGTAACGCTTGTTCGAATAAAAGTCATCAAATTGAGCCTAGTTTGGTGTTTACTTTATTTTTTATCTATCCACGTTTACCTATTAACAAGAAACCGACAATCAATTTAAAAATTCCCGCTAAACACAAGTGAATAGTGTTGCTATAATCAGTTAAGTAAAGGCTATAATTAGTGAAGTAAAGGTTTGTTTGTGAAGTGTAACTTAATTATTTAATTATATATTACATAGTCCTGCGTTATTATATTATTGATTGATTTGAAATATTATAAATAGCTACGGTATAAACTGCTAGACATACAAAACGGCGTTCGAAAAATGAAAGGATTAGATACTTACAGTTACATTTGAATTAAAAAATTACATTTCAATTAAATCAATTAATTTTGTAAAAATATTCAAAAACTTCGGAAGAAATAGTGGCCAGAACTAATAAAACTATGGTATTTTACTCGAATTTATGAATGAAACTCATATTGGACTGCTGATATTTTTTACACTGGCAACTGTTGAATCATGTTTCTCTTTCGTTTAACGACTGTTTCACCTTCCCGCAGAAAATAGGGTGTCGAATCTGTCCTATAACCTCCGCTATATTTATTACTAGTTAAAGATCGAAGATGAATCTTTTATGATAATTGTGGGTCAATTTGTGTAAAGGTTGTTCTAAGTGATGTTGTGTAAGATCGTTTGCGTTCTTGCGGTCATTCTGTAGCGTTTGTAAAAATTAAACATGGCCTCGAACCGAGGACTTCAGATCGGATCCGCGTGGTTTCAACGGAAGCTTAACTTGAGGCCGCAGCACCGGGGCGTGCACCTCGTCACCGAGGAGATCCTAAAGCAGGTGCCCGAGTTATCGCTGTTCGCGATCGGGCTCTGCCACATCCAGAGTGAGTACCAGTCTACGCTAGAACATCGCTGACTTCTACTTTGCTGCACCCCCTCCCACTTGTCAAATTGCCCTACATTTTAATCTCGCGCTATTTTCTAATTGCGATATGTATTGAAAAACTTGCGACAATGTCGATATGAATGATCGGGTAGCGATATGTTACTACGAGAGTGCGTGAAGTGTCAAAACTTAAGGGTGGTAAACCGGCTAACCGGAGGGCACGTTGTTTTCAGTTATGCACACTTCGGCGAGCCTCGCGCTCAACGAAAGCTGGGATCCAGACGTGCGTGATGACATGGAGATGATGCTTAACAAGATCGTGCCAGAGGGCCTGCCCTACCGCCACTCCTGCGAGGGGCCCGATGACATGGTAATTAAAATACTAAAAACAGCTAACACACTCTTTCCTACCATTAACCATGAAAAAATCAAATTTGGAACAGCTTCTGTAATATAAACATTAAGTTTTGATCCTACTTAGTAGAAATATGTTTGAACTTGGAACATTATAACAGTTGTCAAGTGTTTGTTTATGCAATTTTAATTGGCACTCATTTGTTAATTTTATTAATATCTCCAAGTTGTCTTTTCAAGGTGATACATTGCATATTGTGGATAATTCATATGAAAATATTACTGTATTGTTTATATGCTTGTGAAATGGACTTTGTTATGAGTCAATGTCATAGACAGGTCACATTCACTTGTATCTTATCAGTTGGTTGAAATAAATGTGTCACTAACTCAAACTATTCACAATTTGCTTAATAAGAATATTTTCTAGTTTTTGACAGAATAATAATGATTTAGAAAGAAATATCTAATTCACTAATAATTACATTAAGTTACAATCACCACACCATGCCTACTCGTCACACATTGGCATCTTTTAAAATACCTTATTGTAAAAAAAAAGTAAAACCATTAAAATTCATGGTTACCTAAATTATGTTAGTGTATTCTGTGCAGCTTTATATACTCTATTTATTAATCCAAGATACTAAAGTGACAGTATGAAATGTCAAATGTAAAAATAATGTGACTAGCATAATAATTACAGCCTTTCCAACTAAAATTACTTGTTATAAAATGTGCTTTTATTTCACGCAATTCCTTTTTTTGATTTCCTCATTAATTTACAGTAAATGTAGTTAGTGGTTTAACTTATTGATAAACACTTATAAAAATGCTGATAAACAGCCTTTCCGATTAGTAGGTGTATCATATGATTAATGTCATTTCCTTATTGAATTAGATGTAAGAACGATAATTAGATTTGTTAAAAAAAATTAAAACTAAGATTAGAATCTAAGTGGAATATTATTTTGTAACTTAGTGAAATAAAACAGTTTTTTTTTTTTTTTAACAAAGTGCTGCTCTCATTTCGGTTTTTGACATAATTGCAAATAATCAATAAAACATAGTATTTTATGGAAACAAAAATAAGATTAAAGCATTCAATATTCTACTCTTCATAAGCATTGAGCTTTCAGGCAGAACTTGCTTAGAATCAAAATGAAATTTAAATACATCATCTACAAAAAGTCGAAATATCTCCTAAACAGTGGCATTTTCATTAGACCCATTTTACCTATTTTCAAATGTCTTGAGTGCCCTATGTGTGTTAGTACATCACAGATCTGTTCATATCTTATTTTTTTTACGTATAACATATGTACTTACCAAAACTTTTCGGTGATTACTGGTTATGGCACATCACTATTTATGAGATGTAAAAAACAGGTAACACATGAAACATCATTTTAGTGTCTTGGTTTCACAAATAGATATTAGATGTGTTAACCCTGTGAACTTACGAGGTGTGTTCATGGGTGGATCCACATTGTGGCATTGTGGGCATGATGGGCATGCCCACAACCCTAATATAATTGTGAAGTGTGTGTCTTGATGCACGGAAAAAGGTTGTTTATGCGCGAGTGCATACTCTGACTCGCGCTTGACAGATTTTGAAGTGGCTGTGACCTTTTTTGAGGGCTAGATCTGCGCCTGGGTCTGTTCACTAAAACCCATGATTCAGTTTTGTTTATAAACACATCCAAACAAAAAATTCAGCCAACCATATTGGTAATAGTGCAGCATGAACTTGCGACATATGATTCTGTTGACACATTCACAGACCACTCAACCATTGAACTGTTAACAGTAGTGTAACAAAATCAGTCAAGCTTCTGATGATAAAATATTTATATAATATAAAAAAAGACATTTCCGTTTTGTCTATTGGTCTTTTGTTACTTTAAATCTATCATATTATATGCTTAGGCTATCTTTTCTATTAAAATTTCTATCTATGAAATTGTTTACACAATGTATGTTTTTTTATGTATGAAAATAAAAAAAATACCTAAAAATATTGATTAAATCTTACATTGCTCCTGTATGGGAGGACCAACCTCATATAACTGCTATATCATTATATAGTTTTAGAAATATGTAGATAAATTGAATAGTTTCTTTTTCATGTGTGACATATGTATACTTGTTGGAAATGAATACTTCTGTTTCATTTTCATTTTAAAATATTACTGCATCTGTATGTCTGTGTTGAGATAATATACCTAAACAATACCATTGTATTGTTTATAATAATTTTGTTTTAGTTTCAATAGACTGTACAACTCTACATTAAGTAAACCAATTTCATTTTATCCATACATGGAATATGAATGTTTATTTAATATATATTACTTCTGTCCTGCAGCCGGCACATGTGAAAGCTTGCTTCCTCGGTTCCTCTCTGACGATCCCCATCACAGATGGAAAGTTAAACCTCGGCACGTGGCAGGGAGTGTGGCTCTGTGAGCATCGGAATCACGCTGGCAGCCGGAAGGTGAGATTATGATCTCTCATTAACCTATTAACCTTTGTAGTGATCATAAATTTTTCATACTTTTGTTTGATGTTGTTGAAGCATGTCTGCAAGTTATTTATATAGAGCCATAGTCCCCAAACCTTTTTGTCACATTGACACCTAGCCATGTTTTTCAGTTTCTGATAAAGGGAGGGGTCTGTCTAATTTTAACGCATTCACACACATATGCGTTTTCGGAACTTCGCCCAGTGCCGCTGTCATAATTATTCATACATTTTGAACATACATGTGCGTCCATGGCATCAGTGGAAGTCAGGTGGCAGTGAATGCGTTAGTGAATGTAGCATTTTTGCTAAGAGGAAACTGAATCACATACTAGGGTGGAGCATATGCATGGGATGTGTGTACTTTATTTGTTGTATGTTGGAAAGTCTCATAATCTGTATCCTTGTACTGTCTATTTTAATATCCATAACAAAATTACAGGTTGAAAATTGCCTAAATGGCTTTGAGAAAGGTATCGGGCTTCTCTGTCTGAAGGGTTTAATATGTATGTGTATAGTATAGTATACAATACACTATACTCTAAGGTGTATGACTGCTTCCCAGATAGCGGAGCATAGTGTTGGTCATCGTACAAGTCATGACGTGTTCTTTGGCACAGGTGGTGGTGACGCTGTCGGGCTGCCCGCGCGACTCGCCGCTGTCGGCGGCGTCGCCGGCGTCGTGCTCGAGCTAGGAGCGCGGGGGGGGCGCGACCCCCCGCCCTCACTCGCGCCCCTCCTCCAAGAGCGCGCGGAGGTAAACCCCGCCGCGCCCGGCCCCTGGCCCCGAGCCCCGCCGCACTACCCTACCACTTAATTCTTACTCCTCGAGCGACAATATGTACATAAGATAAATATTTTGTACGGCCCGCGCGGCGCTCCCGGAGCGTCCTATTTGTAATATAGCTTTTATAGGAATTGAGAGTGAATTGACGGGAGCGGCTCCCCTCCGGGTCCGCGGGCGCCGCGCGGCCGGAGCCCTATCGATGTTACGTTGGCCAGGTTTAACTGCGCCCGTTGAATTTGTACATAGTTTGTGTGCGACGGTTTTAAAGTGATTGTTGTTTTGTTATTGCGACTTGTCGATATGTACATAGATCACGCACGAACGTTGACGAGCCGCTCCGTAGGTTCGATTGTTGAAAAGGTTGATGTGGCACCTACTTTTACCATTAATAATCTTACTACGCTAAGAGGTAAGGGGTGACGACGGTTTGTATCGATTGACGATTTTTCACTACTGCACTCGTTCAATATTTTCCAAGTTCACCAGGAGACACTATATTTTTTAACATGACCGCACATTAGGCATTTTTATGAAGTCGGACACTCATTTTACTATACCAATTTTGTATGTAATGTACTGGATAACGACGACACCGAGTCGTGTAAGTGTAAGAGCTGAAGTAGGTTATATAGTTAGGTACGTCTACGTCTACGATAGCTCCCTTCTCTCTCCGTGTTAGGTTAGTCTATTAACGATTAGTTCGTGAAACAAGTCCATAGCTTTAAATGTGTCACACCCGTTGTATCAACGGGTCCTTCTCGGGATGACAATGAGCTAACATTCATACTCCTAGGTGGTAGTTGTATATCATTACTCTTAAGATCATGTAAGTGCCTCGGACTCAAGGGGTGGTCATCCAACGGTTGCTCTCCCAGCAGCCAACTACTTGCTCTACGGATCTATACTTCATTATTTGGATGCAAATGCAATATTTATTTTTCCTTATGAAATGTACTACGTAATAGACTTAATTGATTTGGTATCGCGATGTTTATAAAAGGCGTATGTGTATAGTTGTATGTCTTCCTATGTAAGTTCCATCATGTAAGATCGCGATAAGTGTAAGTGTTGGAATAATGTATCTGGTATTCTTGATCGGTATTAGGGTATAGCGAGTCACCTTATCCGGCCACGTCTATGTTACTTAGATAAGGTAATGAAACTATTGCGATAGGAGGCTCCGTATTAAATCCCACATCCCATTACCTGCCTCGTCTGACTGTCACGTTAGCAATTCACCGCGTGTCGGCGTAACAAGAATAGAAGTGTAGTGAGAATTGTTCACATTCCAAAAGCATTCCGGTGAAATAAAATTGTAGATCTTAGTTCGGAACATTCCCAGCGGGCGGCGGTCGCTCCCGCTGCCATGCGCGTGCAGCTTTACATGTCCCATTGAGATCGCTTGTGTGGCACAATTTTACACATGAGACTTAGTTAGGAGTTAATAAATTATAAATAGTAGGATTACAGTTACGGTTGGCGCTAAGATACTTGTAGCGGTGCAGCCGCGCACGCGACGTTGTTTTATACCGCATTGTACAAAGTGTAGATGTCACAGACATAAACCGTTTTGTCTCATGGACAATCATAGACTTACTTCACTTAGGGAGCTTGTACGTTCATATTCAGGCTATTAGAGATTCACCTTTATATTATCGATTTTACGAAATTCTTTTTATGTATTTGTTTATCGCGTTTCGTAGGCATTTTTTAATCGTTATTGAAACAATAAAAGCTTTGAGCTTAACTTATTAGTTGTAAACGAATGTCTTTATATACTTCAGTATGCATGATGGATGTGCTGTGTAACGATTTAATACTTTACATATTTTGTCATCACTTATACATTCTTTTTAATTTTTCTCTTTTGATAGAATCGGAAGGTGGACTAAGGGATGGTTATTAAGTGCTTTTTTAATACATAATTAATTAAGGAATGTAAATATTTTTTGCATTAATATGATGTACATGAAGGTTAATCCATGTACATACATACAGTGATTCACATGTAAAAAACGTTTCAAGTGCTATTCGTGTATGAGTGTTAGATATGCCACTGCCATTGAAGATTTGCCTCTTTGTAATATATTCGATTTGAATTTTGTTCATAAAACTACTAACACGGTTAACCTTTGTTTCCGCTTCAACGTTACAATATCAAAAATAGTAAAGATAATAAATATCCTAAGTAGAAGTTTTCCAATGAAAAAATAGCGACTGGTTCGCGTAGATGTAATTCTCATTATATTGTTTTATTCATTAAGTGTTTTGAAAAAGTACGGGGACTGTTGTTTTTGTTGTATCATTATATTAGCTTATAGATTGTCCCAGTTTAGGCTGTTCAGTAACAACGAATGTGTCTAGTGTTACCTTTTAAGTGGAAGCAAAATTTTAATTCCATTGAATTCCTTTGAAGGATCGAGAAGCCACGAGCGAATGTCTAACCCGCGTACAATCATGTCGGCCAATCTGTTCTGACCACGTTCTGACCATTATACAGTTGCCATTTATTTGTCCTCCTATGTATGATGCAATGAGTGTTTCACAATTTCAAATATATTATTAAGCGTAACAAATTCACTATTAAGGGCACGAATTTTATCTAATTATTTAATCAGTATCATTAATTTGATAATGAATATATTTATTGCACATAGGAAACGAGGTTGTAATCAGGATTAATAAAATAACCAAGAAGGGAGACAAATAATTTGTGTGTATATTGTTTAAGATCAATTATTATATCAATATTGTATGATTGTACAGTCGATGGACACACCTTACTTGTCGGTTTTACGTGCTCACTCGTAAGTGACGTCTGAACATTGTCACGATAAAATTTAATTGTATCATATAACTTGTACAATATAAATATATAGATCCACAATTATGAAAGAGATTAAATATTTGCAAAAGTTAAAATAGTACGAGTTTTATTTTACTTGCTTATTTTTATTTCAGTCGATTTAAAGTTAGATCTACGCGGTTAGAGGTTACTTAATTGGTTAATTCCTATCATCTACGAGAGTTATTTGGTATCCTAGTGTTCATGTTGTTAGCTCGGCGCTGTCGATGTTATGTGGTCCAGGGCCTGCGTCTGGAATTAAGAAACCAAATTAATATATTATGACGCTATACACATTTATTGCTCATAATAAACATGTGAATTCACATGACGGTACAGTCACCAGCACCAATATCTGACACAACAAGCGTGCATAAATATCTGATACGACTAATTCTAGGGCCGGAAGGACGTGTCAGATATTTTTGCAGGCTCAACTGTGGCAGATATTAATGCTGGTGACTGTACGACGATCGATGACTCACAGACTCGACCATTTGTTCTTGCATTTGGATACGACGTCATTTAAATGACAATTTGCTGAAAAAATATGGTAAACTAAGTTCAGCAGTTTCAAAATGTATTGAACTATCAAGTTTAAAGGGTTACGATCGCATTCATGCCTCTGAACGGAAAGAAATGGTGAACACGATTGCGATTCCGAACGCGTTAGACAGTATGGCATCCAGAGGCCGTAGTGCGTAACGTTTCTGATGCTCGCGATCGCAGTCAAATAACAGATTTCGCATAAAAAAACTGTCATTTGATTGCGATCGCGGGCGTCAGAAACGTTAAGCAATACGGCCTCTGGTTTAACGACTAAATTTAGATTTATTTTTCCTGCAAAACAGAATTCGACGAATTTGCGACAGTGCCGAAGACTACGGCCTAACAACCAACGGGTACTCTGACACCTTAGCGGAATGGATACGAATATATTATCTCTTAAAGAATGATTAGATTAGTCACCTTCTATTTTAGACTGCACGGAGTTCAGGCTGGTTTTGACTTTGTCCAACGCGTCGCCGAGGCCGGTCTTGATGTGGCCGAACTCTTGGGTGACCAGCGACAGCCGTCCCAACAGGTAGTTCAGGTTGTCATCCACTTCTACCATTCGCGTCGTTATTTTAGTCACCTGGGACGACACATTTTTATTTTATAGGCGGGAAACGAGCAAGAAAATATCGGGAACTATGTGAAGTTATACTGAATCCTAAAAACGTATGTATCTACTGTAAATTCTAGTTGATGATACTGAGCAGTATTTGTGCTGAATGAGTTGCTTGAAAAGTGCTAAAGGTTTCGTAGGAAAATATTGTATGAAAATACAAACTGAAATATAGATGCACAGAAAAACCAGAAAAATAAGACTAGCGCTGGGAATCGAACCCAGGTCCTCGGCATTTCGTGCCGTGTGCTATACCGCTACACCACCGCTGGACCGCTGAATTTGGAATTGAAATAAAAAATACAAAAAGATTCCAAAAACCAATCTTAAATATTGTATGCGTAGAAATTATGTAATTCCGTAAAACTTAAGAGGACCGACTCAGCTCGCACCCATGATCCTCTTGAGAGGCATTAGGGCAAACCACGATTTTATATTTTATGTAGGTACTTATGCACATCCTAATTATACATACCTGTTAAAGAAAAACTACTTTAATCATCTTGAAACATTATGTAATTATTTATTTAATAAGGTTTTGTTGAAGAAAAAAAAACATTTATCTAATTAAAATAAAAAAGTAAAAAACTGACTTTAGTTTAGATGCCAAATTTCAAGTCGATGCCAATAAAACGTTAAAAAAGTTCCGTCCTGCAGAGACGATCCTTTCTGGACCACCAAAATTCCTCTACCCGATTATTTGTACTTATTGTGATCCGGCTTTAAAAAATATACATTACATAAGTATACCTTGAATGTTGCAAGTTAAATAAAAGCTTGTGAAAACCTACCTTCTCTTTCATGCTGTCCATGGTGGCGACGCTCTTATTAACGTATTGGTCGGTCTGTTCCTGCAAGCATAAGGTTTGTTTACGAAGTAGTCGGATTAAATCGGAGGCGTTTACGGTCCATGAACTATTTTTACATTGCTAAACCGGACGATGAATAAAACATGTGACACACTAAGGACTAGGGGGTAACGACATCATTATGGAGTGCTCGTTTATGCAGATGCTCGTAAAGAGAAAAAAAGAATGTGTACCTACTGTAAAGTATAAGGTAGTGCCACCAGAGTTGAGGTCACGCACACAAGAACATGTCATGTAATGACAGCGGGATTTTGGCACTCACTCATTCATTCTCCTTTTATGCAATCAGTTTTTCATGTAGGTAACTGTGCGTAATCATTCACTTCTGGCACTACCTATGCCTTCCGTCTGCATAAATTATCAATTTTAAATTTTCATGTTGGAAACTAAGATCAGGATCAGGGTCTTAGCGATTAAAATACTAAATCAGATAACTTCTTCATGCCTCTATCTAGGCGTATATAGAGGGGGGGGTCTGTGCCCACAAAAATCCAGGCCCGGCCCCCCCTGAAAAATAACCCTAGGTACGCCAATGTGCCCATTAGCTACAGTTGTCTTGAAATGAGTGGAATAGGGATGTTGACACCATTAAAAAATAATTCGAAGACACGACTCCAGTAAAAAACGCTTTATTTTAGCCCTGAAAACCAGATTAATTTTCGATTAACTGCAAAATTAGATTTTTTGTTGCTTTAAAACAAATAAATAGTTGATTGAGTTGGCGAACAAGTGACGTCATATGTTGCTATTTCCATTCAAACTATGGGATAATTGTGTTTTGACAGGCCATAAAAAGTACGTCAGTTGATTGGTGGAGTCAACATCCCGATTTCACACCTCGGAAAATTGCAATAGTAAAAGTTTGTGAAAAGGCACTTACAGTAAGTCTGTCGAGCGACATCTTGCTGGCCGTGAGCTGCTGGTACATGATGCCGATCTGCCGCCACACCTGCGACATCTCCGATTCGATCTTAGTGCTCAGGTTGCCGAGCGCCGTCGTCTGGTTCTCCACTATTGTCTGTTCGATGCTGTCGAATCTGCGAGGCGACCGTACAAATAAATAAAACTATATTTATCGTACGGCTGCGTTCTCGTCTAGTGCCGACCCATGGTATGGGCTCCACAGAAAACCAGCGTTAAGTACTTGCACATAATGTGCGGCAACACATGCTGAGTGGAGACCCTTTTTGGTATCCTGCCGTGTCACCAAGTAACATAGTTTTAGTGCTAGTTTTAGCCTTAGTTTTAGGTGGTACTTATGGAGCCAAAATAAACCTTTCTTTCTTTCTTTCGTGGGAACTCACGGGGCCCACGACCTGGGTTTCAGACCTCTGGCTCCGAAAGTCCGGTATATTCCGTTATATTGGGGGGGCTACTACGAAAATCGAAGTTCGTATCGTACCGTCTCTCACTCTCGTATTAAATAATATTAGCGCCAACGGGAAGGCAAGGCCATTAAGAATTGTGCACTTCGTTGTATATAGGGCCGGACGCTAGCGAGCAGTTTTATTAATTGTATTGCAATAAGTATTATGACACGTTGCCATATGGTCTACATAATGGTAGTTTCAGCTGATGACGCTTTATTGTTTTCATTAGAACCTATGTATCTATATGTGATTTTCATGGGCCAATATGTTACCCTTCACCAAAAATTTGATCATAAATATGTGAATACAACTCTATTTAACAATAGGCGTGGAAACGTGTTGAGTACCCTTAGGGGCTGTTTCACCATCCATTGATTAGTGTTAACTGACGGTTAAATGTGATGCCGTCTCCGTCTATTCGAACAAAACAAATAGAGACGGCCTCACATTTAACCGTCAGTTAACACTAATCAATGGATGGTCAAACAGCCCCTTAGTGTAAGTTTTCGGTTACAAAATACGCAATATCGCAAACGTTCCGCTAGAGGCGCTGTTCGTGTTTCCATACAAATTGAGATTTTAACGCGAACGCGATCGAGACGTATTTTGTAACCGAAATCTTACACTAAGGGTACTGATATTTGAATTTTTGCTTAGAATTATAAGAAGTCCACTGTACGTAAAACGTATCACCATTGTGTAGTTGACATTGCCTAGATGGGTTATGTGTTAGTAGGTAAAGCCTTGAATGTTGGCACCACTCCTTGGGGCTGATTCGACCAATTCAAGTAAAGTATTAAAAATGCAAATGAAACGTGTAAGGGAAATTACATCCGGGTCACAACCGCGGCTGACCTCGTTTTTGTTCACAACGTTTTGTTGATTTGTTGAAGTCTTTGACAAATGGATTTAGTCGCGGGAAAGCTAATTTTCACATTATTAGGGTATAATCTATATAATATTCAGGCAGGTGGTAGGACCTTGTGCAAGGTCCGCCCGGATTGCTACCACCATCTTGCTCGCTAATCCTGCCGTGAAGCAGCAGTGCCTGCACTGTTGTGTTTCGGCGTGGAGAGTAAGACAGCCGGTGAAATTACTGGCACTTGAGGTATCCCATCTTAGGCCTCTAGGTTGGCAACGCATCTGCAATACCCCTGGTGTTGCAGATGTTTATGGGCGGTGGTGATCTCTTACCATCAGGAGACCCACTTGCTCGTTTGCCATCCAGTCGAATAAAAAAAAATATATATATATAATTGAACACTCGATCAATCGAGTTCTAATAATAAAGAACTATTTAGTACCTAGAGAAATTGATGTCCTGGTCGTGTCGTATTTGTTTTACTTCGAGTATGTATAAAACTCCGCTAAATTATGAACAGTGACGAGTGACTCAACGATCCCGGTTCGCGATGGTACATACCTACATAGCTGGACGTCTGGAATAACACAGACTACTTTTCCCATGGGATAGGATACAAAGCTTTTAATCGCAACCTCTGGGCTTAGTCATAAAATTTTGCACGGCTGTTTTTTATACAAGAAATAATAAGAAATCCCTACATTACAATTTAGTAAAACGCTGAAATTTCAATTAAAACTGCCGATCTAATCGATTACGCGTGCAAAGCCGCGGGTAAAGTCTAAGTAAGTAGTTTAATTAAGTATTGTCACTTGACTTTGATTCCGTCCTAAATTTAGGTCGTCGGGCCTAAGCGGTATAATAAGGGACAAGTGACAGTAAAATGGGTGTCGTTGGCATTTCGCCAGTTCCGCAAGTCCGGCCAGTACTTACGACTTGCGATGCGATTTGTTTTTGTATAAGTTTTTCCATAGCGTGCAAAATCTTTACCTGCATTTCCTTTTGTATTTGTATGCAGGTATTTTTGAGACAGAAAAACTATTCGTGAAATGCTTACAGTGAAAAACCTGCCATGAATAGTTGCTGATGCATTGGAAATCAGTACCACCTCTGCTACAGATACCTAGTAAATAATGTTTCGCCATCGTATTTTATCGGAAAAGTTCGTACCTATTTGTCTTGCTCTCTCAACTAGCTTACTGAAGTTTTCTGAAACTCATTGAGAAAACAAGATAAATACGAACTTACCCGACAAAATACGATGTAAAAACGTTCTTCACTAATATTCTCTTTATGTTTATTTTATAATATTTTTTTTATAAAAAATATCTTAAATCTTATTACAAAAAATTGTCAGAAGTGGGATTCGAACCCACGCCCACAGAAGTGGACTGCGACCTGAACGCAGCGCCTTAGACCGCTCGGCCATCCTGACCGTGGCAAAGTTAGCGAAACAGCCATTTACCTGTCATGGACAGTCTTGTTAAGCGTTTTTCCCTGCGCGCGCACCAACTCGCCGACTTCCACCAAGATCTGGTGCACTCCGTATTCAATGCGCTTTTTCGTCGCTAAGACATTGTCTGCTGTTGTCAGCAGTACGTGTTCGTTCTTTGACAGCAATTGTACCTGGGACAAGATAGTTATTAGAAGCTTCAAAAGTCAGACAAAGCTTTATGGCTATTAGGACTAGCTTGTGCTTGTGCTCGCTGCACCCTAGTAGAAGAATAAAAGTGAAAATGACGAAAAAACCGCTTTAAGTGCATCTTTACGATGCGATGTTAAAGTTACCTAATATGCTTGAAGTTATACCCACAATTTCTAGAATATTAAGTGTCTAAATTACATTTTATTCGTAGTGGAAAATCTAAACCTTAACGGCAACAAATCCGTAATTCAACTTATGTTATAGGTGTCCATGGGCGGCGCTGATTGTTTTCCATCAGGTAACCGTCTACTCGTTTTCCCCCTAAAAATCCTAATCACTTCATGGTATCCTTACCCTTTCTTATCTGAATGCGTCTTACCTCAGTGCGTAAAGTATCATAGCTCCTTGTAATGTCGCCATACGCTCGCTCGCTCATAGTGTTCCCCTGCGTCAGGCTCTGCTGAATGTCCTCGTTAGTGGCAACCAGGCGATCGCTCATCTCGCGGAGCTTCGTCGTCACCTTGGAGACGGCTGTTTAAAAAAACGGTTCAAAGGACCAATATAAACAATAGCTGAAGGTTGAAATATTATAAGCTGGACTGGACCCTGACAAATTGTGACGTACTAAATGTAATAATAATAAGAACCTATTGTATACAAACTCACTACCTATCCATAGAATGTGGTTTTTTTTCTAATAAGGGTGTAGATTTATCCGGCTCGAAGGATCAATAAGTGATGCGAGATCCGGTTTGAAGGACTATATTTGGATTCAATATAATTAGTCGAAGCTAATTTGGCACAAGCTTAAGCTTTGGGGTTATGGTTCATTAAAAGTGTACTGGTAATAAGTGATCGGACCGAACAGTTATTTGGTTCTAACTAACAATATTAAGACATTAAAACGAAAACACAGTATTAATAAGTAATATTCATAAGGCTTTCAATTTCGTTTCAATTACCAAATGAGCTAGTGAAAAGTGAACCGCCAGAACGGGAAAAAAAACGAGACAGAGCAGGATGGCGCTCTACAACACATTTTGACACGTTTCTCTCAAACAACGTATAGTTATCCTTACCCTGCTCGCCGTCCTCCTTCAACCCGGCTTGGGCGCTAGCGATGGCCGCCAGCGTCTGGTTGGTGGCGACCCGGAGGTCGGAGTCGAGGCAGATCCTTCCACATGCTTTCTGCATCACCCAGCAGCTGTTGGATTGTTTTGATCTCCTTTTCTTGACGTTCCATCACTGGTGAGAAAAATTTCGATAAGACGTTTGTACTTGATATTTACGTCCAGACCAGACAGAGTTATGGTAGTCCGATAGTTAACAGTCGAAATCGGATGAAAGAAGTACCAAAAACTTCCACACTAAATTGTTGCCATATTTAAACTTTTTTTGATAGGTACCTACAATACAATAACTTTTTATTGCACACCAACACAGTAAGCAGCCTTTTTTGAACATGAAACTACCGTGAGACTCACTCATATTAAATTATAATGACCCGGATACTCACGTCTTAATCGAGTTTAGCTCGACAACAGACGACTGTTTCGGGCTAATCGTAGCCCTTCGTCTTCGGAGCACTTCGAGACTTCGGAGCCGCTGAGTCGCGTTGCTCCGAAGACGAAGGGCTACGGATTAGCCCGAAACATGTCGAGCTAAACTCGATTTAAGACGTGAGTTATCCGGGTCATTATATTTAATACAGTAAGCAGCCTACGGCAGTTGCGTAAAAGTTGGCACCCTGATTTTTAATCTTGATTATATATCGTTGGCTTAATAATACAGATATAATTCAGCAGTACTACACATATTGAACAGGCGACTGATGGCAAACATTATTATGCCCCGTTATCTTTTCTTCTCTATTCTCGTCTCATTCTACCCTTGTCTTATGTATGATATAAAGAAGTGGTGAAAGAATACGATTGTTTCCAAGTGTGTTAGACAATATGGCCTCTTAAGAGGGTTTATAACTGCTGAGCTGGCAACGTTGCATTTTTGTAAGTTTTTCTCGATTATTCCATAAAAATTGAATGAAAATTAATAATGTTGTCTGATAGAACACTTCTTAATATATAAGTTAATGTGTCTACTCCAATAATTATCTGTTATAGACTTTTATTTTCTTTAAAACCCGGTCATAAACATTAATTCGTTTTTAAGGAATATAATAATCTATCATGAATAATTATTGGAGCAGACACATTAACTTATATATTAAAAAGTGTTCTATCAGACAACATTATTAATTTTCATTCAATTTTTATGGAATAATCAAGAAAAACCAACAAAAATGCAACGTTGCCAGCTGAGCAGGTATAATAGTACATTACTGTAGAGGCCGGGAAGTAGGGGGTTGCCGGCCAAGCAGATATAGATAGGGATGCGAGGCCGGCACCCCAGGTTTCGGCCGAGGCTTGTATAGTGCTTTTCTCAAACATTACATGAAATAAAATAAAATAAAAAAGAAATGAAGCTGGCGGGACGGTAGTCTGGGCGCCCCGTTGTGTACGCGCGTGTCGCGCTGGCTGCTGGCGGTGCTGTTGTGCGTGTCGCAGAACGCGCGTTGAAACAAAAGACGGTCGCATTGCCGGCCAGCGGCCTGCAAGGTTGTATGAAATCTCTTTGCAGGCCGCTAGAGTGACCGCGCGCACGCAGCTGAGCCGCAGCGCCTGCAGCGCGATACTTCTCGGCCTATTATTTGTAACACAACGTCAATATTTCATGTCATGTTGGAGAAAACGCTCTTAACCAACCTTCAGTCATCTTGCTGTGCCACGCCTCGTCAGCTAGCGAGACCTCGCTGAGCGGCACGAAGTCCGTCTGCACGCGCGAGCCGTTGTACTCGTTCAGCTTGAGCTCGTACTTGTTGAGCAGCTTCTCGGCCTCCGACATGTGCTTGTTGAACGGGTGCCCGTCCTCCAGGGCTGCCTCCACGCACATGGAGCGGAGGTTGTCCTGAGGGCAAGACGTTACTGTGACAACTGGACGGGGGGAGGGCTACTATGAAATTCGTATTGTACTGTCCCTCTCGCTCTCGTATTAAATTATATTAGCGTTAGCGGGACGGCAAGATAAGAAGTTCGAATTTAGCACTTCGTAGTATAGGGCCTGAGTCCTACTTCATCGTCCCAACCAAATATCTTATAGGTTTAAGTTCCGGCGAATCAGCAATCACTTTGCTTTCGTTCAGTCATATCGGATATGTTCAGTCGGGTCCTGGCCTACGAAGTTCAAAATCCGAAGTTCGTATCGTACCGTCTCGCTCACGCTAATGCCATTTTTAGTATAATAGCAGAGAAGAAGAGGTACCTATCCTATCGCAGGATACGAATATCGAATTAAAAAGTGGCTCCCTTGGGCCGCTAGGTACCTACGCAAGTAGTAAGTATATACTTATCCGAAGTGACTCACAGATTCAAAGAGTCGGTATTTCAGTATCTCGGACGGAGCCGGATTGCAAGGAACTTATCCATCTCCATTGACAATAATCGCTTGAAAGAAGTAGTAGTAAGTAAGCATTCCAGCAGCTGCTGCCGCACGCCGCGCCGTTCAAGCTATGACACCGCGCCACAGTGATGTGATGAGCCTTGCGTAACATGTGCGAAAGACTCGTCGAAGAGGTAATGTAGCCATGCTATAATGTTCGAAAGACTCGTCGAAGAGGTAATGTAGCCATGCCCTAATGTACAAAAGACTCATCGAAGTTATTAGGTATACCTTGCTCAGAGCAATCCTAAGATTCTCAATCTCCTGCTTGACCGCATCAATCTTGACGTCGGTGGCGTCGAGCCGCCGCGCCACGGGGTCCTCATCAGTGGTCAGGTTGTTGTCCAAGTCTGCGGGCTTCAAGCTCTTGGCCACGCTGGCCGTCAGAGACTGCAAGCTCTTCTGGATGCCGTCGAGCGCTTCGTCAGTCTTCTTCTGTGTACTCTTCTCGCGTTCTTCTTTCTGTAGAGCAGGTGAAGGTGTTAAAAGCTAAAATGGAATATCTTATTTTGTACAAGAAAAATAGGTAGTTACAGTCTTTTGTTATAATACGGAATATGCAAGTTTTTTTCTTTTATTTTTTCAAATATATTTTTAGGAAAGAAAAGAAAGAAAGAACATTTATTCACTATTCGCAAAACTTACAGCACATTACTTACATGCAGTATACAGGTTGAAAATAAAAAAGCAAATTTTTTTAAAGTTAATTTATTGTTTGACAAACGAAAGTAGATATTCATGTGACAAATATAGAAAGTTTTTTTATTATTATGAGAGGGAGGAAAACGAGCAAGCGGGTCATCTGATGGGAATGTTCGCCACTAAATTACTAAATTTAATTTTTATTTTTTCTAGAAAGAGAATGCAAACTTGATTTTTATCTTCCTCGTTTTTTTTACAATCTTTATTTAGCTTTGCCTTGTTTATTTATTTTGGGTCAATTTGGAAGCTAACTTTGA